>NC_073303.1:58596373-58966373 GCF_027595985.1 Sorex araneus
AGACACAGAAGTCTGGCACATGATATGACACTGTGCAGGTTATGTAAATGAACATGATGAACACAAATCCCCCAAATAAACATGATCATGCTTTTTCACATCTGCCATCAGTATCCTTTGACTTAATTGAAAAACTACTTAAATTTGTTCTTTTTTTTTTTAAAAAAAAAAAAAGTTGTCTCTGTGCTTTTGTCCTTTTACTCCTGGGCAAATTTAGAGAGTTCACATTCCATTGATCATAAAAAGGTTTTTATAATACTGGTCATAGTCAACTGTCAATAGTCCATTTCTCTCTCCGCTGGAATGTAAGACCTCTTTAAGTATAAGTCAAATCTATTTTTTAAAGATAATCCTTCACGGGGGCCGCTCGGAGGGGATGGGTTGCCTCTCCCTCCCTACCCCAAGCAGAGCCTTGACAGTTGAAGACCTCCGGAACCCAGCCACAGACATGCTCAAGGCCACTCTCCACACATTCAGACGAGCCTCATACATGAAGGGACTGGCTGAGGAACCCAGGTGTTCAGGACCCAGGGCTGAGATCTCCAGGCCTGCTTGGATCAGGATTGGGCCTCTTCCGCCCAGAACCCCCATTTTCCAGTAGCTTGGCAGCCACACCCACGAACTGCCCCTGGCACCGTGTAATCCCACCAATGGCCAACATCCAGAGACTATATGACCAAGCTCCCCGAAGCGGCTGCATAACCTCTAATAGCCTTATTCTCCCTCTTGGAGAACCTGACAAGCTACCAAGAGTCTATTGCCCGCATGGGAGAGCCTTGCAAGCTTCCCATGGTGTATTTATATCCCAAATACAGTAAAAGATATATACATACCTCTTGGAGAGCCCAGCAAGCTACTGAGAGTATCCTGCCCACAAGGCAGAGCCTGACAAGCTACCTGTGGTGTATTCTACATGCTAAAAACAGTAACGATAGGTCTCAATTCCCTGACCCTGAAAAAGTCTTCAATCATTGGGAAAGACGAGTAAGGAGAAGCTGCTAAAATCTCAGGGCTGAGTGTAATAGAGACGTTACTGGTGCCCGCTCGAGTAAATCAATGAACAATGGGATGACAGTGATACAGTGATACAGTGAATCCATCATCAAACAGGAGCTGGTTCCAAGTTAGCTTAGAAATAAAAATTAATTGCATTCAATAAAAAAATGAGATATCTATATTTGGTTTCAAGAGAATACCTTTTTTCATATCTCTTTCTTTGTATCTTTCTTGTATCTTTGTCTTTGTTGATCTTTTTATTACTTTTTTAAAAACCTACACTCTGTCACCTTTTTGATGTAAGTTATTCAAGGGAAGAAACACTTTCTTGATGATGGGTACTATGTACTAGCACCCAGAGTGGTGCTGAAAAGATATTCTGGGAGAGGTAACAGAACAATAATAGTACAGTAGGTAGGACTCTTGAATTATACGTGGCTGACCTGCGTTTGAATCCCCAGCATCCCATCTGGTCCCCCTAACCCTACCAGGAGTGATCCCTGAGCACAGAACTAGGAGTAAGTCCTTATCATTGCTGGCTTTACCTTAGCCCTCCCCCAAACAACAACAACCAAAAAAGGTTTTGTAGAAGTACTGAACTTAAAAAGATGGGTCAAAAAGCTGACTAATGAAATCAAGAATGAGTCATCTCAGATGAGGGAAAACAAATGAGAAGATGTACTTAAAAAGAGAAATAATTTATTACTGTGTCATATTTGAGATGAAAAGTAAATACACATATTTTGAGAAAGCACTACCAGAAATAAACCTGATCCTCGACAGAGAAAGTTGAAAAGCCTCGCAATTTATCCAGGTTTTTTTTTTCCTTTTTCTTTTGCTACCTATAGGAAACAGACTTGGCAGCTGCTGTTACAAATGAAAAGAAAAATTGTTGTGCACAAGGTCGGTGTTCTCGTGATTGATGGACATTTCCTTTTGAAAATATGCCTATTTATAATCACAAGTAAAATTTCTGTTGTCTCCTGCACAACAGACCATGAGTCTTATGGATTTGCCTCCAAGAGTTAAATAACCTCCTAATTCCACTTGACAGTAAGGATAAAGCTACTGTTCTACTGTGATAGATAATCCTCGGCATGAGCTGGTGGGACCGGAGGAGCAACAAGAAGGCAGGGGAGAGGGGACATCCATCTTGCTAGGCAATTTATGAATTGAGCCCTAAATCCTTAATGTACTTGATAGCGAGTCAGTGTGCTAATGCATACTTGATTGAATTTGGTTTAAAATGCGAAGTTAAAGTGTGCAGGTGTTGCGAGCAGGTGCCCAGTATGCTGTTAATAAACAGAAGACATTAAACCTGAAGCCAGGCTTATTTTGCTGCATTACAGAAATTCTACAGACCTATAGAAAGTAAGTGAAATATTGCTTCAAGGGAGGTTGCTCATTCAGTATCTCCTGAAACCTTTAAATCAAAAACCCAATGTGGTTGTTCAAATTTGGGGCATAGTAATTTTTATCTTTCTTAAACCTTTACAATGAAACACAATGATAATTTGCCCTCTACCATATTATCATTGTATCCACGTAAGTGGGTCTGAAACGTATCTTGCTTGAATCCTCAAAATATATATGTATGTAAATCATACTGTGCCATACTTCTTTTCTGAAACACTTATGAGCACAGTTGGAGTTCCAGTGTCATAATGAAAAATTGCTGTTAATTTTCCGTTTATGGATATGAAGAGTTGGGAGCTTAAGCTGTACAGGGAATTAGCTTATATAACTACAGAGATCCATTATTTAAGGTATGGCAAAAATTAAAGTAGCCAAGCCATCCTTTGTCTAGAGAGGACCAACTGGGATACTTTTTAAGTTTAGAAGTGGTGGCTATGAGAAATAAATCCCTATAAAAGCAACTAAAGCAATCTGGTGTGTCTACCATCTTGCTCCATAGAATTTTGAATAAGATGTTATTCATTGGACCAGAGGATAATACAGGGGTTAAGGTGTTTGCCTTGTACAAGTCAGACCCAGGTTTTATCCAGGCACCACATATTATTATCCAAGCACCATTAGGATTGGTTCCTGAGCACAGGGCCAGAGGTAAATCCTGAGCATCACTGTATGTGGCCAATCCCCTGACCGTCCCCCAAAGATGTCATTCACTAACTTTATACAAAATGCGTGAGTTGGGAAGTCCACCCTTATGGGTTTTGTTTTATTTTTAAATATCACTACAAGAGGAGCAGAATTTTCATTTACACTATCAATCATTGCTATATCTCATGTATTAGACACCCGACCTTTAATATTGACATATTTATCTATTGTTATAGACTAACTTATTTGGTTCCAGTTCATGCCAAATCTTTTATCCATAGGATAAAACATGTTAAAGTGTGTTGTCTATGTTCCATGGTGGATATTAATGTGTTACATTTGTCCAATACATTCTTGGAAAGAGTGATTATGTAAAGGAAGAGAATTCTCTCTTCCCTATATGTATAGAAGTGATTTCCTGTTAACTGATAAAAATCTTTTTGTCTTTTCATGTATCTGTGTGCACAAAGAGATAGGGAAAAAAATGTACTCAGCTGCAACCAGAACAAGATTTATACATTTTATAATGTATTACTTTGTGTTTTTAAGGCCAAAATAAAATTTTATTTGATTCTTATATTATTCCCCTGTTAAAAATTTTAAAACAACATTGTTATGGTATCTCAACTCCTAAATTGAAAAAGAACAAAAACCACAAACTTGAATATCTTGAATATATCAAATTTTATTACACAATAAAAAATTTTATCTAGGTATTATTACCCTGGTATTTTCCCAGTTTTGTGAGGATATTATTGACATATTACATATATGTGTTTTAAAGTGTGCAGTGTAATGATGATGCACATATACATAGCAAAACATTTACAAAATTAAATTTATTTAACACCTCTATATCTCACATTATACCCTGTTTTTTGGCGGGGGATGGGGGCAGAAGAGAGGGCATTATTCTGAAGAGATGCCAGGTAAACTCTTGAATTTTACACATTAGTTGCATTCTATAACTAGAAGGTGTAAAAAACTAAGGCACACAGAGGGACATGTGCGCTCTTGGGCTCTCCAGGTGGCTCTGTCTCACCCCCTCCGTTCGGTGCTCTGGAACCGCAGTGTGTGGACTGGATCGGGATGGCCATTGGCCAAATACCGGCAAGGGAAGAACGAGGACCAAGCTGGTTGCTGATTAGTTACCGTTTATTCAATCTTCCAATTTTCTCATCTCCCGCACTCCCAGCTCCACCCTCTCTCTGGATCTACTGCAGCCTTCTGCACCCCCCTCTCCATCTCTCTCCTCCTCTTTTCGCCCTTGCCCCTAGGTTACACCCAACCAGGTAGCAAAATCAACATAAGAAAGCACTTCCTGAGGGCAGGGCATTCCAAAGCCCTTCCTGACTCTTAAGGTTTTTTTCCTTTCCTTAGTCCAAACAATCATTAACATCTTAATACTAGTTATTTTTGTATGGACATAGCAAGATATACATCCATCTAGGCTTGCAAAACAGATCTCCTGGCAACATCTTGCCACAGACTCAGACCACAGCACTCAGGCCAGATTAATCATTCCTCACTCTAGCAGGGTCCAAATCTAGTTATCACTGTTTGGATCATGACAACATTTGTCCATGATCAAGCTCTTAACTTATAGTTAAGCATTAGGCACTTTGGCCAGGCCCATCTTAATGCTAGAGTAGCACACAACTCTTGCCTTGGGTCCGTCCCACCCCTCATCCGGACCCTGCTTTTGGGGGTGCTAGGAAGTAAGGGCAGCTGAAGCTTAAGTAGAGAGAACAGATGCCCAGGAGGAAAATATCATGTAGAGTCAAATGACTCCCAGGTTGCAAAAGCATAGCATTTACTACTGTCTTCCTGTGTCCATACAAAAAGGACATGGCTCTGAATAAACTATGCAAAGGACTCAAGGAGAAGAGAAAAACAATATTTACAAATCAACAGAACACTAAGAAAGAAGTTACAAATAAACAAAGAGGAATGGGAGCACTGTAATGGGAGTAACCCAATAAACCTAAACTACCTGAGGCTATGTTATCCTACATGAAGGTTTTTTTAAAAAAAATATAATGATGCTTGCTTCCTGAACATGTTTAGTGGCCCTGCATTGTTTTCCTAACTTAATGTAGTTGTTTATTGTTTTCCTACTTGTTGAGGTCCCCTAGTAGACCGATATCAATGGAACTCTCTGTGGCTACTTGTGGCATCTATTTGCATGATCATATGATTATTTGATATTTCAAAAGAGCCAAAGTGAGGTGTAGATTAGTTAGCATGAATCATGAATAACTGGAGCATAAAGGAAGCTAGTTAACTTAAAAATACATTATGACCCTGTTTGAACCCAAACTCTTCATGCTCTCCTTGTCTCACTGGGTATAGACTCTGAACATCACCAACCATGGCTTCCAAACCCCAAATAGCTAATAATAATAATAATAATGATGATGATGATGTTATCAATTTATTTCTTTCGGTGAATGGGAGAATTTAGTGAAATTTGGCATCACTGCAAGCCCAAAGCCAAACCTCAGTTTCTTTGCATCTCTGACTGCCCTTCATTGTCTTAGGTTAATTTCCCCAGATGCTTGCATCTTCTGGATGTCCTATGTCACTATCTTCCTTCGGGAAGTCTGCATCCTCTAGACTTTCACACTTGACAAACTCTCTGGTGGAAAATCAATTGTGATTAATTACAAGGCAATTCTGAAAATTTGTCTGCAGAGGGAACTCCAAATTATTTGAACTGGTATAGTTTGTTTCCTGGATAGAATTCTTCACACCAGGGAAGACAGAGTTAAATGAAAAAGTACTGAACCAAATCAAAATCATATACTCAACATTTTGCAATACATATACAATCAATTCCTTTTGATATCATAAGAACATAATATTGAAGTGGTTTTAACAAATTATCTAACAAATTTAAAATTAATCATGCTATTAATCTTGCTACTAATCACATTATTTCAAACTAATCATGCTATTGATAATTTTTTATTTGAAAGTTATAAAAATCTGGTGTATTGAAAAGTACTTTATATTTAAGATAACTCAACTCACCATATCCATAAATCTGATGTGCTATGCTGCAAATATTTAAATACTTACCTAAATTTTATTGTTAATTAGAACATGAGAAATATTTAATATGGAAATTAAAAAATGAATTTATAAAGTCACCTCAAAATGTTTGAGTAAGGTGAATTATTCAAGTAATAAAACCTCTTAACTGGCGTGAAAATATAACATGACATTCAAAATATAGTTTGAATTAAATAGGTCAAGGAAGAACTAGGTTTATGATATGGTACCTCTAATAAAATAGATATTAATTTTAAAAACTGAAATAATTTGTGAATAATATTTTACATATAAAAATCAGCTGTTAAGAATAACAAACCTCCCTTTGCAGAACTTTTGTTCTATACATATCAGCACTATTATATGAACTGGCCGAGACCACCAAATAGACTTTAAGGAACATTTCTGATCTGGGGCCTTGTTGGACTGTCAACGGAAGGGACTCAGACTATTAATAATAAGGTAATTTTTCTTCAAAACAGAAGCATCAAGTTCAGTCTGATTATTGGAGATCAATGCAGTGGACAGTTATTTCTAACAACTGATTAAATTTCTCACATTTATTTAATTCTTTGTGCAATATTTTTAATGGGATATTTATCAAAAGGAAGATCAAGAGTGAGAACAGTATCAATCAATATGTACCTACCCCTTAAGATTAGTCAATATTATATTGAAACTGTCTCAACTCTATCCCTATTTCTTTAAAAGTTTTTTATACAATCAATTCATTTAATCAATTTCATCTCTAGAATCATATCAATAGTTATCTTTTGTCTACATTAAAATTAAAAAAATAAATTAAATATATAAAATATAGTTAAATGTATAGTTAAGTGTATATTTCAGTATACTATCATGGTTTTATGAACTGGAGTAATAGCACAGTGGGTAGGGTACTCACCTTACACATGGCTGACCCAGGTTCAATTGCACCGTCCCTCTCAAAGAGCCCGACAATCTACCAAGAGTATCCCTCCCGCATGGCAGAGCCTGGCAAGCTACCCGTGGTGTATTCATTATGCCAAAAACAGTAACAACAAGTCTTACAATGGAGATATTACTGGTGCCCGCTCGAGCACAGAGCTACATCATGGTTTAAAAGAGTGTTTTTGTACATTTTATATTTAAAATATAACACACCAACTCCACCATCACGCAATTAATATTTTCCCATGACGTTCCAATAAATCCTTTCCATGGATGGATCCTCCTTACTATATGGAAAACTCTGCAGTAGGAGCATGAGGGTTTGTTTTTATTAAACACTATCTATTCCCTTGTCTTTTTCTTTGTATACCGCATTTAAATGACATGATCTTGCACTTTTCCTTTCCCTCTGAATTATTTTGCTTCATACCTAACAATAATAAAATAAAAAATAAGCTATCTTCTTTTATAGGTAAGTGACATTCCATTGTATATATACACACACATGTATATATACATGTGTGTGTATATATATATATATATTTATCCAATTATTTATTGCCCATCAACTGGATTGTTTCCAGATATTATCTATAGTAAATAACAAACAATGGATGTAAGTGGGCCCATATGCTTTCAAATTCTTAATATTGTTTTGGAATACATGCCAAGTAGTGAATAACTTCATTGTTGTGTTGTCTCTATTTAAATTTTTTTGAGGAGTCTCCATAAAGTTTTTGAAAAATTGGAAGAAGTGTTCATTTTGACCAACAACAAATTAGAGTCCCTTTTTCTCTACATTTATGCTAACAGGGCATTCTGGTTCTTTTAATATAGTCTGTTCAAACTATAGTGAGACAATACTCTTGTTCTTTGAATTTGCATTTTCCTGATGATCAGTGATAAACATTGCTTCATGTGCCTGTTGATCATCTATAGAGCTTCTTTGGGTAAGGATATGTCAGGTCTTCACTCACTTTTATGAGGTTGTGCATTTTTTCATTGCTGTAATTCCTGACTCCCAACCCTTTGGTATAAAATGTGCATTTATTTTCTCCTATTCAGTCAGGGATTCTCTAAAATTTTAGCAATGCTTGTTTACAGTGAATGAACTTTTAATTTTGATACAACACCATTTTGTTTTACTTTTGCTTTTATATTTCTTACCAGTGAAGTTTAGTCACTGAAGATAACACTGAAGTCATGGAAAATGTTTTATTTGAGTTTTTCTCAATACATCTTATGGATTCAAGTTTAACATCAGGATCTTTAGAGTATATTTTGAATTAACCTTTGTGTTTGAATGTGATAGTAGTCCTATTGAAGTCCTTTGCATGTCCATTCAGTTATCACAGAATCATTTGTTGAAAAGATTTTTCTTTCTCCATGTAATACTTTTTTCTCCTTTGTCATAAATCAACTATTCATATATGTGAGACTTTATTTCTGAATTTTTCATTCTTGTTCATTTGCCTGTGTGTGTTTTATTCCAATACCACACTGTTTTGGTTACTTTAGCTTTACTGTACAGTTTAATTAAGCAATGTGATGTCTTCTATATTTTTGATATGAAGGTTGGAGGAATGTGATTTTACACAAATTTTAGTGATAATTGTTCTATTTATGTGAAGAATGACTGGAATTTTAATATAGATTCTGTAAAATCTGTTAATTCTTTGAGTAGAGTGTCAATGAATGTTAATTTTTCCAATCCATGAACATAAAATCTTTGACTTTTCTCTTTTTAACAGTGATTTTATTGTTTGCAATGTATAAATCATTTACCATCTTAAGTCTTAGGTACTTGATTATTCTTGATGTAAATGGATTGTGGCCTTGATTTCTTTTTCTTCTAGTTTAATGCTTGAATATTGATATGCAACAGATATTTGCACTTATTCTGTTGGCCTATTGTTTCTATTAGTTTAATATACTCTAGGGTTTTATATATATACATATATAATGTTATATACAAATAATGATTGCTTATTAATCTTTTAAGAGTTTGGATTCCTTTGTTTCTTTTTCTTGCCTAATATTTGAAGTTAGAAATTCAACTACTGTATAAAGAATGATGGCATAAGTGAACATCATTTTCTTTTGCCAAATATAAGAAGAAAGCTTTTAGTTTAAGTGTGGCGTTTGCTGTGAGTTGATTATTTTGGCCTTTCCAACACTGAGGTATGTTCCTTTTATTTCTGTTTCAGAGTATGTTGAATCTTGTGAAAGCTTTCTCTGTTGATATAATTATGATTTTAATTTTTATATTTTATAAATACAGAATATTTATAAAATAGAGCCTGGCAAGCTACCCGTGGCGTACTTGATATGCCAAAAACAGTAACAGCGGTGGTCCTTATTCCCCTGATCCTGAAAGATCCCCCAATACGCCATCAGGCTACACTAGCACGAGACAGGGACGAATGGAGACATTACTGGTGCCTGCTTGAACAACGGGATGACAGTGATACAGTGATATTTTATAAAATAAACACCAATATTCCTTATTTTAAGGATTTTTGTAGTGCATGTCAATCAATATTTACTGCTGTAAAACCCTCTACACTGGACACACATAAGAATCTCGGACCCGAGCAACTTGCTGAAGAGATGGCTCTGGACTTTGCAATAGGCCACTTTTGCCGGGCCACTCCAGATGGGAGCAAGTGCCATCCTCCACCTGCCCCCTAGGAATCCCCATGGCCACCATCTTGTAGAACTCAGAAAAAGCTCCAGGTATGGGGTGGTGATGGCAGAAGACTCCAGGCCTCATGGGACAGAGGGGGATAACAAGCAACGCGAAACAAAGAGCTGAGTATTGCCTCTTTGACAGGTATAAGTGGTGGTGGGACTGGTGTCGAAATAACTAATGGAACCAAAGTAGAGAGAGTATTGTACAAATTGTCTGCCACATAGGCAGGGGAAGGTGTGGAATGGGTGGAGGGGTGCAGGTACTGGGGATTTTGGCCGTGGAAAATGTGCACTGATAAAGGGATGGGTGTTTGATTGAAACTCAAACATGAAAGCTTTGTTATTGTACCTCACAGTGAATAAAAAAAAAGGGGGGGGATAAATAAATAAAGAGACAAATAAATAAATAAAACTACGCTACATCAAATATGAGAGACTTATGTCAACTTAAGTACTTTTCTGCTGGTGCACTGTTTATACCATAGTCTGACTTTTGCTTCTGTTGCTGTTTTACCTTAGAGTTCTCTCCCCTATTGTGTCTGTCTATGATAACTTTATATATACATACACATATATATACAATTCTCATGTCATATACAAAACTTTCCAGTTTTCTCGTTCTATTGAATCCTTCTTATTCTATGATTTTCTAGAATATTTACAACTATATCACACGATTTGGCTCAGATATATACTTTTGGCTTACATCTAGAAATTTAACTACCATCTTTTTTTCTTCTACACTAAAATACTGATAAAAAATTTTATAATGGTAACTCCATAGTTTAAAAGTTACTTTTGGGGATCTAAATTACCTACAAAATGAGTTGTTTAATATTAAGAATATCAAAACTATTAAATATATTGCATATCATGATTAGTAAAGATTTATCCAAAACTGTAATTTTAAAGACATTTAATAAGATATATATTAAACTCTTATATGTATATTATTTCCTTCAAAGCTTATGGCAAATTTATTGATGATATACTATTATCTAATAATTATCTGATTATCTAATAATAACTAACTTATTATGTGACTGTTATAACCTTGTTAACTCTTGGAGAACACTTAATATTCTTGGTATTCTCACTGTTTATAAGGTTGTCTGGCATAGTGCAAATGAACAGATAATTTTTTCCAAAATAGGTTCTCTGATGTTGTACAGCTACAAGCATTTAAACCCAAACCTCAAGATTAATTTAACTCTAACAA
Source organism: Sorex araneus (assembly GCF_027595985.1). Taxonomy (NCBI): domain Eukaryota; kingdom Metazoa; phylum Chordata; class Mammalia; order Eulipotyphla; family Soricidae; genus Sorex; species Sorex araneus. The sequence continues at coordinate 58,607,325 of NC_073303.1, forward strand.
ATACTATAAAAGTTTTCTCTGGAAGCTTAAAATGCCTTATATTAAGATAGTTTTACTAAAATTAATCATCATTCTAGTTCATTTACCATTTGAACATAGAGCTGAAATCTTGACTTTAGGTAAATTGAATAGTTCGAATCAACAGTGCTGTCAATTACTTAAAATAATATATTAAGGAGCTAAAAGATATAGGTGTGATGTTTCTTACCTCAAGAAAATTATAGACTATTAGAAGGACAATGTAAGTTAGATAATAAGTACTGTGATTCAAGTTTGCATAAAGAGGTAAATTAACAATCCCACTAGGAGGAACTATGCTAAGTGTGAAATGAAAATAGCTGTGTAGTAATCAGGGTGGGTTAGAGTGGTCTGCAATAATAAAGGACAGCAAAAGTCCCCATCTTAGAACAATGGGGAATAGAGCTTCCTATTTTAAAATGTAGAATATGAACATTTAAAAATTTTTATATTTAATCTTGTATTAAATGTTTATATTTTAGAATATTTTGGGGGGGGTGGTCATTTCTGTTATTTTCACTCCAGAATCCTTTTTTAATAGATCAACCACCTTCTCAGATATTATTGATAGCTTGGAGGGGTGGGTCTGGAGAAGAAAGAAAGAAAGACAGAAAAGAATGAGAGAGAGAGAGTGTGTGTGTGTGTGTGTATGTGTGTATGTATGTGAGAGAGAAAGAGAGATTTCATAAATGGCTTCAGATTTAGCCATTAAATATTATTTCTGCTCATTGATTATAAATTGTCACATGCATGCAGCCAAGCAAAAGAGAGTCACAGAGTATATTCTTATCTTGTGTGTGGAAGACAGAGGGCTCTTGAAGCAGCCATGCCAATGACTTAGAAAGACCAAAATTAAAGTCAGTAGATAGTATTCTGCACAGTGAAGCCCACGTTGTAATACATTGCCAGTGACTAAAATATTTAGTCTTAAACTCTGCTGCCACTTTGAGCTTCTTAGGTGGTTTTCTTTCATTAAGAATTTCACAAGCTTAGGCACATATAGATGTTTGCATGTCAAAATTGAAGAAACTAAAGGAAACTAGCCATGCAGTTCGCCTGCCAGAACCACAGGGCTTATAGTGCCAGATTCTCTTACCTGAAAGTCATTTTTACCGGTTGCACTACAGACTCCAGTTGGTTTTCTGTTCCAAGGCAGTAATAAATAAACAGTGTAGCCCAGTTATTATTTAGAGCTGCCAGGTTTTACAGCCTGAAAGTTATAGTCAGTATTCAAACAATCTCTGTGGAAATAAATAGCCACAGTTTGGAGGGCAATGTCCTAGTTCCTGAAAGGAATGGAACTTATGCATGAGGAAGTGAAATAATGATGACACAGAGAGAGCGGCACAGGATCTCCTGCAATGCTGTAGGAAGGAAACACTTGATGTGGCTTTGCAGATCATGATCAAAGGAGGGAAGCCGGCACAGTTTGTCTATGACCCAGGCTCTCCGAAATATATGATCTATATTCCAACACTAATAAATGTCAGATATTTTTATTGAATGGCATCGCTGTCCAATACACCATAGATCCAACTTTGTAGTTGTCTTCTCTTTGTTTTATTTTCCCAAAGATGATAAATGGTTCAGCTGCTGAATATATTCTGGACTGCTAAAGAAATAAAAGTTGAGTCCAAAATCAGAAATAGAAGCTTACACATGCTGGATTGATTCATCGTAAAATTGATTTAAAAAGCATTCTGTTGAATTTTTTGTTGTTGTTTCACTTAAAGCTCTTTTCTCCTAGACTGTCAAGGGGATAATATCAGTCTTCTTCTTTGCACTGATAATTTTTCTATTTTTAAATTTCGCCATTTGTTCTCAACCGAAAAAGAAACGCAGGACTGCCGGACTCTGCAGGGTACATGGGCCCTGATTGCTGATTTTAATTCACTATAATACATAAGCATACACGAGTCTGACAGCTCTAAAACTCTGCAGTCTCCAGCATGTTGATTTTGCTACTCTATATATTTAATTTTCTTTTAAGAACGTATCATATTTCTCTGAGTGTTCATTTGCTTTTCAAATTATGGCTGCCTAGCTAAGGCTTGTGTACCAGGTGCCATGTAAAAGCATGTTAAAAGTAGATAAAAGCAATTTACCCTGCCCTCTAATTAGAGATGTCTCATCTTTGCCACTGACAATAGCAGTATGCAGCTGTGACAGTGGAGAGATAATAGGAGCTGGAGCAGGGAGAAATTAAAGATACGCTGGCTGATGCGGTGTCACCTCTCCATTCCCCTACTCGGGCGGGCTTCAAATTGAATGGGGATTTACAGTATTTTCCCTTCCCTTCCTCTGCTCATTTATTTCACATTAATAATTGGGCTTTTTAAAATGAGGGACTTTGAGAAGGGAGGGAATAAGTCACATGCAGAAAGACTGTCTGTTTCTTAATACCCCCCTCAATATTGTTACCTAGTTTTAAACCCAACTACCATTTTACACTTGTTAGGAATCTCTCAGTCTTCATAATATAAGACATTTCAAAAGGCAAGAAGAAAACCACACCACTTGCCCCCTAGAGTTTGTAATCTAGAAGGGTTATTCTTTTCCTGTTATTTGTCACCATTTACCATATGCAGAAGAAATTAGTCTCCTGGGAGTATTAATGTTTAAAATAGTCTGGAATAAATGAATTTTGAGTAAATTTTGGAAGTGATCAAACTGAGTAAGGGATATGGAAGGAAGGGCCATTATGGAAAGAAAATCCCACGATTAGAGGGAGTAAACAATCTTACTTCAAAGATTCAAACTTCTAAGCACTGCTAAAATAGGGACTGGGGATATGGTACTGGAATTATCCCAAATTCATCTCGGCATGATCTTTGGAGCATCACTCAGTGTGGGCTTGTACTTCCCCAGGCACATCCAGAGTGGCCCTAGTGGTACCCAGAGTTGCAGAGACTGAGCAGCACATCCTGAGGCTCCATCGCAGAATTTCTGGCACTGAGTTGGTCCAGGACCTCTGAGCACCGTTTTAGAGCCCACACCCTAAATTCATTTAGTTGGAAATGTGAATATCAATTCTATTGGTGAGAAAATGGAAGGACATTGATATTGACAAAGGAGAGAAAAGTGCTTATAACAGAGAACATGGCAAAATAGTCATGGAGACCATCTGAAATCCCATAAAGTTATGTGGTCAAAATCTCTGAGAAAAAAAATTGCTGATAGCTTATGCAGATTTTGTTAGAACTCACGTAGATTTTGTTAGAATTATATTATACTGAAGAATATATAGAGGAAAAATTAAAGAGTGATTTTAAAATGTGTATTAATAAGAGAAAATATATTTTCAACAGTAAAGTTACAAAGATAAATTATATAATAATTACATGTTATCTAGCATGACTAGAAATGGAAAGAGAAAAGTGGAAAAAAAACATGGTAGATAAAGAACAATCGACACACTTGATCAATTAGATAGGATAAGGACAGTATTGAGAATAAAATTGTTGGACTAAACTTACAATAAAGAAATAAATATCAAATATAAATTTGAGTAAAAAATGAGTTCAGTGTTGAATATTTAATGTTAATCTAAATGGTCATGAAATGCAAGATTGACAAGTTGGTGAGCAATTGTGACTCCAAATCAAGAATATTTGATTTGGAGCAGTTTATTTAGAAATTGTAGTTGGAGCCAACACAAGTGGGGGAATTTTTTAGGGATTAGAAGCAAAAGAAAACAAAGACATCACAGGAAGTGGAAGGCTACATGTGGGGTAGTGAAAAAAAATATTGGAATCAATTCGGATGTAAACACTAGTGTCAAAAACCTGAGGGAAACAGTGGGGGGGGGAAGCTTCAAAAATAAGTAAGAGTGAGAAAGAGAGTAAAAGGATGTAAGTTTCTTACCTTGTATGCAGCTGACCTCAATTCAGCCCCCAACATTACATATGGTCTCCCAAGCCCCACCAAGAGTGATCCCTGAGCACAGGTACAGGACTAAATCAGGAACACTGCTGACGTGACCCCAAAACCCAAATAAATAGCCAGAAAGATTGCCCCACGGTTGGAAGTCTGCTTCATGAGCTAGGGGAGGAGGCAGCTGGGACAGAGAAGGGATCACTAAGTCAGTGATGGTTGGAGGGATCCCTCGGGATGGGAGATGTTTGCTGAAAGTAGACAAAGGACCAAATGTGATAGTCTTTCAATACCCGTATTGCAAACCACAGTGGCTGAAAATAGAGAGAAAGTAAGAGGGAAATTGTCTGCCATAGGGTCAGGAGAAGGGGTGGAATGTGTGTGTGGGGGGAGGTGTATACTGGGAACATTGGTAGTGGAAAATGTACACTGTTAGAGGGATGGGTGTTCGATCATTGTATGACTGAAACTCAAACATAGAAGCTTTATAACTCTATCTCAAAGTAATTCAGTAAAAAATAATAAGTAAAATAAGGGTATTGGACAGAGAGCCCAATAGGCTGAGCACATTTTGCCGGGGTTTGATCCCCATTACTGTGTAGTGCCCTGATCATTGCAGGGTTGGCCCCTCCTCCTGGGCATGGAGTCAGAACCCCCAAGTACCAACCAGATTTGTCCCACAAAAAGAAAATAAAGAAGTGTGTATTCACCGAGGGGAGGAAAAATGAATTTCCTAGAACTATACCTAACCCCTTCATTAGAGTGCTAGCAATAGAACCCAGGTAGATAGTTTTAAGGAAGAAGAAAGTGGCCAGAAGTGGCAGCGGGGATACTCACTCATTAGATGCAAGAAAAAAATACACTAATAGTACTAGGGAGTGTTAGCAACCAAGCTAGAAATTTAAATAAAGCTTGAGGATATACGGATATTTACAGTTTCTAAGCAGGAATTAACTAAAGAGGGATTAAATGCTAGAGGGTAGAATAAAAATGATCTGAAAGTGAAATATATGTTGTGCATATTTAATTTATATATGTGTATAACCTTGGGTAATGCACATCTAATTCGAGCAAAAAATATCCTGTTTATTCTAAGATGGCATAAGTATTATCTTTGAAAAGATCATTTTATTTTTTTTTCTCAGCATAACATATGGATATATATTGGATTTTGCAACGATGTTCTTCATAATGTTGCTTAAAAGCAGCACAAATTATACATTAAAAGAGAAGTTATGATGCATAATTAAAAAATTATTCAGGGACTTATAGAAGAGGTCAGGAAATGGAGAGCCCAGATTCTGAGAAGTATTTGGGGATTTCTCATGAGCTACAGTTGCCAAGGGTGTAAAAGAAGAGCTGGCAATAGGATACTCCCATTGATGAGAATGTCAGGAGAAATGTTCAATTTTCACCAGGAAAATGCTCAGACACAAGCAAAAAAGCTTCGACTTTTCTTAAAATACAGGTCTACAATTTTCTCTGTGTGGCATGTTAAAGTACTCAAGAAAAAGAGCATTATTGTATAACGGAGTTACATAGGGAACAGAACAGACTAATTGAATGCTATAAGAAATAAATGCAATCAAAGATTAGGAGAACTGAAGGACCATATTGTCTAAGAAAACCATTAGTTTGCCTAACACTCCGTACAATGAATCTCCAGAGACACTGGGAAAGAGTTTTCAGACATTTTTTTAAATCTAAATCTTATAGAGCAAAGCAACTCAAAAATACTGAATACCTCCCATCAGCAGTAATTCATTGGAATATATGTAGGATGGTGCATTGAAAATAATTTACCACCTTCAATAATAAAATTCTATGTTGTGTTTATTGCCATGCTGATATTACAATTTTAAGAGGGTGACAAAACTTTTGACCATGCACACATCTAAAATAATTTGCTAGATTATGTGTTTCCTAGAAAAAAAAACCACATATCTGAGGCAGAAGGAAGCGGGCCAAAGATAGCCTAAAGCAGTAGTTCTATGGCATCATGACACGGCATCAGTATCAAGGATGCATAAAAGTAGCTCAGTGTCCAGCATTTGCAATTGTTCTCAAAGAGAAAATTCATTGCAGCAAACAGCTCTCACCTCAGGGAGACTCAACTCTGTGGAAGGCAGGAGAGCAGGTGAGTCACAGCGAAGGAGAACATCCCTGGGCAGGTGGAGGAGAATGCAGAGAATGAAGAAAGGGAGACCCCTAAGTCTAGCAAACAAATCCTGGACTGACTGAAAAATGCCAGACTAAACCAGGGTGATGGTAAAAGCCAAGGACTTTGAGAAAATCTATTTTATTTTAATTATTATTTAGATTTGGAGGCGTCCTGGTGTTGCCCAGGACATTTTCCTGGTGCTGGGCTCAGGAATCATTCCTTGGTGGCCCTCACATGTCCAAAAGCAATGGGATTGTACCTTCAACCTCCACCCAGCAGAGATTGGTCACAGAGAGTGATATAAATAAACATATTAAAGATAGAGACGCACACGGGTGTCTAGGCTTGAGGGTTGCCTGGGCGGCCATGAGAGAGAACACAGTTTGGCCATGTGTTTATTAGACTCTTGCTCCCACACCCCGGATAAGCACCGTTAGCAAGCCCATCGCATTCAATGGACACATTAATAACAGACTGGAATATTCCAGGGAGCCCATCTAAAGTTGGCAGGCACCCTAAAGTCTAAAGTAACAGCTTCCTATTAAAGTAACAGGGTTTTACCCTATGTTGCTCTTTATATTGAGAAGATTCGAAGCCCTTTTATTCTGCATTTTCTTGCATACATTTTGCTGCCCTTAGAGCCGGAGACCTTGGGCTGTTTTGTTCCGGGGACTTTTCAGACATTAGGGTTGGCTTTATGTCAGCAGGATAATGTCCTACACTCAGGGAGCCACATACAGCCCCAGGGATTGAGCTGGGGCTGGCACAGGTAAGGCCAGTCCCTTACCTCTTATTCTCCATCGCTCCCTAGAAAATCAGTGCTATAGCAGCACTTGTCAAGTTGAAAGCAGACCCAAGGCTCTTCAAGGTCAGCACAGTGTGTGGTTGCCCCCCTTGCAAGCCGGGAAGCCCCCTCGCCAAGTGAACCCCGGGCTCTCCTGGCTCCATCCTGAACATCTCCCTGCCCGGGACGACTGGGTCCTGACGGGTACGGGAACTCAGGAATCAGAGCCTCTTCCAAAGGGCTGTTTAACCCAATAAAAGGTGTGAACACACCTGGGTCTGACTTGAAGCAACCCTGCCGGAGGTAGGCACTGCTCAGCAGGGTCATAGTCTCAGCTGCACCAAGCCGGGGAGCAGCAACGTCCCAAGCCCACACATCTATCGTTTCGGCCCTCCCTGGGCAAGCTACCGACGCTGGATCCACCCACTAGGCAATACAGCAGCTTGCAACCAGCTCATTGAAAGGAAGCTCTTCCCATCAGGCATGGTGGACGGTGGACTTAATCTCCAACCTAAGTCGGAGAATTCTGAGTGGGAACAGCCATTCCTGAGAAGGCAACAGGAAGTTGGCATCCCAACGCCACAGCAAGCAGCAGGCACCACATCGGTAAGTTTCTCTCCGCGGGTCATGGTTCAGAGCGGCCATTCCCAGGTTGCTGCTGGCAAATGCAAAGAACCTATCACTGCACAAAGATAGGCTTGCTGAGCACTGTGGCTGAGAGTATGTCGTGAAAATCTCCATCATTGTCCAAGTCAGGTGGACTATAATGCCAAATTCTGTAGCACTGTAGCACTGTTGTCCCATTGTTCATCAATTTGCTCGAGCAGGCACCAGTAATGTCTTTACCGTGAGACCTCTTGTTACTATTTTTGGCATATCGAATATGTCATGGGTAGCTTGCCAGGCTCTGCCATGCGGGTGAGATACTCTCGGTAGCTTGCCAGGCATTCAAGGGGGACAGAGGAATCGAACCCGGGTCTGCCACGTGCAAGGCTAACACCCTACCTGCTATGCTATTCCAGTCCGATTAACTGGAAGAAAACATCAACCCTGAACCCAGTCTAGTGGCTATTCAACTTGTAGCAACTGCAGGACACTGGGGTCACAGACCCCTGTTGTGATTCAGGAGCACACCAATCAGCCATGGGAACCAGTTTGTTCTTGGAAGCATTTAAAAAATCCTCACAAGGCTTCTGTGACTTCTAGAAATCAAGAGTTCCAGGCTCTAGTCTGAAGCTGTGGCTAGGAGCACCGCATCACTGTTCGGGCTACTTAGAACCCAGAGCTCCACCTTTAACATTCAGTAAGCACCAGAAATAATGGGGAAATATGAACAAATTCTATAACATGATGATGGGGATAGAAGCCCAGGCAAGTCCTCAAATCCATCAAATCTTTCAATGTTGACTAGGAATGACCACATGCTGAGAAAAATCAGACAGGAGATCAGTTAGAAGCCAGAGCCCTAGGTGAAGAACTGGAAGTACTGAGATTAATAGAAACATCCTGAACTCTCCACCCCACAAAAGCTGAGCACATGTTCTTCTCTAATGCACATAGAACATTTTCCAAGATAGACCCCAGGCTGGGGCACAATTACTGTATCTATGAAGTCACAAACACGGGAATCACTATGTTGTTTTGAGTTGCGCTTCCCTAACCATAAGTACTTTCTCATAAGCCTATTGAGCGTGTGTTTATCTTCTTTGGGGGAAGTGTCTGTTCATATCTCCTCATTTCTGGATGGGGTGCTGAATTTTTGTGTTGAGTTTTGTGAGATTTTTATAAATCTTTTATAAATCTTTTTAAGTTTATAAAACAAAAAAGTTTTATAAATCTTAGCCCTTTATCATCTAATGTATTTGTTCAAATATTTTCTCCCATTCGGTAGGGTGTCTTGAGTTTCTTTTGCTGTGAAGAAGCTTTTTTAATTCAATGTAGTCCCATTTTGTTTATTTTGTGTTTTATTGTCTTTACTTCTGTGGTTACTTCACGGAAGAAATCTCTGTGGTCAATTTTCTTGCAAATTCTGCCAATTAAGGTCTGTAATCCACTTTGAGTTTAAGTCTGTAAGTTTTGTGACATCATCTCACGGCAGTGAGAATGGCGTATATCAAAAGTCTAGAAACAGCAAGTGTTGGAGAAGTTGTAATGAGAACACCCAAACACATTTTTTTGTTCCCACAGTTGGTGGGAATTTTATCTAGTTCAATCTCTATGGAAAAAAAAATACAGATCTCTCTCTCTCTCTCTCTCTCTCTCTCTCTCTCTCTCTCTCTCTCTCTCTCTCTCTCTCTCTCTCTCTCAAAAAAAAAAAAAGGGAAAAGAATTTCCATCTCTTTTTCTTTCTCAAAAACTGGAAAAGAATTCCCATAAAACCCAGAGAAACCACTTCTTGCATTTGCCCTCAACGCACACACACACACACACACACACACACACACACACACACACACACCCGACATTAATTCAAAAGGTACATATCATCCTCTGTTAATCACAGAACAATAGCCAAATATGGAAAGATATGGAAAAACCCTCAAATATCCACTATGGATGTCTTGGATATTTTAAGTAGGGTTGTCTAATTGATTTTATTTCTCATTTGTTATTTTCATAGAAAACTGCAATAGACTTTTGTGTACTGATTTATCAACCTCACGTTTTCTGTATTGGTTTATTATTTTTTTCCTAAGCGTCAACAACATCCAATACATAGGAATCAGTGAAAGGATGCAAAAGACTTACATCAAAACCATAAGTCACTATTGAGAGAAATAGAAGAGGAAACCAGGAAATGGGAAAATATCCCATACGCATTAACTAGAAAAATTCACAGGTGGCAGAATGTGAGCGATAACACCAAAACAAAATCTTAAAGCCAAGCTTTGGGTGCGCTGCAGGATGCCAAAATTGAAGGGGCAAAAGGACTAGAAAGAGGACCACACAGGAAGAATCAAATACAAGTGGCAAGTAGTATTGTTAAATACTGGCCGGATATAACTAGCCCCATAAGTCAAGTTCAATTTAGAGTCGGTTACAAAAAAATTAGAGTAATAGCACAGCGAGTAGGGCGTTTGCCTTGCATGCAGCCGACCCAGGTTCAATCCCTCTGTCTCTCTAGGAGAGCCTGGAAAGCTACAGAGAGTATCTTGCCCACACGACAGAGCCTGGCAAGTGTATTCGAGATGCCAAAAGCAGTAATAACAAGTCTCACAATGGAGACGCTACTGGTGCCCGCTTAAGCAAATTGATGCACAAATGGACAACAGTGCGACAGTGCTATAGTGTTATAAAAAACTGTTGTATATAGATGCAAGTGGTCATGGCAACAACAGTTCAGTAGTAGAGAACATACATGTAAGCAGTGTGTTTAAGAGTAAAATGAAGAAAAACTACCTAATCCATAATGCATATTCTCCAAATGTCAGAACAACATACTTTGAATCTGATATTTTTATTACAATATTCAAAGGTGATTTATTTTTATCATTCAAAATGTGTTATAAATAAAATAAACAAGTCTAAATAAACCTATATTTGTTTAAACTAGAATGAGTATTCCCTGATGGGATTTTAGACAGAACAATTTACAACTCACCCTGCTTAATCTGTCACCCAGAATCTCCACCTTCCTTAATTAAACTGTCCCTTGAAAGGTCTTAGGGAAGTAATATGATATGGTATAATATAATACAGCAATATAATAGCAGCTTCCAAATCAGAAACTACAATGACAGTGTGGAACAAATTATAACAAAAAGGTGACCAAGAAATGGGCCTTGGGATCAAAGCAATAAAACAGAAGTAAGGCATTTGCTTTGTGTGTGGTTGACTTGGATTCAATCCTTGGCATCTCGTATAGTTTCCTGAACCTGCCACGAGGGATTCCTGAGCACAGAGCCAGGAGTAAGCTCTGAACATCACTGGGTGTGGCCCAAAAACAAGAAGAAAGAAAGAAATGGGTCTTGTTCTTTGCCTGGACAATCAGAAGAAAACATTTGGGCTAAATTTAATTCACATTGTGGCAAGTAGGCACACCTTTAATTTCCTAAGTATTTCCTTCACCTTACTTAATTATATTAATATTTGAGCAATAAACAGTATTTTATTAAGACTAAATTGACAAATTATTAAACTTTTGTTGCCTTTCCCCCCCTCATCCCCTTACTGGCCATGTATGGATGGGTTTTAGATACAGGCATCTCAAATTCAATATAGAAAATAAATATTATAAATACGAATTCTTCCTCATAAATTCTTTATACTGTTAATAGTATTAATGGTATTTTAGCTCCTTAATATATTAAATATAAGCTTTAATATATTCACAAGAATTATGATTTGTGAGGAGGCAGATAGTGGAAGATGCAGTGGTCATAATACTCCAGGGGAAAAATGGAACTCTATGGGATTTTGTTGGATTTTCAAAATGACTGGAAGGTAGAATGCGCATGATGGGAGAGGCAGCAAAGCTGTAAAAAATAAATTCAGTGTAAACTATCGTCGGTGAAGAACTGGCAAGTTTCAAAATCTCATTGGAGGCCCCTAGGTGAAATGTAAATAGACTCATCTTTATATGCCTCTGGTCCATTTTCTCCTTTCCATTTCTGTTTCTCCTGTATGAAGACAGGCTTTGTACTGCCTTGAAAAATTTGCTGATCTTTGGAAGAACTTCAAATTCATCTAGATTTAGGTTCTGAGCCCAAAACGGTTCATCTCTGGCTCCTTTTATGTAGCTGGAGTTTGAACTCAAATCTGACTGTTCCTCTATCGGACAGGCCTTGCATTTCAATATCATCTAACTACCCTTCATATTCAAATTTGCCATCAACTGGTCAGAGCTTCCTCCATCTTCTTAAAGAACCATTCATAGAACACCACTTTCCAACTCAAAACAACATTCAGTATTTTCTTGTTGCCTATTAAGTACATTTCTCAACCTGGTATTCCAGACCACAAGGCCTTTTATTGTTATTTTACCCTACTCTCCTTCTGCCTTTTTCAAGTGACAAACTGTCCCTCTGGCTACCTCCCAAACACATATTGGGCATTTATATCTTCCCTCAAGCTGTTCCCATTGCCTAAAATATTCTCCACACTCCCTTTCTGTCAAATCTCCACCAAAACGCAAATGATTCCTCCTCCATAAGCTTTATTTATTTTTTTCTCAGCCAGATATGCTCTTCTTTATGCTTGACAGTTTCAATACTTTGTGGCTATTATTAGAGTTATTTTGATCTGGTAGATTCTATGGCTACTGGAATGTTTTATTAGACAAATTAAGGAAAGAGATTCACTTAATTTGTACTTATAAGATACATAATAAACTACTTTTTTTGTTCTGTGTTTGGGGGAACCACACCCAGTGGCACTTGGGGCTTACTTCTGGTTCTTTGCTCAGAAATCATTCTTGGCAGTGTTCAGGAAACCGTATGTGGTTCTGGGGATATAATTTCCTGTGCATTACCAGGTTAGAAACACAAAAGATCTAGCAGATGTACCTTGGATATCGACCTCTTCTATGTAAGAGCTATAATATATATTGATCAGATACATGTACTCTCAGCTTGGTCTAGTTTGCATTCTCTCTTGAAACATGTAGTTCTCTCCCTCCCCTTCTTCTTTATCCTCATATTTCCGCAAGGAACTTTCTCTAAATACAACTATTGTACTTCAAAAGAAATTAGGAGTAATTCTGGGTGACAAAGCATGAGTATAACAAAAGCTTTTACCCTTAATTTTCAACTCAGAGAAGTTTTAAAACTCCTATCCTCAACTTTAGCCAACCCAACTTTAGAGTAACTTTTAATATTGCAATTGATATTCATTGGAAATGTGTTTACATTTCAAAGAAAACAGAATGGAATGACACCATCCTGTTCTTGCCCTCAATAAAATTTTCATTTATCTTTGTCATCTAATCTATGCTGGCAGCAGGAATAATGGAAGCCTCATTAATAAAAATCAGAGCACATTTACTTTGTAGCTAAAAATGCCTGAAATATGCTCAAGATCATTGCACTGCATGTTATAGACTAAAGAACTGATAATTCATCATTAGTTTAGTTAGAACTTGGTTTAGGACCATAACTGGGGAAGAAAAAAATCTCTGTAAAATCTATTGACACTCTATAACTGGAATAAGATTTACACTAATCAGTAAGACAGAGCTAGGAGGTAGAGTCTAGCTCTTTTGATATTGAACACTCATTAAAATCAAACTGTTGGTGTATATTTTTATAAAAAAAAAACTTATGTATATATTAAGACTGTGTATATGTTTTAAAAATAAATCTGGACATATCTTCTTAGGCATAAAAAGAAGACCAACTAAACAAAACTTATTTTAGGAGCATACAATCTAATTTAGAAGAACAGAATCTAAATCTTATATCAATATGCTGATGAGTTAAATCCAGTTTTATGCTAATTTATACATATCAGAATATACTTGAAATAAAAGTGGTGTGCCTATTTGCAAGTTTTTCAACAATTATTAAAGACTTTATACAATGGTAAAACTTTGACACCACTGGATACTTTGACATTTTCATGTTATTAACTATATTTTAATATTTTGGCCATGGATTAATTTAATAGCTTTTTCCCTAAGTTTATGGATTGGGTTTTCTACAGTTCTAACAATGGATTGTTAGAACTGTAGAAAAGATGGTAGTCCTTAAAAGGAACTTGTTAAGATACAGTTTTAATGTTTTATTACAATATATATATTAACCTTTGAAAAGTTATACACAGAGGCTGGACAGATAGTACAGCAAGTTGGGCATTTCCTTGCACTCAGTCAGCTGAGGTTTAATCTTGGGCACCCCAGATGGTGCCTGGAGCACTGCCAGGAGTGAACCCTGAGCGCAGAGCCAAGAGTAAGCTCTGAGCATCACCAGGTGTGACCAAAAATCCAAAAACAGATAAATAAAACAAACAGAAAATATATGCAACCCTCAAAAACTATGTTCTTTCAACATGCATTACTAATTTACTCTCCAAGGTTAGCTCTCTGAACTTTAGAAATACAAATGATCGTCCCATATCTTTTGAAATATAAGTGATCATTAGCTATCTCAAAGAAATACAAGTGATTATGCCAAATGCTGGGAGACATCAAGTGGCCTTATATTGTGCTATATTTCAGGGAAACTCAATGTGTAAATAAATAGGTAATTGGAACAATTATTCTGCACTTGACGAGGAGCTCACATTATTTCCTAAAACTTGCTTTTGGAAGAAAAGGGCATGCCACTTCTCTGCTGAACACTCCATCGACTCTTGTTTACTGTAACCAGGAGATGAAATTTCCAAACAAACGCTGGTGTTTGCGACACTTGGAGACATGTGGCCTGCTATTCCCGTCTCTGTCAGGCATGTGCCCCACCTGCTTGTGGGTTTTGACTTAACAAGTTGGTTGGGCCACAACACAAGTGTGAGAATTCGAGAATGTGAGTCGCACGGGCCAGGTGACATGCCAGTACTGAAAAGCTGGTGCATGGCAGGGCATCATTGTATACGCGCCACGGCCACATGCCACACCAAAATGTGGCAGGCTCTGCTGCTCCCAAATTAGATGAGTAATTTTCCTTCCATTATGTTCTCACAATTATGTTGCAAAACAATAAGCCCTGAGCTCTAGTAAGTCCAAAAGTTCATGGTTTCAAAAGAGTGAGAAGTGAATATTCATGTCTATTTCGGAATTGGTTGACAGGTAAAAATTATTTTATTTCTATCAAGGTTACAGAAGATGAGACAAAGGCATTTTCTAAACACCAGAAGTCATTTTCTTAGGTATGTCTCTGGATATGTCCAAATGGTGTGAGGCAGAAAAAAAGCTTTTTTTTTTTCCTTTCCCTCTTTTGCCTAATAAAGTAGGAGAGAATTCATTAGAAGAAATGTCTTAGGACATTGTGAAGTTCCATGTAGCTTTCCTGGATTTCATACCTCTGTGTGTTATCACCAGGCTTGCTGCAGTTGAATTCCTTTCAAGTGTTGGCAGGAAAGGATAAGGAAAAAAAATAATTACACTTTTAAAATTCGGTTGAGTCTGGAGCGAGTAGCAGAATTTATGAATGGCAGTGTCAGGTAACCCAGGGGATTTTCTGAGTCCTGGCTCTACAGTTGAATGAGTCTATGCATGTAAAAGTCGAATAAAATTTTTATATTTTCTCTATCTTATCAATAAGAGTCCCTATCCAAAGCCAAAATACTACAAAAGCTTTTGAAGAATTAGAAACAAACTCTTCCCTGATACAAGATATTACAGAGAATCTCGGAGACTCTAAAGAGCTTTTGTCCCTGTTACCAAGATTTTAAACAAGGAAATGACTGTAGACTTTGTGACTTTTTTCTTTCATGATTTTCAAACTCATTTTTTAAAAATTTCTTTGGTTCTTTTCATTTGCTCAAGCACAAACTATAAAAGATTTTCAAGGAGAACCTATCTTGTTCTATTCTGTCATATTTTGCATGATGTTAGAAATAAGCCAGGTATTTTTTTAAAAATTGATTTCTCTGACTAGGTTGAGAGTGGCACAATTTCATTCCGTAATTGAGACATTCCTATAGTTGTTGGCATTTACAACTGTTCCCTATGTTGACTGAAATCACTTCCTGTGCTTCTGTGTGGCACTGAAAGCTTTCTTCAGGGTCATCGTCCGGTTTTAGATTCATGGATTTCTGCTGCTGTTTGCTGCAGCCAAATACTAGGTGCCTTCACCAGGAATCCAGCATTCTCACCATTTACATCAAAGAGAAAATACAGATACTGTTGCCGTGCTGATAATGTTATAATGGCTAATAAAGGTATGTTTTGGAAGTTTATTCCTTTTCTGTTTGCTGAGTAAATCATTGCTTATAAAGACATTTGTTTTCCCATAGAGAATAGATAAAGTCCCATTCATTTCACCCAAATGCCAGGCAATTTCCTGTACCTTTTAAGCCCACAGTAGAATAAGAATACTATCTCTTTTCAATAATCACCTGAAAGGGAGCTGTAGAAGCTCAGCCCCTCCCTCTGTATGAATATGGAAACTGGGAGGGGAATCCTGAGGCCCCGTGGAGAGAGCTTCCTGATTGGACTCCAGTATTAGTACTCAAGAGACACAGTAGGAATTTGAATACATGCATGTGTATTCAAATGCAAGTGATCTCCTATGGCTTCTGTATTTCATGTTAGGGGAAAAAAATCATGTCTGGGAGCCAGGGAGATGGCTAGGTATCTTGGGTGTATTAGGCCCAGAGTTTGGCTTCTGGCACACTATGTCCCCTGGTGACCTTCAGTACCTTGAGAGTATGTCCCCCAGGGGCCCTAAGCACAGCAGGCAGCATGCAGGAATGATCTAGTAGCCCAGAAGTAACCACAACTCCAGCAGCAGTGTCCTGAGGGATAAAGCAAGCCCTTCAGGACAAGATCTGTTGGAAGTGGCTGAGGTCTCTGAGCACTGCCGAAAGTAGTCCTTATTTAAAAAAAAAAATTTTAAGAAATAAAACTAAACAACCAACAAGTCTACATTGCATTATATGAGTTCCTGTAGGGACTTTATAGAAATTATAATATCTTTGCTGGATATTATATGTGAATATTATAATATTCAAATATTATAAATCCAAACTGGTATTTGGTAGCAAATGTGCCATTTAAACAATGGTGCTGAGGTGAGACCGACTAGTCTAATTCATAGTCGGTTTAATAAGCCACTGATGTTTGACTGAATGAAATATCATTATAAAATGAGTCACATCGGTTTAGAATTATTGAACTATAATGATAGGGAGGAGAAACAAACAAAAAGAAAACAAATTCTGCCCTACAGAAATGAAGCTTTTGAGAAAAACAAAAAGAAATTTATGAAAATAAATGAGCAAAGAATGAAATGCATATTTTAAATTGATGAGCACATAGTGTTCAACAGTTAATAAATGTATCTTAGCAGCAACTGAAGAGAAAAATGGTTCAGACCCTTTGAAAAATTGAGAAAAGATATAGCATGCTATAACCTTGTATAATAATAATTTATTGGACTTATTTTAATATCAAGTTTCAGTACTAAAAATGCAAGAAAATATTTAGATTAAAATACCAATTAAAATTTAGCTCACTATAATATTTCAAGAGGTTTTATAATTTAAAACAAGGGGTGGGTTTAAAATTTCATTTCAAAACGTGATACTATTTAAGATGCCAAGAGATGATACAGCAGGGAGAGCACTCAGGTAGGGCACTTGCTTTGCAAGCAGCCAATCCAGGTTCAATCTCTGGTATCCCTTACAGAGAATCTCGGAGACTCTAAAGAGCTTTTGTCCCTGTTACCAAGATTTTAAACAAGGAAATGACTGTAGACTTTGTGACTTTTTTCTTTCATGATTTTCAAACTCATTTTTTAAAAATTTCTTTGGTTCTTTTCATTTGGGTAGGGCACTTGCTTTGCAAGTAGCCAATCCAGGTTCAATCTCTGGTATCCCTTATGGTCTTCTGAGCCCGAGAGGAATGATTCCTGAGTGCAGAGCAATGAGTAATCCCTGAGCACACAAAGTGTAACCCAAAAGCTAAATAATAAAAAAAAAAAAAGTACTGTTTAGGGGCTGGAGCGATAGCACAGAGGGTAAGGCGTTTGCCTTGCATGTGGCCAACCCGGCTTAGATTCCCATCATCACATGTGGTCCCCTGAGCACTGCCAGGAGTAATTCCTGAGTGCAGAGCCAGGAGTAACCCCTGAGCATCACTGGATGTGACCCAAAAAGCAAAAAAAAAAATAAAATAAAATACTATTTAGAAGTTGGTAAACCCGCAAAAATTTTTGCAATTATAATCACTACTTAATGCCTCTTCTAAGTTTTAGAAGGGCATATTTTTATAATGTCAAAGATTGCCATGTAATATATCCTGGGCCTCAAAAAATTATAGATGGCAATGAATCAGAACACTCTCTCTAAAAAATTGAAGTACAAGGATATTTCACTGAGAAAATTTATGTGAGCAGTGATAAAGAAACAGTTACCGAAATTCAAAAATCACAATATTATTTCACCAAAATAACATTATTTTAGACTTTGGCCTTATATTGTCTTGTTTAAATTAGAAAAATTAAAAAAATTGATTGTATTATATGAAATACAATGTATTCATTATTTTAAAAAACCTATAATACCACTTAGGATAAGATGTAAAAGAATTAAATTTCCCATATTTTATTAGAATACTGTTTTGACCCATTTCACAGGACACCAGATTGGTAAAGATTATTTTACATGAATATATTCTTACATTAACTATATGATTTGCCAAACCACACATGGAAATTTAAAAAGTAGAAGATATTTTTCTTTGACCTGAAAAAAAAAGACCACACATACACTTTAGTGAATTGAAAACAGCTGTGTGCAATCTTTGGCACGGGGAAGTTTTTTGAAAGATTACATCTGTACTGTCAGCTTGAGTTTGATACAATCACCATTAATGTATTTACATATAAATATAAAAATATGCTGAGCAGCTTAAAAACATTTTTAGACGTCGACACATCCTTTTCTTGAATTTCTGTTCCTTTTTTTCCCTTTTCTTGTGTTCTACTGGATGGATATACAATGTAGACAAAACTGTTCAAATGCAAATATTGGTCATTAAATTAGATAGACTTCAAAAGTTACTAGCAAACTCTCAGAACCTTTTGTTGTTTTGTTTTCAGGTCACACCCAGCTGTACTCATGGTTTACTCTTAGCTCCATGCTCACAGATTCTACAGGGGATTTGTCTGTGCCAGGGATCTAACCAGTCTGTTAAGTGGAAACCCTCTACTACCTGGTCCCTGGCCCCTTAATTCTACCATTGACTGTTAATTTACAGAATTATGCTTGCAAACAACTTCATCAATGTAATATTCTGTTTCTTTGCATAGCACTGCATTTCATTAACCAGCATTTTTAGAAAAGACATAAAAACTATATGAAATCTTGAGAAATTTCTATATTTATATGTTGTATATAATTAGAGTCAATATTTTCCCTTTTGCCAGAAAATTTTCAAATCATGTTCATTCCAGTTTTAGAAAACGAGTGTGATGTATTTTGTTTTGTGACCATAAATTAATTCATAGGCACTGTATTGAAACAAACAGGTATAAATGCATAGATTCATCATATGAGAGGTTTCCCTTTGCTAATCTTATTGTTATAGTGTCCTGTCAAATAGCAACTCAAGATAGCTTGTGTTGTGAACCTGATAGCAATACAAGAAACATTAAAAAAATGTATTTTTAAGACCTCCATATCAGAGCTCTTTTGTGACACTAACCCTAAAATGTAAAGCAGTATCCTGAGATAGTAATGAATATCTAAAGATACAGGAATGATTTTCAAAGGGCTATCCTATTTCACTTTTTTCCCTCAGAAAGAATGAGAGTAAACTAAAGAATCAATTCAATTCATATCTTTTTTTCTCAGGCATCAATTTTCTCAGAAATAAATCTGAGAAGTATAAAAAATAATTTAGCCTGGGCATAGATATTTGTTGTAAAGAACTTTTACTACACTGGCAAGTGAAAGGAAAGGTTAAGTAGAAAACGTGCATCCTTGCTGTAATTTGTAAACTGATGTGATAACCTCATGTTTAATATTTTATGGAGTAGAAGGTGAATGCTTGAGGGAAAAATGTCACTTGAAGATAAGGGAAATGTATGCTAAGAATGTGGATAAATGTGACTGAGAATTAACTTGAGTGTTTCTTTATTAATTGATAGACTGGTGGAACATGATGATGAAATAATGAAGGTATCCTAGCAACCATATTTTCATAACAACTGTAGCCTATAAGACTGTGATGACTGTCAGTTTTTTATTCAGAAGGGTGAGCAAAGATAATTTTATTTAATAAAACATTTCTGCAAACAAAAGGTAAAGTTGGCCTCATCTATTAGAATTTTTATTTATAAAAATAATATAGAATTTTTATTTATAAAAATAATATAACTCGATGAAAAATATAATAAGTTGATAATATTACATATCTGATGATTTAACATTGCAGATCTATAGTATTAAGTTGATAATATTGCAGAATTATGCTAACTAATTAAGAACTAACAATCTTAGTTGGTGCACAGTTTAAAAAAAAACTTGAAAAAATTCACAAAAACCTATATTTAAGATCTTTCAATATAAAATATCAAAGCATAAAATATCAAAATTATTTTAATTTTGTCCATCATTACTCTAAAAATATAAAAACTAAAA
The DNA here is from genome assembly GCF_027595985.1 of Sorex araneus. NCBI lineage: Eukaryota > Metazoa > Chordata > Mammalia > Eulipotyphla > Soricidae > Sorex > Sorex araneus. The sequence continues at coordinate 58,627,400 of NC_073303.1, forward strand.
CACTTTATGCACTTGGTTTTATATTCTAAAGATTGGTTTATTCTTCTCTAATGATCTTCTATTGACGTCTCACTTCTCATATGGAATTTTTCCAAGTATATTTAATGTGTTAAAATAGAATCAAAGATTACTTTGTTAGGTATCTACTTTTTGCTTAGATGAAAACTCAACATAACACAGTCATAAAAATACTTCTCTAGGTTTTTAGGTCTACAATCTCTCAATTCCTATCTTCCGTGATTTAATGCAGTAATAATTTGCCCAAGCAGACAAGAAAATAGCAACTTTTCTTTCTACTCAAAGTTGAAAGGGATGATGCAGAGAATTAGTGCATACAACACTGCCGTAAAGGCTCAAGAACAAAGATTAGGGAGAGTACCATTAGTCCTCAAAACCAGTCTGAAAAGGAAGGAAGGTACAGAGATTTATGACAGACCACCATTGTCTCTACTCCCAGCAGTGAATGCTTCCAAAGAAAATATCTGGATTTTCCATTTCTGCTTTATCCAGAAATCTTTGTACCATTTTCCACAGAAATTTCACCAATTTATATTCACAACAACCAGAATTCCTTTTTCTGTAAATTACAACCAACAATTGTTGCTTCCAGTGGCTTATTTAGCAATATCACTCCTAGACATTTATCTGAATGCATAAATGCTAATTTAAAAAAATACTTACACCCTTTTTTCATAAGGAGCACTATTTACAACAGCCAAAACATGGAATCAACCCAAATATCTATCAACAGAGAGAAAATAAAGAAGCTGATCCCTTGAGGTGATTATGGTAAGCGAGTAAATCCAGAGCAGGAAGGCAATTACTGGATGTTACATTCAGATGTAGAATATCAATAACTCAAGCAAATTAACTGACCAAAAAGTCAACAGAACTAACACTTGGAATTGATAATACTGTAGGGAGGGAGGGAGGAAGAGGGGAAGGGAGGGCAAGAAGGAAGGAAGGAAGGAAGGAAGGAAGGAAGGAAGGAAGGAAGGAAGGAAGGAAGGAAGGAAGGAAGGAAGGAAGGAAGGAAGGAAGGAAGGAAGGAAGGAAGGAAGGAAGGAAGGGAGGGAGGGAGGGAGGGAGGGAGAGAGGGAGGAAGGAAGGAAGGGAGGAAGATGAAAAGGAGGTAGGAAAGACGCATGGTTTGTGGGTCGATGGTACCTGATACTTGGTAGTAGGTGTGACCTTGGTGGAGGGTGGGTGAATCCTATACACATACAGAAATCGTTAGAAATACCTCTGATCTCCCAGAGAGATTGTACAGAGGGCAGGGCATTTGGTTTGCATGTCAGCCCACGATGAGTGATCTCTGAATGCAGAGCTAGGGGTAAGCCCTGAGCACCACTGGATAACATATAAACTAGGTACAATAAAAGAACTGTAATCCCCATTGCTCATCGATTTGTTCGAGCAGGCACCAGTAACGTCTCTCATTGAGAGACTTATTGTTACTGTTTTTGGCATATCCAATATGCACGGGTAGCTTGCCAGGCTCTGCCATTGGGGGTGCGATACTCTCTGTAGCTTGCCGTGCTCTCGGAGAGGGGCGGAGGAATGGAACACCAGATGTCAGCATCCTTACTACTGCTTTAATGGGCCACATTCTTGGAACGCAGTGAAAAAACACTCACCCACCTGCCCTTTGTTACAAAGGTATAAACGGGGAAAGATTCTGCCTTTCTCTGGAATCTTCTTTCAGGTCAGCCCTCCATAATCTGGGAGCTTCCCTTGCTTTCCTTTCCGTTCAATGAAATCTTTTCTGAATTGGCCCACTTGATCTCTTGTGCCTCGTTTTCACTCTCGAGTGCTTGAGGCCAAGAACCTGAGCATTGGAGCTTGCTGTGACACACGCTGGAAATCTGAGAAATAGAGTTCTCTGTCTTTCAGCTGGTACAACACAAGAACAGCTGAGTTGAGAAATGTTGCTAACTTCCCCAAACATGAAATGACACGAACATTAATTCAGAAAACTTCCCCATGAGTGACATATGACAATTCTATAGTGAAGGGAATAACCGTAAGACTAATAACCAGCGAGGAACTGCCTTTAGTATTTTAATAATTAGGACTGTAGAATTAAACAATATCCAAGACATAGGCACTATTTTCCCAATTGTCTCAGTGTTGGAGACATAATTTTGTGTTCTCTTTAAGCTTAAAATTCATTTAGTGTTTTCAGATGATAAATCTTATTGGATCTTTGGAAATTTGGAATTGCTTAAATTTCTTTACCTGTCAACTTTATTTATGTGTGTATATCTATCTATCTATATCTATATACTATATAGATATATCTATATCTATATACTATAGATATAGATATATATGAATAGGTTAGTCATACTGGAGAGTTTTTTTCAAAATACCCACAAAATGAAGCACTGATTAACTAGGAGAATTCATCTCAAGCACTAACAAACACTTCTGATGTTCAATTTTTAATATTAAGTGCCAGGTGCTCTGTTTCCACGTCGAGACAAGTAATCCCAGAATCTACGCACCCTCCGCATCTACAGAACAATTGATGAGTTTCATAAATGAAAGGATTATGGCTTTCTGAGACACACTTGGTTGTGATGATTCAAATATACCTCTCTCAGGACAGAGATATGTCTTTCTTCTTATCATTCCATGCCAATCATTCTATACCAGGCATGGAGCCTGATACATCTAAGGAACCTAGTAAATATGTGTTGAATAATTCATGACTAGCATTTAATTTGTCACATTTAGCTCACATATCATTTTAGAAGTTGTGAATTTTTTTACTTAGATGAGCATATTGTTATAGAGAAAGGAGTTACAAAACATAGCTATTTTCAATCTTTTTATAATTGTAGTCTCTGGACATGAGAGACTAGAGAGGTTGCATTGCTTTCTTTCTACTTTGGAAATTTTTAATATTCTTTTCGTATAAATTTTATTTTAAAAGGTAATCCCAGGTTATCTGATGCTAACAATCACAATCATTCTTAGTCAACAAACTGCTCTTATTTGCATAATTGTCAAAAACCAATATGATATTTTTCCCATACCCAAATGCTTATCTAAGGACATATAACTAACTTGAGACATATTTCTCTTGATTTATCTTCACTGTCCTCTCATCTGTAATGTAAATAATTTGATCACAAAGTAGGACTTTCATTGTATACACATTTTAGAGTATCTGATACTCTAAAGTATATATTAGTATATGATACTCTAATATATAGAATATATTTAGCAATATAGAAGCTGATATTTATTTATTATAAGCAAATACAATCACATCTTTATTGTCAGGTAAACAAAAGTGCTACTTTTATTTATAAGCTATAGAGAAAAATTATAGATTTTAGGATGAAGAATCATAAATTCAATGTCAAACAAGTTACTATTTTACAGATCTAGGATTGAAACCCATGACTGTTTGTTGATTAATAATTTGCCAATCAATAATATTTCACTGAAAAAATTGGGTAAAACCCTAAATCTGAAGAAAGCATTGTTAAGTAGTAATTGAATAAATAAGAACTAGATTCTTTCATACAGGTAAATTATATATATATACACTTTTTACATTAAAAATTTACAATATATATTGGAATAAAATTACAAATATTCAATGTGACTATTGTTCTTTGGTTAAATGCTCATTAAACAGAAAGGAATACTATACAGTATGTGCTTTGAAGAAATAAAGCTGTAAGTCAAAGCAAGGAGCATTTGTATCTGTGTTTTATATTAAGAAAATGAGAAAATCATTCTCTAAACCTTCTTTTCATAAGTCAATTTTTCATCATTATTTTTTCTCCTTTGTAAAGAACTTTAATTTGCTTTTTATTTTAAGATTCTAACTGCTATTCAGAAATATTCTGTGTTAGTGTATTTGTTGTTGGTAATCTCACAAGTTACTTTAGGTACTTCTGAAAATATCTCATACCGTTGAGATTAATCTATGATATCAGCACTGCCACAGATTAATCTAATACTATAGATTAGAATTATTTCCCTGTTAGGAATTCCTAATATAAATATATTAGGAATATACATGTTTCCTAATATAAAAACAAAACACATATCTAAAAAAAATGATTGAGGGGCTGGAGCAATAGCATAGGGCATTGGCGTTTGCCTTGCACGCAGCCAAGCCGGGTTTGATTCCCAGCATCCCATATGGTACCCCGAGCACTGCCAGGAGTGATTCCTGAGTGCAAAGCTAAGAGTAATCCCTGAGCATTTCCGGGTGTGACCCCCCAAAAAGCAAAATAAATAATAAATAAATAAATAATTGAAGGGAGTAATCAGGATCAATTAATAAACATCCAAAAGGTATAAAATCTTTATCAGTACAAATAGCAGTGAATAAAGAAAAGAGAAAGTGCTACAAAAATGTGCAATAATCAAAATAGTTCTTCTGGGCTTTTTTTTTCACCACATGGTTCACATAAGGAAAAATAAGATATCTGAAAGTGCTTCTAATGTCTTGAAATATTTAGAACCTCACCAAGAATCCAGCATTGAAGGGTTATCAAAAAAAACTAACTTGCCTGATTCTTTTTGCAGTCATCAGATATTTATGGACAGTTATTGAGAGAAGAAAAGTGATATCACTTTACAAGATCATCACAGAGTTAGTCTTGAAATGGGTCTTCAAGTATATTTCTCTCACTCCAAAGACTTTTTTGTTCAACAACTAGTGTTGTTGAACAAAATTGTTGAGAGATAATTAATACTGTTTTAAAATTTATTAACTGTATTAACTGTTTTAGACTTACAATAGATAAATACCAGTTAAAATAGAGAGCTATTTCATAAACTACTAAGCAGAAATTTATAAAATCATTGTAATAAAATTTGAGTTTTAAGACTGGAGTGATAGCACAGTGGGTAGAGTGTCTGCCGTACATGAAGTCGACCTGGTTTCAATTCCTCTGTCCCTCTCGGAGAGCCCAGCAAGCTACCGAGAGTATCCTGCCCTCATGGCAGAGCCTGGCAAGCTCCCCGTGACACATTCGATATGCCAAAAACAGTAACAACAAGTTTCACAATGGAGACATTACTGGTGCCCGCTAGAGCAAGTCGATGAACAATGAAGATGACAATGACAGTGACAGTGACAATTTTTAATCTGATATTGTAAAATGAAAATCATTTGTCAAGTAACAATAACTGAACAGTCATTGGTTTATAGAGTGACAGTAAAAACTCAATGAAGTATATCATAAGTAAGAGAGCCTCTGTCAAGTTTAGATTAGAAGACACTAGTTTGTATAGCCCTCTTGGAAAAAAATTAAATCATCACTGCAGAGAATGAAGCAGGATTCACAAATACTACCAGTATTATAATCCTTTGGTTCATGAATACTGTATGCATACCGTGTGAGAACCCATGACAGCCTGCTATACAACTTGAATACACGATTTCCCCAACTTCCCAAAGGAAGAAAGTTCCTATTGAATATAACATGGTAATTATTATTCAGGGCTGAAAATGCTTTTAACATCAATTTACTTAGAAACTCATTAATTTTGACAGGCCAAAAATTAATTACTCCAGCTAGAAATATGCCAGTCTATCTTTCAGATAGTACAAAAGGCTGTGAAACCTTTTTCTAAATAATAAGAAACATTATATATGGGGCCAAAGAGATAGTACAGTGAGTAGAGTATTTGCCTTTCATGGGCCAGCCCAGGTTTGATCTTCAGCATATAATATGGTCCCAAGCACCACTAGAAGTAATTCCTGAGCATTTCTCCACGCCCGCACCCCCAGAATGACTGATGAAGAGGATGGAGCTGCTTGGGACACCGGCAGCCCACCAGCAACCTGCAGTATGTGACTTGAGAGTTTCCGCCAGGTCCCCCGAGCGGGGGCCTGGCGTTTCTCTTTTTTTTTTTCTTTAATCTATCTCTCTTCCCCTCAACCTCTGGGCACAGCACAGCATCTACCCCACTTCTGAGCACAAAATGGAGAGACGCACCCAAGTGCGCGGCGCGGCACGGCTGGCGGGGGATCGAGGGCGGGGAAGTACCGGTCTCCGCCCACATCGGACACTTAAAGAGAGTGCAGCCACGTGGGCTTTCCCATTTCTCCACGCCCGCACCCCCAGAATGACTGACGAAGAGGATGGAGCTGCTTGGGACACCGGCAGCCCACCAGCAACCTGCAGTATGTGACTTGAGAGTTTCCGCCAGGTCCCCCGAGCGGAAATCTCTCTCTCTCTCTCCTTCAACTTTTTCCCTGGACTTTAGACAGAAACCCAAAACCGCGCGGCCGCTGCCGAGGCCGCGCGACCTAATGTCATCTTAGTATCAGCAGTATGTAATGGTTCCTTCTTAATGGGTCGGACTTTTGTGGGTGATCCTAACAAGAATAGTAAGTATTTTGTTGAAATATTGAAGGCAATCAAAGTGGTAGCCATCTCTCTAGACTGAACTAAGCTATATCCCCACGCCGGCTGAGAAGAAATATCCTTCTTTCTCGGGAAGAAACGTGGCGTGGTGTCAAACATAGTGTGATGTCCATTAAGCAAACAGACCTGGTGGCGTGGGAATGGGAAATAAGGGGAAAAATTAGGTACATGGACCAGCGGGACGCTGGTGGTATCTCGAGCCGGAGCCGATATCAGCGCAAGAGCTTTGGTTCCAGAAACTGCTTCCAGACACTCTACTAGACTATCAACTAAGCCAGAGCCCCACGCCGGCTGATGACGGGAAATAACCATCCTCTTCGGTTTTTTTTCCCTTTGTCAGACAGCGTGGCGATTACTAAACAGGCGTGAACTCGGTGGCGCGAGGCAAGGGGGAAAAAGAAAAGTTATGTAACAAACAGCAGGACTTAATATCTCTATACGCTTAGTAATGGAGAATTATCAAATGCCTCATTGGCAATAGGACTGTCTTTTTCTTTTTGGGGGGAAACCCCAGCAACGGTAGTGAGTTGTGTGTTGAAACATGGAATGTAATCGAGATAAGCGCAAATGAAGTGAAACTTATCACGTATAAGGGTGGGGACTAGGGAGGTGGGAGGGGGCGGCAGATAGACTGGGGGGGTTGGGGATGGAAGATGGGCACTGGTGAAGGGAGGGGTGTTTGAATATTGTATAACTGACATAATCCTGAGAACTTTGTAACCCTCCACTTGGTGATTCAATAAAAAAAAAAAAAATTAAAAAAAAAAAAAGAAGTAATTCCTGAGCACAGAGGCAGGAATAATACCTATGCATTGCCAGGTGTGGTTCCAACACCATCCCCAGAAAAAAAAAAAAAAAGAAAGAAAGAAAAAAAGAAAAATTGAAGAAACAGGGGGAGGCAGAAAGTCCAGCAGGCAGAAAGTTGGGAGAATATTTTTAAAAGATATATATAGATGGATAGATACATATATATGTATCTATCTATATATATATACATCACTGTATCACTGTATCACTGTCATCCTGTTGCTCATTGATTTGCTCGAGCAGGCACCAGTAATATCTCTATTGTGAGGCTTGTTGTTACTGTTTTTGGCATATTAAATACTCCACGGTTAGCTTGCCAGGCTCTCTGCCTCGCAGGAGAGATACTCTTGGTAGACTGCTGGACTCTGAAACAGGGATGGAGAAATAGAACCCAGGTTGGCTGTGAGCAAGGCAAATGCCCTATCCACTGTTCTATCGCTCCAGCCTATATATATATTATATATATATATACATGTATATATATATTCATCAGAAGAATGTTTTAATAGCTTGGTGGATCGATGCACTAAAATGTACCAATCAACAAGTATTGCTAATTATCTTGCAGATTGTAAGTTATGGTCTAACACTACATATCCATGTTAGTATGTACAGGCTGTTATAGCAAATGCCATATGGAAAAAACATTTCTAAGAGTTCTGGAAGTTAAGAAGTCAAGGTGCCAGTAGACTTAATGTCTGCGGAAAGCCTTCTGTCTGGTTGCTCCATGGTCTTCTTTTCTCTGTATCCTTACCCGGCATAAGAGATCATGCCTCTCTTCTCTAAGGGCACAAGTATTAGAGAGGGTTCAGACTGTGAGATATAAACACCTACAAAAGACATCCCCACCACTAAGCACCCTTACACTGGGACCTAGATTTCAACATCTGAATTTCAGGGTGCCACAAACAGCTATGTCATCTTGCATCTCTCCGAATTAGACTACTTATCTACTCTGAAGTACTTACCAGTCACGTGATCCAAGGATGCACACTCTCTGTAGCACATGTTATTATCAAAAAGATTAAGAACAAATTCAAGAATAGCTGTAGTCAAGGGTGCAGTAACAACAATCATTATTTCCTTAGATATTTCATCTGTGCCAAGAACCATACCAAATACTTTGCACACTAAGCACATTTATGGATTAAACTTTGTATATTATAATATTTAAGGATGATTTATGTTACAAAAAATATTAGATGAGGGAAATCTGGCCTGATTTGGAGCTATTTGCTACATTCTAACTGGGATTTACAGAGTTAACCCCAAGCCATCTGGAACATTCAGCTGTTCAGAATAACTCATTTCCAGGAAGTTCTGTATAGCTGAGAACTTAGTGCATGAGTTTTCACATAATGTGAATAGAAATGTGACTATTTGTAACATTTAAACATTCACAATTTCCATAAATGAAAGTTCAGTATGAGATTTATCATGACTCAGTTTTTTGCTCCCTCCTTGGAGTGGTACTTGCATATTTTGGGGAGCTTTTGAATAGGTACTGCTGCAAAATGCAGTAGGTGACAGTTAAACATATGCTTCAGCGTTTGTAGAGGATGAATCATGCTCTTTCCCAGTCATTTGGCTTTTCAAGATCTCTATTAAAGAGGAGCTACAAAAACTCTCTCTGTGAACTCTTTCATCAGTCATCAGACTTGTGGCTTTTAGAACATGTTGGTCTGAAGAAGCTTTTCATGAAGCACCTTGAAACAGATTTCCATGAAAATGGGGGGAAAGGAAGGCAGCTGCCTGGGAGAGAAACGTTCCTTTAGTTCACATACCACAGGATGGGCCCTGGGTCCAAACTTGAGAATTCAAAATTTCCATGACTTCAAGGAGTTTTTCTCTTTCTTTTTAAAAAATAAGGCACTAGAATTTTTCCAAAATAAATACGATGTTTTACTCTTGCCCTTGTGGGTTTTTTTTTTGTCGTTTTGTTTGTACCTTAGTTTATTAGACATGCTGTTTATAAAAATTGAATATATACCTCTTCATATGTTGAGTAACTGTGTCTCACTGGATTTTTCTGGAAAAGATAGATCTAATGGGTTCCTAAGAAAACAAATGCAATGGTAACTTTCTTATCAGGCATTAAGTGGTAGAAGACAGAGTTAGGGCTGTCTTTCATCAAGGTAATATTTATAGCTAAGCAAATCAACATTTCAACCTTGTGAATACTAAATTTGTTGCCAGACTGTATCTGGATATTGTTTAGCATGTTTTGATTAAAAGCAGATTCTTTGAGCTTTTTTTTCCTAAGAAAACCAGAGTCCTATATTAAGATTTATTCTTTTTTTTTTTTAAGTTAGTTCTTGCGATAAAAGAGAAGTCTAATTGACAAGTAACTTAGCTGAGTGGAGTCTTTTTTCACAATCTTGCCCACATAGGTTGACCTTTTCTGCAGTTTGGAAATGAACCACACAGTAATGATTTTTGGAAATAAAACGTTTCATGTTGAGATAACAAAATTTGTCTTAATAAAAACAAAAGGATGACAATAAAAGTGGTATATTCCTATTTAGTTGGTAAATTACTTTCAAAATTATGCTCCTCTGTGTATATATATATTGGACAGGTTATTCTTTATATGCTTAACCAATATTCACTGAGTACATACTAAACTCTAAAAACTTGATAGATACTAAGAATATAAAAAGAATGCCCATTCTGCAGACTTTATTGAAGAAATCAAAGAGAATACACTAATGAAGTCTGTGAAGTGAGATACATCCTAAGACCTAGGCTGTTTTGGGGCACATAAAAATCTCCAGTAAAAATGAGGAGCAAATGTAATGGTAGAATATGTGCTGAAAGTAGACTATGGACCAAACATGATGGCTGCTTAGTGCCTATATTGCAAACCATAACACCCAAATTGAGAGAGAGAGAGAGTAAGAGGGAATGTGTCTGCCAGAGATGTGGGGGGAGGGGAGGGGTGTGGGTGGCAGGAGGGACACTGGGAACATTGGTGGTGGAGAAAGGGCATTGGTGGAGGGATGAGTACTCAAACATTGTTTGACTGAAACATAATCATGCAAATCTGTAAGTCTGTAACTGCATCTCATGGTGATTCACTAAAATAAAAAAAAAGAAAGAAAGAAAACATATATTGTGGAGGAAACTATTGGATTGAGTAAAGTAAAAGGTGATGCAGGGTCGGAGTGATAGTACAGCAGGTAGGGTAAGGTGTTTGCCTTGCTCATAGCTAACCCTTGTTCAATCCCTGTCATCCCAGATGCCCCCCCTAACCCCACCAGAAGTGATTCTGATCATTGAGCCAGAAGTAACCCCTGAGAATCACTGTTGTGACCCCCCCAAAACAAACCTAAAAAAAAAGTAATGCTTTCAACTTTTCCCTCAAAAAAGGAAACTGTTTTACAAACTTTATAATAGCGCTCCTGCCCCCGTGCCTGGCTGTCTTTACCGGAGCTCCTCAGATCGGGTGGGTTAAGTCTCCCTCCCCACCCTGAGCAGAGCCCCGGCAACTGAAGACCTCCAGAACCCAGCCACAGCCATGCTCACAGCCACTCTCCACATGCTTGGACGAGCCTCACGCATGAAGGAACTGGCAGAGGAACCCAGGTGTGCAGGACCTGGGGCTGAGATCTCCAAGCCTGCCCATATTGGGACTGGGCCTCCTCCACCCAGATCCCCCATTTTCCAGTAGTTTTGCAGCCACACCCACAAACTGCTCCTGGCACCGTGTAATCCCATTAACGGCCAAGATCCAGAGACTTGGCCGTGAGAACTCTTATTGTCCTTTCAGAGAACCTGGCAAGTTACCGAGAATTTCCTGCTCTCATGGCGGAGCCTGGCAAGCTCCCCATGGCATATTCAATATGCCAAAAACAGTAACAATGAAGGGTCTCATTCCCTGGCCCTGGAAGAGCCTCCAATGCGGCACTGTTGGGAAGGACGAGTAAAGAGAGGCTGCTAAAATCTGAGGAATAGGACAAATGGCTGGGCTGGAGCGATAGCACAGTGGTTGGGTGTTCGTCTTTCACGTGACTGACCTGTGTTCGACTCCTTCGCCCCTCTCAGAGAGCCCGGCAAGCTACTGAGAGTATCGAGCCCACGGCAGAGCCTGGCAAGCTACCCGTGCATATTGGATATGCCAAAAACAGTAACAATAAGTCTCTCAATGAGAGACATTACTGGTGCCCACTTGAACAGCCGATGAGTAACGGGGATGACAGGACAAATGGAAACATTACTGGAACCTGCTCAAGCAAATAAATGAATAATGGGATGACAGTGATACAGTGATTGTGATTCTAAAAAAAAATGAGGAGCAAAGAGTGACGTTTCTTGTGGAAATTTTGAGGAAAAATGTCTAAGGAAAAAAGGGAAAATAAATTATCTAATAAAATTATAATCTAGAATAACAAAATAGACTATAACAAAATAAGATCATTCTCTGGAACTGAATGCCAGTTGGAGGTCTGTGGAGGGCTGTAAGTAAATCAAACCACAATAAATCTCTGTGACAGGTTTGGAAGCCCTGAGAACTAGAATTCTTGACATGAACAATAAAGTTTTTCCAATAGAGAGATAACCACAAGAAACCATTTTCATATGGTATTCATAGTCAAGAAGAATGCAAGTCCATATGAAATGGTCCCAAGGGTACACAAAAATAGGTACTGAATGAGTTTTAAATGGACATAGAAATTAATAGGTATATACATGAGTTGATAAACTAGAACTGGTTGCTAAAAATGTGACCCCCCCATCTATCCTGATAAACTATCATGGCATTTAGAAATGTTTGATAATCTATAGCCAGGAATAAAATAAGAAAGTGAGGTATTGGTGGGCAGATAGTTAATTGGATATGACATTGCTACCTGCTGAGATTGTCTACTAGTTTTAATAATTTTTGTCTAGACATATTTGAATTTTTAAAGCATAATTATGATCTCAGTTTAGAGGGTAAATTGGTGGAGAACATAAGTCAAATTTGTGGGTTAGTGTCTGAACAGATGGGTAAATAGGAATAGCTTGCAGGAGAGATGGCAGACTTCAAGTAGAACAGTATTTGTGGAAATAAAAAGAGTGAAATAAGAGCTGTTTCAGGGTATGAACTGGAAGGTCCTGGATTCATTAAAAGCATTTAGCAGAATGGATCATGAGATAATTAGAAAATGAGCTGTATATGATTTGGGCCCTGGATAGGTGACAATGCTGGTCACTAAAACATTGATTATAGAAATGAAAAAACATAGAGATGATAACTGATATTACTTAACATTTGTTAACATTTTTTGTTTCAACAATTGACAGAGTTATAGATGTTGACAAAATTTCAGGCTGTAGGCTGGAAGTGAAAAATGCAAACTTAGCATTTTTATCTTTTTAGTGTCTTACACAGAGATACTGTCATAAATCTGCAATGCTATTAACTATATCATATTTGGATCCATGCTAAAATTGCTTCTTGTAAACAGAGAAAATTTCCTATAAGATAAATGATTAAGACTCTTAACATATGCTATTTTTCTTGATTCCACAAAATTTAAATATGTGAAATATTTGAAGAAACACACTGCTTAAAAGAAAATTACTTTGTATGGACTGGAACGATAGCACAGTAGGTAGGGAATTTGTCTTGCATGCGGCCGACCCTGATTTGACTCCTCCGTCCCTCTGGGTAGCTAGCCTGGCAAGCTACTGAGAATATTCTGCCTGCACAGCAAAGCCTGGCAAGCTACCCCTGGTGTGTCTGATATGCCAAAAACAGTAACAACAAGTCTCACAATGGAGACATTACTGGTGCCTGCTGGAGCAAATAGATGAAAAATGGGATTACAGTCCTAAGTGCTACAGTGCTACAGATCAAGATTGTTTGAACCAAAGATATTTATGTCTCTTCTCACTTGGCATAATTTAACTGTAAGCCAAAACACATTTGTTCCTAAGAATCCAACATTTTTCTTCCTGAGAATGTCTGTACAGAATTTCTCTGGAATTAGACTTTAAGAAATTAATTTGGCTAGACTTTAAGGTAAAGTGTTAGTCAGGAAAATATAGTTAATGGCAACTCTGTACCCCAAATATGATTCTTAGATGCTACATAAACTTTGCAAATTCATCCTCATTTCTGGACCTTAATACCATTGTATGCATATTAAGATGTAATTAACTCATGATAAAATGTGGAAGACATCTATTATAAACAGGTTAAGTACATTACTATCACATTAGTAAACTTATCTATTATTAATATACAATTTTATTAAGATTAATAATCATAAAATATTGTAAATATAAAGATTGCAGCAGAAGTGGGTTGATACTTTATTTATTAATGAAGAGTAAAGATCTTAAAGCTAATAAATCTAAATTTTTCTCTATGCTTCTTTATTATCTGAATATATAATAATCACAAACATTATGTTAGTAAGATAGGAGAATAATATTAGAGTACTATTTAAAAATAGAAAAGTTAAAAATGCTATTTTGTGGCATTAATTTTGACTAATAAAACATACCAAGAAAGATAAGAAAAATAAGAAAATTAAAAGCATAAGACATATTATGACACTAAAGCAAATACCAAATAAAACTTTAGTTAAGTACATGGAATATTTTGATAAATGCATACATTTAGTGAATACAAAAGCAATAAAAATACTAGTAATGTATATATAGATTTATTCATCTCTTGCTTTTTAAAGGAATATTTACCCATCACAGACCTGGGAGTGGGTTGAAACTAAAGCCTGTTTCTTGGTCAGGCATAATGAGAAAGTGAACCTGTAGTTTATATTAAGTGAAAAAATTCTTTGGAAGGAAGTTATAAAAAGTTTAAAAATAAATAACTTGAAAAAACTTTTACAATAATTGGTATTTAATTCGCAATCACAAAATCGCTCAATGGAAATCCCAAAACCAGATGACCATCAGTACACTTAAAGTAGAATAAACAGCCATCTTTTATAAACACTTCTTAAAAAGCAGTAAATGAGGGAAATCTCATTAAATAATCTCACAAAGCTTCCCTTTCCTTGATATTAAAGCATGAGAGACTGTAACAAACTATAATCCCTTTAAAAATGTGAATAGAAAATATTCTCAAGAAAATACTAGCACACTTAGTCCTATGCCATAGGAAAATAATCCCTATTTTATGATATGTAATAATATCACGATCATGATCACGATCACAAAATCCCATTGATCATTGATTTCTTGAGCGGGCTCAGTAACCTCTCCATTCGTCCTATCCCTGAGATTTTAGAAGCCTCTCTCTACTCAGCCTTTCCAGCGATGCCACATTGGAGGCTCTTTCAGGGTCAGGGGAATGAGATCCATCTTGTTACTGGCTTCAGCATATGAATACATCATGAGAAGCTTGCAAGGCTGTCCCATGTGGGCAGGAACTTTCAGTAGCTTGCTAGTTTCTCCCAGAGGGAGAAGTAGGTTATAAGATATCTTCTGGGAGCTTGCTTTTAAGTCTCTGGATGTTGGCCATTGATGGGATTACACACACCTGGGTTTCTCTGCTGGTACCTTCATGCATGAGGCCTGTTTGTACAGGTGGAGAGGGGCTTTGAGCATGGCTGTGGCTAGGTTCTGGTGGTCTTTGGCCACCGGGAGCTCTGCTCGGGGCGGGGAGGGAAGCTGGAGCCCATCCCCTCCTAGGGGCTTCGGGGAAGACAGCAAGGCGTGCGGACAAGAGACTCTCTGCCATAATAATATATTAAATATTATTTTATGATATTTTAATATGCTTTACCTATACATCATTATCAGATGACATTTATGTCAAAAATGCAAGGCTGACTCAACATATGGAAATCAAATAATGTAATTTCTCAGATTAACATATTAACAGTATACAAAGTAGGTATCAGGGATAACTCAAAGAGCTGATTTGCATTCAGTGGCCCCAGATT
Organism: Sorex araneus; assembly: GCF_027595985.1. Taxonomy (NCBI): domain Eukaryota; kingdom Metazoa; phylum Chordata; class Mammalia; order Eulipotyphla; family Soricidae; genus Sorex; species Sorex araneus. Next base: position 58,642,512 of record NC_073303.1, read on the forward strand.
TGATCCCAACACCACATGGTACACTAAGCACTGCCAGGAGTGACCTCAAGTGCCATGCTGGGAGTAACCCCCAACCATCATCAGGTTTGGACCAAAACAATATATGTAAAACAAAAACCACATGTATCACTGTATCACTGTCATCCCATTGTTTATCCATTTGCTCGAGTGGGCATCAGTAAAGTCTCCATTCATCCCAGCCCTGAGATTTTAGCAGTCTCTCCTTACTTGTCTTTCCCATCAGTTGGAGGCTCTTTCAGGGTCAGGGGAATGACACCTGTTATTGTTACTGTATTTGGCATATCGAATACTCTATGAGGAGCTTGCCAGGCTCTTCCGTGCAGGCGGGATACTCTCAGTAGCTTGCTGGGCTCTCTGAGAGGGATGGAGAATCCATATCAGAGAATATATAATCAAGTATGTTAAAACCAAACACACGTGTGCTGCTTTAGGCACATCAGTGAGCTAGACTATAAGAGGTCATGCTGCCGCAAAACAGCCCTGCTTTTGGGAGCTTTGTTTTATATAGCTCCTGGAACTTGGCCATTGATGGGATTACACGGCACTGGGGGCAGTTTGTGCGTGTGACTGCCAAGCTACTGGAAAAGGGGTGTCTGAGTGCAGGAGGCCCAGTCCTGATCCAAGCAGGCTTGGAGATCTCAGCCCCAGGTCCCGCATGCCTGGTTTCCTCTGCTGGTTCCTTCATCCATTGTCTGAGTGTGGAGAGTGGCCTTGAGCCTGGCTGTGGCTGGGTTCCAGAGGTTTTTGGCTGCCGGGGCTCTGCTTGTGGTGGAGACAGAAACTAAACCCGCCCCCTCTGAGGGGCCCCTATGAAGAAAGCCTGGCGAGGGAGTAGGAGATTTTTTTTTGTTTGAGCTCGGAAAAAAACACATGATCGGGGCTGGAGCGATAGCACAGCGGGTAGGACGTTTGCCTTGCACGCGGCCGACCCGGGTTCTAATCCCAGCATCCCATATGGACCCCTGAGCACCGCCAGGGGTAATTCCTGAGTGAGGAGCCAGGAGTAACCCCTGTGCATCGCCGGGTGTGACCCAAAAACCAAAAAAAAAAAGGATCATTTCAAGAATATATAAAAAAGCATTAAACAGAGTTTTAAAAAATTTATTAAAATATGTTTAATAAACACAGCATAAAAGTAAATTTCTGGGCCAGATAGATAATAAATAAAGTGGGTAAGACACTTACTTGCCTTGCACGTGGCCAACCCCTGTTCTGTCCTCAGTGCCACACACTCTCCAAGAGTGATCCCAGAGCACAGTACAGCCTGAGCAGTCAGGTGTTGTCCCTACTTCTCCCCTCCACTACCTCCCCCCACATGGAAAAAAAAAAAAGAAGAAAGTGAACTTCCCTAATTCAATAAAGTACATCTGTCAAATCTCAGAGCTGAATTTATATTTAGTGATAAAATACTGCTCTCTTTAGCTAACAAGACCATGAATGACCAAGGACATCTGCTTTAACCACTTGTAAATAGTACTGATAGTTTATTAAACTGGAAGTTCTAACCCAAAAATGAGGCAAGAAATACCAAGCAAACTACCTCTACTTGAAGATGACATGGTCTTATACACAGAGTCTTTTAAACACACACACTCACACACACACACACACACACACACACTATATATATATATATATCAAAAATAATAAAATAGTTCACAAGAATTAAAATAAATGATGTTGACAAATAAAACCATGAACAAACATTAATTTTATATGCTGGGAATAAAAAATCTGAAAAATAAAATGTAAACACTTTATCCAATGACATTTATTTCAAAAATACAAGGCTGATTTGACATATGGAAAGCAATTCATTTGCAATATAATAAAAAAAGAATACAATCTCTAGGAATAAATTAAACAAAGATATTTAAGACATTAAAATACCCAAGAAAGTACAACCTGGAGGGGCAGGTGAGGCCCCTCCCCACCCCAAAGGACAAGCTCAGGCAGCCAAAAACCCCAGAAATCAACTGTTGCCAGGCTCATGGCTGCTCTTCACCACTCCAGAGAGCCTCACCTATGAGTGAATCTATCCCTGGACATCTCATACTCTACACCACCGATATACCAAGAGTAGTACTCCACATTTGATAAGGTCTGAAGTAGAAAGCAACCAATCTTATGGGGAAATATATTTATACAAATATAGGTATAAGCACACAGGCTCAACCTTTAATAACATTACTAATCTCTTATAGAAGGGCTTAATGCCTCTGGGGTGAAATGTAACAATCTTTACACACTTCCCTCTAAGAAACCCTTTTTGTCTCACATTTAGTGGATGATTCATAAAAAACAATACAAAATAAATTATTTTGGTTCTGCTTTGGGGGCGGGGTTTGGGGTTTAGGATGGAAATATGGTGGTGGGAAGGTGTAATGATGGTGAAATTGGTGTTTGAACATTAAATGTAATCAAATATTGTGAACAACTTTATAAAAATAAAATTAAAATACTCAAGAAAGTGGAAAAAAGATAGTTGAGAGATAATATTTGAAAGAAATATATTTTACATGAGAATATAAATGAAAGTACAGATAGTTTTAAAATAAAACAACATTTAGAAGGTGGGATCAAGATAAGAATTTAATGAGGCAAAAATGGCTTCAATGAGGTTATGAAAGCTTTAAACTTAATAGACATTTACTAAGCTCTCCACCCTCAAAAAGCCAAGCTCACATTCTTTCTTTGTATACGTGAAGTTTTCCAAAGATAAACCCACATGTTGGGACACAAAACAAATGTCAAACATCAGTAAATTAAAATCAGATCAAATATGTGTTCAGCTCATAATGAAATAAAACTAGAAATCACTCATTAAAAATAAAACAGCTGGAAAAGTCTCAAACATCTGGAGACTAAACAAGCAACTACTGAATGACTATTGGGTTAATAAGAAATCATAGAAGAAATTTAAAATTTCCTGGAAACAAGTATGACTGTAGACATGAGCTACCAGAACTTATGTAACACATCAGAAACAGAATACTGAGGGAAATTTATAGCAGTGCAAACACACAACAGAATTTTTTAAAAATATCAAATAAAAATATAAATTCAGATATCAACGAATTAGATAAAGAGAAGAATATGAAAGTTAAGACAGTAAAAAGAAGAAAACAATAATATTAGAGAAGAAATAGACGTTTGAAAGTGTTAAGGGGCCTAATTGACAGTGTAGTCTAGAGGGCACTTGCCTTCCATGTCACCGACTCAGGTTCCATCCTTGGCTCTTATATTCAGCAGAGGCTTGATCTCTGAATGCAGAGTCAGGAGGAGTAAGCCTTGAGCACTGCCATGTGTGGCCTAAAAACTAAAAGAAAAAAAATTAAGTAGTGTAAATCATAATATATCAATAAATCCAAGAATTTCTTATTTGAAAGGATAAACAATATTGATGAACCACAAGACTAACAGAGGAAAAAATAAAAGGCACTAATAAATAGGGTCAGATATGAGGGAAAATCACAGCAGTTTACTATGATCAATTTTATACCACTAGGTTCAAGACGCTATAAGCAGTGGATACATTATTCGAGTAATAAATTATCCAAATATGAAAAAATGATAAATATGAAAATATTCATTAGAAGGAAGTAAGTTAAAAAAGAAATAAAGAATCTCAAACAAAAAATCCCTAGCCCATACAATTTTACTAGTGATTTCCTTTGAGCATTTAAAGATGACCTATTACCAATCTTTCTTAAGCTTCCAAATATTTGAATAAGTGGAAATTCTTTCAATGCTTCCTTTAAAAAAACTAAATAACTTTGGTTTATTGAATATACATCATGTAGGGTGCTAGGGACCAAACCCAGGGCAGTAGCTTGTAAAGCAAGCACCCTATCCACTGTACCATGGGTCCAGCCCCCTTTCCCCAATACTTTCTAAAAGGTCACCAATACCCTACAATAGAAAGGTAGTAATCATAGAATAAACTACAAATGAATATCCTTTATGAACATAGAGATAAAGATACTCAACAAAAGTTCAACCAAATTCAGCAGTAGGTGAAATAGCAAATGAGATTTATTCAAGAATGCAAAGATTGTTTGACCTAGGTGAATCAATTAATGCAATGCACAAGGTCAATAAAAGGAAAGGTACAAATCAGATAACAGTATCAATAGAATGTGGAGAAAGTTTTTCACAAGACTCATCACTCATGATGACAAATATCTCTAAACAAGACGAGTTTCAGAATAATAAACTTAAATGGAGTGAAAGCATCATAGGAGAAACGTACAGCTAGCATTTAGTAAACAATGGGAACGTGAGCTTCTGGTCCCAGGAGTCTCCACGCCTGACCTCTGCCTTCTCAGGAAGCCCACAAACACATCTCAGATGCTCTGCTTGCTCACTCAACATTCTAGAACATTTACTCTGTTGCTTGTTCCCTGAATCACATCACATAACCACATCTGCAGCTCAGGTTGGCTAATCAGACCTCACATTGCATGCGTTTATACTTCTTATCGCTGGGTGAATACCTATGGTGAAGGAAAAAGGTAACAAGTAGCCTAATGCTTCAGAGGCTACCAGTGGAGCTAACTGTGATCATTCACCCTCAGCACAGCAGGAGCACAGCAAATACAATGGAAAAGCACAGAGAAACAGCTCTGCAAACTCTCAGAGAATGACATAAGTGACACCACATAGGGGATGTTTAATGAGCTCAAAGAAACAATAGCACAGAAATTCAAAAAAGCAATGTAGGGATGAAGATTGAGATTGGAATGATGCATGCATTAAAAAGTCTAATTAATAATCCTATCAATAGTGGCATCTCAATTAAAATTATGAAGGAAAATAAAGAAAGTTAAATAAAAAGTCAAAGTAAAAAGGTTTTCTTCTAAGATTAGGCACAAGACCAGGATCTACACTCCCCACTGTTACAGTAAAAGAAGTTTCAGTTTAGCAAAAACAAGTAGAAGTCACTAGTAAGAGAAATGGAAGACAGAGGAAATGAAAGTATCTATTATGTTCATGCATTGTAAGAATTAAAACTGCTTAAATTAGCATTCTAATGTTATACAGATTCTATGGAATACCTATCAAAATTCCAAAGGCATAATAAGGAACAGAATACACATTGCTAAAAGTTATAAGGCCCCAGAAGGCCTTAAAGGGTTAATGAAAAAGAATATGAGAGGCATCACATTTTTAGGCTTTAAGGAATACAATACCCTGCTATAAAATGCCTAACTTTCCTAGGCATGACCTAAAATACGGTGCAAGAGAGTAATTGCTCAAGGAGCATGCTCTACTATTAGCACCCACAAGGAAGTCAGTAATGGAGGAAAACCAAAAAAGTAAAAGCCAGTTTGTAGAAAAATTTTTACAAGTTTCATTTGTTCATGTGTTAAACAATATTGATTATTTTTATCATGAGGAATTAAACCACATCAGTATAATTTTCTACAACATCACTAACAAAAATTGAAGCAAATCTCAGTCAGTCTAATAAAAGCAAGAATTATCTACCTATTTTCTCTGCCGAAAATGATAGCACATTTTTCTATGGAACACTCAAAGAATGCAATCAAAAAATAGAGGAAGGGAGTATTACAGAAATATGTTAGGCAGTGAATTAAGACTTGTGCTATTTTTCTCAATTTCATCATGTTTGTGATTCTTGTCTGCTCTTTAAAATGTATGATTTGCTGTGATTTTTTCCTGTAAAAATTAAAATTAACATTGGTTTTTAATTTTATAATATTTTTCTTAAACGTTTCCCCCAAATATCACAACTCTTCAATTCCTAGCTCTGTCGCTGTATGTCTCTGTATGGACCCTCAACATGTATTTAGTATTATGCTAGAAAAACAGAAAGTATTCTCCTAGAAATGTCCAGGGAGATTTTATCTTTCTCCTCAATGGCCCTTTTGTGTGTATATGTTGTGAGTGTGTGTGGGGGGAAGCAGTATTTATTAAGATAATGAATATCACAATATATACTCACTCGGAGTGATTTAGAGCTTAGGACTGAGTAACTACTAACTCACCATATCATACCAGTAGTACCTCAGCAAACATGACTTATTTAATAAAATAATATCCCTATCTCAACAAAATTGAGTTTCCTTGTTCTCTAAGAATTGAGGTTCAGATTTCTTAGTCACATTTATCCAAAACATGAGTGAAAAAAAATCTAGAGTTTTAATCTCCTTGGTTGTTTCATCAAGATTTTTTGAAGTTAGAACATCTATTCTAATGTATGATGCCTAGTCATCAATTTTTCAGAATCATCCGAAATAATCTACCCAGTAGATCAGTGCCTTCATTATAGTTGCCAAGAGGTATGCAGTTATCATGTGTTTAATGTCCTGAATTGAGAGTACAGATTAGCATGAAAGACAAACATGTCCTAGGTTTACCTTGGGTAAATATGAATGCCAAAGAAATCAGAGGGAAAGAAATGGGGTTCTACATATGATCCCATATGAACATTTCCATATTATTCCAGATGGCTCCCTAAATCAAGATTTATCCTAGGGAAATTACATTTACATAGGAAACCGATTGAAAAAAATAACTTGTGAAGGTAGGAAAAGCAACATTTTAAAATTGTACATCACTTTGGGTCTTCCTAGCAGTAAGAGAATTCTTTATAATATATGGTTTTCAGAGCATGAACTTAACACGAATACCCAGGTGTGTGTGAGAAGCTAGTCCAAATGTGGTGAACATAAAGCAACGAAGCTTTCAAAGGTACAGCCAGTGGTATTTCATCTAGAAGGTGAGGACTGAATGACAGATCTTCTGAGGCCAACAGTAGTCAGAGATACTTAATAACAGCTGAAGCTGAAAAGCTACAAAGCCGAAAGAGAATCCTGTGAACTTGTCTCCCCCCAGTATTCAAGTTTGACTTGAAAGCTTTAGCTTTCTTAACTAAAAAGCTGAGAGGGACTGGGGGCAGGGGATTGAGTCAAATGTTGTAATGACATTGTTAAAGAGAAGATTCTCTTTCAGCCTGCATTAACACTACAGATGTTCAAAGAGAAGAAAATGGGGAGTTTAGAACTCGAGCTGCCGGGATGACAATGTCACACTATTTTCTGGCTTATGGTGCAACATTAAATCTCCAAGTATCTGCTTCCAAGTTCATGACTTAGAAATGTGAAACTCTTGTGCTTCTCCTGGGTGGTACATTCAGAGCTGTAATTGAAAAGAAAGGATGGAGAGGGAGCGTTCTGTATAAATATATACATAAGGAAGCAGACATTACTATAAGAAGAAAGGGAAATATATCTGTGTATGTGTGAGCAACATGTGAAAGAATATGTGGGGAAAATGTTTTTAATGCCTACATTTCAAGTCATATTCTTCCCTACTTTCTTTGGATGTTTATGTAGAACAGCTTTGGGTCTATCTATATCACTAACACTTCCCAATATAAAGCTTCACAGAAAAACCCAAAGATTTTAATTATTCTGGTATATACAAGGGAAAAGTCTGATGGCTTTTTTTCTGGCAAACAGACTCTAAGTGGCTGTAAATTTCTTTAGTTTTACCCTGCTTACAAAATAGATATGCCATTGTTATTTTTGTAAGTGTACATAAAATCTATTCTTTTTGTTGCATTAAATACAATGATATGGTTTCACTTCAGAAATGACTATTATAAAAGTAGACAAAAGCTTGGACTCAGTGTCAAGGATATAATAAAATGAAATGTACAAAATGATAATGGGTCATAAATAAAAAATTATTGAGAGGAGATCCTAAGAGTTCCTTTTTGGTATCGATATGAGATCAAAGATATTAGCAATGTATTATAGCAATCATTTAACAATTGTATGCTTTCAATGATTCAAATTATTAAGCGAAGCATCTCAGATTTATAGAATGCTATATGGCCACTATAGTTCAATAAGGTGGGAAAAATTACTAAATAATGAATCTCTTAGAAAAGCAGGATAGAGAAGGAGAAGGTTAGTTTGCAATTTGATTGGCTCGCTCTTTTCTTTGAATAATCACTGTGACCTCATTTCTCCAAATTTAGGAAAGGGTTGAGTTGTTCTTTGGCTTACTACTATTTTTAAAACTACTCATTCTGTCATTGAAAACATTTGTTTTAATCAAATCAACAAAGATGTCTGGGATGATTAGCCTGGGATTTTCATTCCTTGAATTCTCTTGTCTCTAGATAACTCTACCCTCCTCTTTCACATTCCCCAGATACTATTGATTTCTCCCGTCATAAGCTTGACATTGTGCATGTTTATTTTAACTTGTTTGCATGAAAGTTGACACCATACAGTGACAAGAATCACATTCCAAACCTAAATACTTAACGTTTAACAGGGATTTTAACGGAGAGCCAATGAGACTTTTTTGTAAAATAACCTGTCATTTCTAGATGTTCTGCTTTGCTTTATTGGAGCAAAGGTCAGAAAGGCCATAAATTATGTCTTAAAGACAATGTTTCCAAAATGCACTTGTGAAGAAATTTGGTAAAACAAAATTAGAAGAAAAATTATAATAATAGAACAGAAACACTTTTAACTTCTTGTTTGGGAGTGAGAGATAGATTTGGGTGCTGGGGATTAAACCAGGGTTGGCTGGAGGCAAAACAAATGCCTTAATCCTTACACCTCTTAACCTCTGACCCCATACCAAAAGCACTTTTAAATTACTATAACTCTTTTATTTATTGTTGTATATGAAGTTTATATCATTCCCTCACTCCTAATAAGTAGGAAGGAGAAGAAATTATTACCTCAGGAATAAATTTATCTCACTAAACAAATTAGGCTGTAAGGCAGTAATTTCTGATAAAAAAATGCCAAAAAAGCAAGTTAAGATTAATTTTCTTAAGTAAAATTAATTTTCTTCTACCTAGAGTGATTGATTTTAAGTTTCAAGCAAAAAAAAAAAAAACCTTAAGAAATGGGGGTTGGAGTGGTAGCACAGCGGGTAGAGTGTTTGCCTTGCATGTGGTCTACCCGGGTTTGATTCCCAGCATCCCATATAGTCCCCAGAGCACTGACAGGAGTAATTTCTGAGTGCATGAGCCAGAAGTAAGCCCTGTGCAAAGGAGTGCAGAGAGTGACCAAAAAGAAAAAAAAAATTAAAAAACAAAGTGAGCAGTCAATGAGTTTAGTGGTACACAGAAATGATATGTGTAATTTGTTTGCCAAATAATTTCCTTTGAGTAATGATATCAAAATCATTCAGGTAGCTAATTTCTTGAACCATAGTTGAGTTGGTGGGACTTCTATAGTCAAATAATTTTACATTGGGTTTCTCACTAAAATTTGAAAATGTTCTCCCTATGTGTGTTTTGTTTGAATGTCATGCCCCAGGTATGCGCTTTCACACTAAGTTTGTGCTATAATCCAAGATTCACTGGTTTATTCTCTTATTCAAGCACACTCTACTAATTCACACATGCACACCACACACACACACACACACACACACACACACACACGGATTCACACAGAAACAAATTCTGGATCTTACTCCTGCAAAATTTCTTTGCCACGGGCAACATATTCTCCTGGCTAGGCAGGAGCCAGCCTATTGTACTGAAACATTTATCTCTGAGTGAGTAGAAGGGATTGCTTCCAAACGCTATAACAGAATTACTGTAGATTAGTGTAGCATTTGAGCTTCAGTGCCGAGGTAAAATTGTTTCCTTCTATTGCATGTCCATGATCATGAAAGTTTTCATTTATTTCCAATAATGGAGATGCTTGATCACATACTGAGTCAGGTAAATCACAAAGCTGACTCTTCAGCACTACCGGGCAGGGCATAACTAATGCCATAATTGAGGGCTACATTAACCATGATTCGGATGAATAAAATCCCACACAAACTCATTTGATTTGGTTACAGTGGGAATAGGGATGTCAATCAGAAATACAACAATGCAACAACAAAGGATCTTGTTCCACATTGAAAAAAAAAGCCCAGTTATACTTCATTGCAGTCTCTAGTCTTTCATTGCTAGAGTATATCCAGTTTACAAACTCTTGGTATCAATGAAAAGGAAAAAAAAACTTGTGAAACAAGAAAAACATATGTTTACATTTGAGAAAAAAATAGATGAATGACTGTAGCATCGTAAATACCAATTTAATTACCAAAAGTGGCTACATAAGTTTTTAATTGAAATGTTTTTATTTTCCTGTGAAAACATGAGTTTAAAGTAAACTAACTCACTTTTCCTTCATGTGCACCACTAAAATTAGGTACCACCATTAAAATATTCATTAAAATATAAATGAATCTGAGATTAAATCAAGCATTCCACAAAGTTGAGTAGAGACTTTCTCTCATTATATGCATATTAGGAAAGAAGTATTCCCTTTTATGATATCTAATGTAACTATGAACCAGAGATCTCTATTTTCATGAACTTGTGAAAATGAGAGTCAAGAAAAAACAGAATATTTGAAATGTTACCAAGATTCATTTTCCAGTGGCACTAGCAGAATGATAGAGGAAGAAAGAAAGAAAGAAAGAAAGAAAGAAAGAAAGAAAGAAAGAAAGAAAGAAAGAAAGAAAGAAAGAAAGAAAGAAAGAAAAGAAAGAAAGAAAGAGTGAAAGAAAGAAAGAAAGAAAGAAAGAAAGAAAGAAAGAAAGAAAGAAAGAAAGAAAGAAAGAAAGAAAGAAAGGAAAGAAAGAAAGAAAGAGAGAGAAAGAAAGAAGAGAGAGAAAGACAGAGAGAGGGAAGGAAGGAGGGAGCGAGAAAGGAAGGAAGAAAGGAAGGGAGAGAAAGAAAGAGTGAAAGAAAGAAAGAAAGAGAAAAAGAAAGAAAGAAAGAAAGAAAGAAAGAAAGAAAGAAAGAAAGAAAGAAAGAAAGGAAGGAAGGAAGGAAGGAAGGAAGGAAGGAAGGAAGGAAGGAAGGAAGGAAGGAAGGAAGGAAGGAAGGAAGGAAGGAGAAAGGAAGAAAGGAAGAAAGGAAGAAAGGAAGAAAGAAAGAAAGAAAAAAGAGAGGAAGAGAGGGAGGGAGGGAGGGAGCAAGGAAGGAAGAAAGGAAGGAAGGGAGGGAAAGAGTGAAAGAAAGAAAGAGTGAAAGAAAGAGTGAATGAAAGAAAGAAAGAAAGAAAGGAAGAAAGAAACAAAGAAAGAAAGAAAGGAAGAAAGAAAGAAAGAAAGAAAGAAAGAAAGAAAGAAAGAAAGAAAGAAAGAAAGAAAGAAAGAAAGAAAGAAAGAGAGAAAGAGAAGGAAGGAAGGAAGAAAGAAAGAAAGAAAGAAAGAAAGAAAGAAAGAAAGAAAGAAAGAAAGAAAGAAAGAAAGAAAGAAAGAAAGAAAGAAAGAAAGAAAGAAAGAAAGAAAGAAAGAAAGAAAAAAGAAAGAGAAAGAAAAAAGAAAGAGCGAGGAAGAGAGGGAGGGAGGGAGCAAGGAAGGAAGGAAGAAAGAGAGAAAGAAAGGAAGAAAGAAAGAAAGAAAGAAAGAAGGAAGGAAGGAAGGAAGGAAGGAAGGAAGGAAGGAAGGAAGGAAAGAGAGAAGGATGAAAGGAGGGAGGGAGGAAAGAAAAAAGAATAAAAAATGCAATTATTTACAGCTATTACATTCAAGTACAACAATTTTATTATTGTCAGGCTCATCACAATTGGTGTGCCCTCTAATCTCTGCAGTGCAGAAGCTTCTGAAGTAAGGACACGGCTACAGTGTACAATTTGAACACTTCGCTCCTCCAAGATAAGTTAAAGAACAAAAGAGTGTTGAAATGTGTTCAAACATGCTATTCTCGAATGAAAAATATGATTAGTCTCAAAATGAAAACTATGATTATCCAACACTTTTGTTAGGGAAAAAAATGATTAATTTTGATGGTGTTACAAAACTGATCAGAATGGTGAGACTGCCTTTTTTAACTTTGATTTTGGCTCTCGTCTCTTTTTCAACATGAGACTCACAAGCAACCATGTACGCAGAGGCAAACAAATGCTAAATTTAAATGTGCCTTAATTCCTGCTGACTTCCCCGACTCTCCTCCCCAGAGCTCTCCGGACAGCTGGGCCGAGCACTTGGCGCAGACTCGTGGCTCAAGAGAGCGTCTGGATGCATTTGTCTCCGTCTCATCTGCACCTGCCCACCACAACCTGAACTGGTGCTCGCAGTGACGACGGATTGGAGGGTGTTGCAGCTGCACCTCTGCCAACCAGAAGGTTGGTGTATTTGATTGTACTGTGGGTCTCTCTGGCAATGGAATTAGACCCACCTCATCCCTATTGGGTTAGGAAAGGCAATAAATGAGTGGAGCAGGAAAAAATAATTTTAAAAGGAGGCCGGAGCCGTATTACAGTGGGTAAGGCGTTTGCCTTGCATGTGGCCAATCTGGGTTCAATTCCCGGCATCTCATACAGTCCCCCCAGCATTGCCTGGAGTAATTCCCGAGTACAGAGCCAGGACTAACTAACCCCAGAGCATCGCTGGGTGTGACCCAAAAAAGCAAAATAAATAAATAAGAAATAAAAAAAGGATTCCAGGGGAAAGGAAGCTCTCCTCCCACCCAGAGTCTGGTAACACCACACAGAAAACCCGCTTCATTCAACAGGCAGCTACAGTCTATGAGAACTTAGGAAAGGTGGAGTTCATGATTCTTGTTCTCAAAAGGAGCTACACCTATCAGGAAAACGAGCTCTAGCCATACTATAACAACAGGAGTGCTCTCTGTGTTTAAAAGCGAACATGAATGGGTAATCCAAGAAGAGAGGCATACCTTCTAGGAGCCACTACAAGAGTGTGAGACATGACTAAAGCTGAAACCCTTGAATTTACATCTACAGACACTTGCAGACAAGAAACTCTAGCAAAATATATCAGTCAAAGGGAAAATGGAAAAGGCAGAGTATGTAATTAAGTGAAAGGAAGGTGTTAGGAAGGAGCAAGGTAGCACGGTTGCAACTGTGGCCAAAGATCTGGATGTTAAGGAAGGCGAGGAGGAAAGTATCTAGAGCTGATCTAGCCAGGTGGACTGGTAAAACACAGGAGAGAGCTCGAGTAGCCTGCTGGGACATGAAGAGCTACATACATGTGGCGATGGTAACGACCCTGAAAGGTATCAGAGAGAAAGGCACTGATTTCTCTGTGCTACCAGAGATTATTCTGGCAGCACTAAGGCCAAATTGCAAGCGACAGAAACATTAATAAAGGAAGAAGAGGAAACTAGGACATCCCAGCAAGCTAATGCTTGCTGTTGAGGATAAGAATTGAAAGAGGGGGAAGGTGCCAGCTCCAACAGGGTTCTTATTCTTTGTAGGAACGCAGGTTCTGGGCAGGTAAGACCTCAAAATATGCTGGCGAGCACTTTCCCATAGAGAATTTTAAAAAGGCATTAAAGTTGTCCTGATGGGAAAACGTTCCAAATGCTGGGCTTTTTTTTTTTTTTTTTTTTTTGCTGACGCTGTATATAGATTACAAGTATGGTGAGTTAGTCAGAGCGGCTGCACCACTGTCTTCTCTGTGCTTGGGGGTTCCCAGAGGTTCAATTGAGTGAAAAAAACTTTCGGCTTTGGCAGGTTAATGCCCTGATGTCATCAAGTGAAATAAAGACCACCAGTGTATGGTGCATTTCGGGGGGGGGGGGGTTGAGTTTGGGGGTTTAAGGATTCAATGTGACAGAGAGACTTCTGGGTAGTGGCACTTCTGCCTAGCTGTATCGGACACCTAGGGAGGGGGCTTGTCACCAGGGAGACGAAAAATCCTGATTACTGTTACTTAAGGATCTTTAAATATTAACTTAAGATACATTTTATGTTTAACTGAGAGATGTATAAAATGTGTAAAACAGAAAATAACGGCAAAAACTTGATGGCAAATACCTAAAAAGAAGGTGGCTTTCTGCTTGATTGTTTAACAGTATTTAACATTTCATCTTTTTTTAGTTTTGGAAAAATTAAGATTCCATAGGCTATTATGGGTTGGCCGCTCTTTTAAACATGTTTTAGCCACAGCCTTCTAGTAATTTTGTTGAAAGGTATAGATGCATGCACTTTCTGAATTGTGTTTATTTGGTTGTTAGAGATCCCAATAAGACTCACTTGAAAAGGTTTCAAATCACACAGATCAAAGCACATAGTAGTTACTAAACAAATACTGGTTTAGTTCAAATTTGTGAGGTGATTATGGTGGATTTCATTCTCTCCCCTTGCATTCAAGCTGTGATGCAACCGTGGTGATTCACGCCTTTCAATTTCAGCTTTCTCTTCTCAATGAGGCTAGCTGAGCTGTTGTAAAAATGTGTGGGAAAATGGGGGCATTTTCCCCTTTAGAACACATATGCTTGTCGAAATATGTGTATCATTATTTTTAATTTTTCTTATAGAACAGGGAGATACAGGAACAGAATAATCAAACATATGTCCTATTGTTTTTTTAATTATTATTTTGACAATGTGTGCAAGTATCACTGAAGTCTGTTCAAGTCCAGTGACTGAAACAGATATATTATCTCTGAATACATTAAAAAAATAGGACACTGAATTAGATAAATAATAATGAAACATAAGTATCTATGACAAGCTTATTAGCTCTTTCATTATCTTAGCTTTAGACCAGAAGTGATCCCTGAATGCAAAGCCAGGAGTAACCCCTGAGCATTACGGGGTGTGACCACAAACAAACAAACAAAAAAGGAGTTTTAAGAGTTTTACCAGTCAGAAGCATCATTCAGTTAGACAAGACAAGGACTCAGTTTTGGCACTGTAGCACTGCTGTCCCATTGTTCATCAATTTGCTCCAGCGGGCACCAGTAACGTCTCCATTGTCAGACTGGTTATTACTGTTTTTGGCATATCGAATACACCACAGGGAGCTTGCCAGGCTCTGCTATGAGGACGGGATACTCTCAGTAGCTTGCCAGACTCTCTGAGAGGGATGGACGTATCGAACCCAGGTTGGCTGTGTGCAAGGCAAACGCCCTACCTGCTGTGTTATCACTCCAGTCCCTGTGCTATTGCTCCAGTCCTTGACACTGTTTTAAGGGGGAAAAAAAAGCAAAACTAAAAATGGCAGTTTGGATTACATTTCTCTAATCTACTACTAATGAAAGATTTATAGATTTTTCAGTGTTAATACATATGCTATGAATTAAAACAATAAAACCATCTTTTAGAAACTGGGCTTTTCTAATTAAAAAACAAACAAACAAAACGTTGAGCAAGACCAGTACTGATTTTAAGCATTTTGAGCAAAACTATATTGGCAAAACCAGACACCATAGAGGAGATTATAAATTACAGTTACATTCTCTAATAATAGTACAATTAAATTTTAAATAAATAATAAACTTCGGTGGGGAGCAGGGAATAATAAATAGGGAATTGATAAATATATGTTTGGGGGTTTCACACTTCTGTATAACTCGTAAGTTCCATAAGGAATTATGATGGAACATAAAAATATCTTGATAAAAAGAGATTGTACAGTGAGTAAGACTCTTACCTTGCAAGTAGCTAATCTGGGTTTGATTCTCAGCACTGCATATGTTCCTCTGAGCACCATCAGGAGTGACCCCTGAACTTAGAGTCAGGAGCAAGTCTTGAGTGACAAGTCTGAGTTTGGTGCCCAAAACAACAACAAAAGCAAAATATAGAATTTCTTCTACTAAAGAACATATTACATATCAAAATTTGCAAGATAACAAATCATGTTTTGAAAGAAGGCAATTGCGAGCCTATCTTGTAATGACTTGAACAAAATACTATGTTTAAAAAATAGAGAGTAGATGGGGCACGGAGACAACACAGGATGTTAGAAAACACACAAATCACCCCAATTTAGTCCTCAGTACCAGATGACCGCCAGTATCACCATGCATGGCCCAGTCCAGAGTTCCCCATCAACTCTGCATCCTGGGCCCTAGCACTGGACAGCCAGACCAGATACTGACCAGGTGGGTCAGTATCTTCAGACGCGGCTCCAGATTTCCCTGAATGCTACTTGGGAAGTAACCCTCCCCAGTTAGAATATCGAAGGATAGTAGGAGAGAAAAATTAGTGATGAGTTGACATTACAGAAAGCAAGAGGGGGAAATATAATGAAATTATGCTAAAACAAGCATGCTAGAGTCATGTTCTTTGTGGCCTAATAAAATTAATGAATTTCTGACAAGGCTAGTCATGTAAAGAGAGGATTGATTGAAATACAACCACAATGTGTATTTAAGATATGTGATAATAGCACCGTAGCACTATTATTAGATCATTGTTCATTGATTTGCTCCAGTGGGCACCAGTAACGTCTCCATTGTGAGACTTGTTGCTACTGTTTTTTGCATATCAAATACACCACGGGGAGTTTGCCAGACTCTGCCATGCAGGTGAGATACTCTCGGTAACTTGCCGGGCTCTCCAAGAGGGATGGAGTGACAATATTTTTAATAATTATAAATTTTATGCACAATTTTGGGTCTTTTCTTTAGGTGTGGGTGAGAGAATTAGGCCAGTCTGGGTAGTGGTCAGGACTTATACTTCTGGTTCTGTGCTCAAGGATCACACCTAGTAGTGGTTGGGGGACTGTCTGAGGTACAAACCAAGGTCCACTATCTAGTACAGGGGTTACAAAACTTGCCTTGATCATTAAACTCTTACAGAATAGTAAAAGGATTATTTTTAAAAAGTGTATAGAAAAATTCAATCACCAATATTTGTGTGCACCCATCTTGACTTTAGCTAATTGCTGCCTTCTTAAAAAAGCTTCTGAAGTTCAGCCTCACATATATTTGATTAACAAGTTAGTTCCATTTTATACCAATTCTTATGACAGGCTATTTTCCCAAAGAATCATTCTTCCCTTAAATTCTTTGCTTAATATGGACACTTAATCTTTTCAGCTTCAATCATCTCTAAACATGTAAAATTAGTAGCTAAGCCACAAGACTTTTAGCATTTGTTCAGTGAATGTTATTTTTATGTTCATTGCTTTATACTGCATTTAATTTAAATAAGTTATATAGGTCTAGTTATGGCTGGTAGACATATCTGTCTGGTTATAACATTTTAATGGAAAATAGAATTATAGTAAGTAAATTATAAAAGAACATTGATCTTTTATTAACAACTTAGTAGTAGAATTTTATCTCATCCAGTTTGTTTACATTCCAACATAGTCAACATAATTCTTCTGAATAATCTTCTTCCTATAACATTCCATTCTGTTTTCCCTACCCCTACATTATTAACTAGTACACTAGCTCCCGTCCATGACTGGGTACTTTACTAGGCATCACAGAACTGTACATCAAGAACTGGCTCATCTCTCTGTGGCCTCAGATTTCTGTCATGTAACAAGATTTCTGAGATATGACAATGCTTGTTTATTCAATACCCATTAAGCTATCCTAATAATTGGATACATTTATGTTCTGATATAGGCTCTATCAGTCTAATGTCTGCCACACTGTGTACAATTGTGCTTTTGCATATCCAAACTTAGGACAAATCTCTGGCTCTCTTGGTGCCTCTCTTTACTCATTTCTGAATGATCAAAATTGTGGCACATTGCTATGTTAAGATTAACAAGTTGACACATGTAAAATTCTAGATCCTAGCATAAAAATGCTAATGTAGCAATTGCAATCTTGCCTTATACTTCTATTATCAGCAGTTTATCTATGTAATAATGTGTTCAATATGTCAAGAACTAGATTCATCGCCAAGAACATACTATTAACATGGCATTCTCAAGTTATCCTGGAGTCAAATTGTACCCATGTATAATATGTAAAAATAAATAGGACACTGCAAAAAGCATCATTTTTAAAAACTCACAGCCAAAGAATTACCACTTCAGTCTTTGTAGAAAGGAAAAGAGAGTAACTGAGGAAGACTTCTCAGAAAAATGAAATTTAAGCTAGAGTTTGAAGGGTAGATTTAAGACATAAATTGTTAGATATAAACTTGAAAGTGCAAAAATGAAGGACAACTTTGGACTTATAAGGAAAGAATACAATGAGACTAAAAAGTACGAAAGTGTGCAAATTCTATAAAAGTGTCTGCTCAAAGCCAATGTGGTTCAAAAAGAGGAAGGTTGACCAAGTTGTAGGATTTGGGAATACACAGTGATTGGTGAATAATTGACTTGGACCTTTCTAATTTACCCAAGATATGGTGCAGTGTAGCACTGTAGCACTGTCGTCCATTTTTCATAGATTTGCTCAAGCGGGCACCAGTAACATCTCCATTGTGAGACTTGTTATTACTGTTTTTGGCATATCGAATATGCCACTGGTAGCTTGCCAGGCTCTGCCGTGCAGGCAGGATACTCTAGGTAGCTTGCCAGACTTTCCGAGAGGGATGGAAGAATTGAACCCAGGTCAGCTGCATGCAAGGCAAACGCCCTACTCACTGCACTATCGCTCTAGTCAGATATGATGTACAATGTAAACTATTCTAGTCTTCCAAACACTAGAAATTTGTACCATACAGAATTTAATACTTGGGCTGGAGAAGTCGCACAGCAGGGAGGGCACTTGCCTTGCATGTGTCCAACCCTGGTTTGACCCCCAGCATCACATATGGTGCCCCAAGCACAGGCAGGAGTAGTTGCTGAGTTCAGAGTCAGGAGCAACCCCTGAGCATTGCCAGGTGTGATTCAAAAAGCAAACAACAATAACAAAAAATTTTAATTTAATGCAGAAATGTATTTTCTACCATTTAGCAATTAAAGAATTGGATCTCTGTAACTAACACCTGTACTTTCTATGAGGGATTGCTAAAATCTCTGAATTCCATCCTTGCTAGAGGTAGTGGGAGTGTATGGCTATTACTTCTAATTATTTTACATTTAAATCAACATCAAAGTGATAGAACTACTCTTTAACCTATGCTAAAATGTGCCTCTTTAAGTTTATTTTTATATTAATTTCAATAGGTTAAAATGAGTGGAGAGATCACAGAAAAAATTTTAAAACACAGAAGTAACTTGTCTATTATTCTCAGTCAGCTAATGTGTAATGTATTCATCATAAGAAAGCTTGTGTAAATGTTTGTCATGATCTGTATTCTTTCACAAGAATTGTTTTGCTACTAAAATTTTTGTTCTATATTCTGCAATTTTTCATTTAACAGTATTTCAAACATTTTCTACATACTTACTATTTCTCCAGTCCTACACCTATAGATTTGTTCTATTTCCAGAGCACAGTTTATGATTCTGTTTTAGTGTCTGCCATAATTTATGATGAATTTTTCATTTATTTTCAACCTTTCAGTGTTAATAGCATTAAAACTAAATATTCTTGAACATATATCTTCACAGATTGTAAAATATAAGGTTTTATATGAAATTGACTCGAGCATGTAAGAAACTCATGGTAAATGTTTTCAAATACAAATGTTATTAACATATAAAACTATTTTCTCTGAATCCTTAGCAACCTTCTCTGAAAGCTTTATATATCCCTCAAGCAGAAAAAATAAGTAGAAGATATAATTGTCCCCTGTCTAGTCTGAGGCGATGATGGTGACATTTGTTCTCAATCATTAATTAAACACACATGAAACCCTGTAGATGAGCAGGTGATATGGTTATTATTAGCACTGTTGCTTGTTTACAACAAGGGCATTTTTAGAGCCTGAGATCAAAGTTCTAAAACTGATTTCAAAACAGTAGCATTAATTGTGCAAAGGCCTGGGAATCTGGAGAAGCCATTGGGAGAGAATGACAGTGATGTGAGCTATAGCAAAGCCACAACTCTCTATCATTAATCTAAATCCCTACTTATACCATTGTATAAGAGCTGGTAGAAGTGAAACAAAAATAAAACAAGCCAGGGGAATCAAAGTCAGAAATCAAAACCAGAGTTTTCGCTAAGAGGAGATAAGTACTTTTCATATTAAAAGGATCATATCACCATACATCCATTCACTGATTCATGTGAAAAATTAATACACTACCTACTATCTGCCATGCTTATTGCTGAGCAGTGAGTATACAATGTGTAGCAAAACAGATTTTATCTCTGACCTCACAGTGCTCTCCTTGGAGCTCCTGTTGTAAGATTTTAATGTTTTGTCATATATATTTTATATGTGATAATCTATACTGGGCTGGAGTGATAGCACAGTGGGTAGGGTGTTCGCCTTGCACACGACCGACCTGAGATTGATTCCTCTGCCCCTCTTGAAGAGCTCGGCAAGCTACCAAGAGTATCTCGTCCGCAAGGCAGAGCCTGGCAAGCTACTTGTGGCATATTCGATATACCAAAAACAGTAACAACAAGTCTCACTCTGGAGACGTCACTGGTGCCCACTCAAGCAAATTGATGAGCAACGGGATGACAGTGACAGTGACAGTGACAGTGATAATCTATATTATTGCTACTTTCCTATCATAGGAAATTATCTATTGTTTTTTATTATTATTTATTTATTTATTATTAACATTTAGGACTGGAGACAGATCAAATGATTAATAAAATACAATAGATAATTTCCTAAGATAGGAAATTATTAATTTCCTAAAATTGGAAAGATAGAGATATTTTTATACTTGAATTTTGGTTCAAAGTCTCAGTTTCATTAAGTTCCCTCATTGGTTACAAGTATCTAAACCCCACTCAATCCAAGCCTGAAGTTAAGTCCCAGCTAAAAAACATATACACACAAAGCATAGTATTTTAATCACTCAATGGTAAACATAAACAAGTACAACGTGATATGAAAAATATAATGGGAGCATATGAGGACTGTGAATTAGAAAGAAAATTTCCAAATTCAATACAAGATATTAGAATAGATGAAGGGAACTTCATGGAAGAGGTTACATGAAAGAAAGCCTTAACGGATTAGGAGTAAACTAGACTGTGGAAATAGGGCCATTCCACGCAAAGGGAAAAGCCAGGCAAACATACTGGTGGGATAAACACCACAGCACATGAGTGGAATTAAAGAGATTCTGGTTCTGCAGGAGAGCATATATGAGGTGAGTGGTCATATAAGATAATGACAATTGGGCTGGAGCGATAGCACAGCGGATAGGGCATTTGCTTTGCATGCGGCTGACTGGGTTCTATTCCCAGCATCCCATATGGTCCCTTGAGCACTGCCAGGGGTAATTCCTGAGTGCAGAGCCAGGAATGACCCCTGTGCCTCACCGAGTGTGACCCAAAAAGAAAAAAGCAATAATGACAATTACAATTAGGATCTTTCTTTTAGAGCTCTTTTAGTTAATAGGACAAAAATATATATATGTGCTTGTACTCTCTCCGAAGAATAGGAAGGATGGGGCCAGAGTGGGTAGGGCATTTGCCTTGCATGTGGCCGACCCAGGTTCAATTCTCGGTATGCTATATGGTCCCCCAAGCACCGCCAGGAGTAATTCCTGAGCACAGAGTCAGGAGTAACTCCTGAGCATCGCTGGGTGTGACCCAAAAAGCTAAAACAAACAAGCAAACAAACAAGAATAGGAAAGACAAGTGAGAAGAAAGAAATGCTGGAGTAAAATATGTGGGTACCAATTCAAAAACAACAAAAAAGCAACCCAAGCAAAGATTGAACAATACGGGAGTAGATACTCTTTTTTTAAAACTTGATTTAGCGCTGCTCTCTGCCAAGATGAGACCCTAGTGGCCACACGTGTGCGGGCTCTCCGTTGCTATATGACCATTATCCCAGAGGCCAGCTAAACTACTTTTGGTACCAGCAGCTTCTTGCAGAAATGTCTCTAAACTGTGAACTAAGCCACGGCCCCATGCCTCCCCCGGAGGGGAAAGGTTTTTCTCTCTTGGCTTTTTCTTTCAGGGGGTAAAGGTGTGGAGACCACATATTATAAGGACCACTAAAGAGAAGTACGAGCTTGCAATGATGCAATTTCTGGCAGAAATTTTCCTGGACTTAGTAAAATACTAAAATACAGAAATCCAAAACCTCATATCTCTTCATTCTCAGCAATGGAAAACAAATTATCAAATGCATCCTTTTCAGCAGGTTTGATTTGGGGGGCGGGGGACTCCAAACAATAATAGTGATTTTTTTCTGGAAATATTGAATGTAATCAAAGTAAAGAGAAAGTAAAGTGAAAATTATCAGCTACAAAGGCGGGGGTGGTGGGGTAGGAGGGAGATATACTGGGGTTCTTGATGGTGGAACATGTGCACTGGTGAAGGGATGGGTGTTTGATCATTGTATAACTGAAACTTAAGCCTGAATGCTTTGTAACTTTCCACATGGTGATTCAATAAAAAAAAAACTTGATTTAAACACCATTATTTTAAAATGGTTCATAATATAGTTGTTTCAGGCATTCAAAGTTCTAGCACCAATCCCACCACGAGTGTGACTTTCCTTCCATCATTGTCCTCAGGTTTTCACCTATTCTCAGACCTGCCCCCGTAGCAGGCACAAAATAATTTACTTTCTATTGCTTTTTACAAGGAGTTATCAAGAAATTGATTAAGAGAAATTTGTGGTGATTCTTATATCTCACAATGGCATTACTAAAGTTTTTATCAAAGTGTTTACTGGGCTTGTTGGTCCTCTTCAAGCTTCCAAGTCCGCAAATTATTCCTTGGTACATATGTGGCCATGTGATATCTTCGAATTTCATAGCATTGGCATCCAGTTGGAACATAGCAAATTTGATGGGGAAGTTATGTAGAAGACCACCAAGCTCTATGAGTGAATATTCTTCTTTTTCAAAAAAAGTCATTAGATAGACCACAGATACATAAAAAATGATCAATATCATTTATTCCCTAAAAAATGCAAGTCAAAACCATAATTAAAATATCATCTCATACAAAAAAAACACCTCATACCCATAAGAATGGGCTTCAGTGATAGAACAGCAGGAACGGCATCTGCCTTGCACGCAGCCAACCCAGGCTCGATCCCTCCACCCCTCTCGGAGAGCCTGGCAAGCTACCGAGAGTATCTTGCCCGCACAGCAGAGACTGGCAAGCTACCCATGGCATATTCTATATGCCATAAACAGTAACAACAAATCTCACAATGGAGATGTTACTGGTGCCCACTAGAGCAAATCAATGAATAATGGGATGACAGTGACAGTGACCCATAAGAATAGCAATAAACATGAATACCAGAAATGAGTTAAGAGAGAATATAGAAAAAATTCAGTACACTGTTGACGGGATGATACCTAGCCCCCACAAAAAATGTTAAGGACTTTTATTTTAAAACTGAAAATGTAAATTCTATATGCTCTAGCAATGCCTCTCATGGCTATTTATCTGATTAAAAAAACCCCACTAATTCAAAAGCACATTTACACTCCCCATGTTCACAACAACATTATTCTTGATTACTAAACCTGAGTCAACCTGAATGTCTATCAACAGAAGACTGGGAAAAGAAATTGCAGTGCATATTCTGCAGCATAGACATCAGAATAAAATTCAGTATATCAACCGCCTTTTGAAATTATGAAATTATGCTCTTTGAGAAAAAATAGATAAATATTGAGGTGATTGTGCTAAGTGAAATAAGGAAATTGACAATCAATAAAACTGGATAGTTTCTCTCAAATGGAATACAAATATCTAAAGCAAGTGAACTGACAAGCAGGAAAACTAACTGTGAGTCTGTTTATCTGAAGCAGTTACTTAAGAGACCAGGTAAAGAAGTGGGTATTTGGGGTGGGGAGGTAACACTAGAATTTTGGTGGTAGGAGATGTTAGTATTGTATACACAGAAGCTAAATGCTGAAACTCCAGAAGGGTGTGACTCAGTGATAAACCTATTTATAATAAAAATTAAGAAATGTGTGTAGTCAAGGCAGAATTTTTATTTAGGATAGTAAGTTAACATTTATGTATGTTTGTAAAATATTATTTCTCTAAAATAAAAACAAAACTGAAGTTCTAGGATAAGGGTAGTTGATATAGGAAATACCACATAGTATGTATTTCCTACCCGCTGTTCTATGTGAGTAAAATGAACCGACTCAGTGTACCAATGGGAAGAGAAAGAGTCATTTTATTCTCTAAGGCTAAAAGAAGAGATGCATTGTGTGCACGCAAACTATCTAGGTAAAGAAGAAAATTGAAAAAGACAAATTTAGTGAGCTCCTTTATCTTTTTCAAGAAGGATATTTTCCTTACAAATAGTCCCAAAGAACTCTATCACACTTAATACTCCTATGGCACAATATTTTAAATGATTTCTTAGAAATGTTTTAGGTTATATTTTTTAGTAAGAAATGGAGTGAGGGGCCAGTTTTGGAGGGACGGGGGCTGTTCTGGTGACACCCAGTGGTGCTCAGAGGTTATTTCTGTGTTCTTGGCTTTGTGTTCAGGAGGATCTTCTGTGAGATTTAGGATACCCTGTATGGACAGGGTATTAGAACCTTGCATGCGAGGCAAACAGCCAGTGTGATCACTCCTCCCCCTAGAATTTTATTTACAGACACACACACACACACACACACATGCACGCACACATACACGCACACACACACGTGCACACACACATGCTCGTACAATCTTTTTTCCTTATTGTATACTTCCTTTGCAAATTGCCAGGCATAACGCACATGCACAAAATGAACAGACAATTTCTCTGAACTGCAGACTACAACAGCACCATAGACAAAATGCCACAAAATTGAAATCGCATCATCACTAATAAGAAATAAGTTCTGAGAGGTACTGAAGAAATAAGTTCTGACTCATGCTGCACTCCAGGGACATTTTGTACCCATCTGAAAGGTCACTAACTACCTCCTTCCTGACCCCAAGGCCTCTGGGTATCTTGAAAGGCTGCAGGATGGTGTCGCCGACTGCTTTTCCCTGACGAGAGAACTCACTCAGGGGTGCGGGAACCACAGCAAACCCAGTCAGACCTGTTGGCTTCAGCCCAGTTTCCACATCTATACATAGCCATGGGACTCAAATAGAATCTAAGGAAGTGAGATATTTTGTAAACAGGAAGCTAGGATTGACCTGGTTTCACCCCCAAATAATGGGAGCAAATATAGTAATCCCCTTGAATCAAAACAAGACTTGCCCCTAAAAGCTCAACCCCACGTATTCAGGGGGGAATCTGGATCCTGCCAGAAAATGCTCCATTGGCCAGAGCTGACTGCTTTGTCTTTTACTGCCCAAGAGACTGGCAAATATTGACACACATGCTCAAGTTAATCTTGTTTCTGAGACTGTCCTGATCACCAAAATAGAAATAAGATACAGTACAACACTGTGTTATATAATTTAAAGTTGTTAATATGTTAGATATTAAATGCTTTTACCATAAAAGAAGAAATTACGTAGAGCAGGATGGCAGCATTAACTAATCTTATGTGGCAATCTTACTGTGACATATAAATGCATCAAATATCACAGTGTATGCTACCTTAAACTTTCACAATATGAAAATTGAGTCTCAATAAAATAAAGATTTGAGGGGAAAGTAGCTGGGCAAAGTCATTTCTACTAAACTTCGGACATTTCTCAGCTATTTCAAAGACGGCATTTGAGCAGATAAAGTCCTTTTCTATAGATGCAAAGTCCGCAAGAATGACTTTTGCCCACATGCTTGATTCACTGTTTTTCTTCTGTGATTGTTCTTTGTGCCCTAAATACTGTTTCAAACTTCCTTGTCCTTTCAGATTCCCCTTCTCCACAGCTTTCCAGCTGCCAATATTTGCTCAAATCCTCCTGCAGAGGACAGGACTGAAATGTTAAGGACAGACCCTTTGAGACATCTCCATCTCAGAAAAAAGGAGGGTCTACAGATTTATATTCCAGTCACTTAGTGTCTACTCTATTGGATAATAAACAGACACAGGTCACATTGTTTTCAGGAAAAGAAGCTTCTGAATATAACATAACCATTAATTCTAAGAGAACGTGTTTTTCCTAGACTAGAAGTGAAATTAACTCTTTGGGCTTAGTTTTCTTCTTATTGTTTGTTCCATTTTGGTTTGGGGGGCACACCCACCGGTGCCTGGGGCTCTGTGTTGGGCACTTCTTCCTTGAAGAGCTTGAGGGACTTTGTGGTACAGGGGCTGGAATCCTCATAACCCATGTAGAATGGTGTGCACAACCCTTTGAGCAACTTCTCCACCCTGAATTAGTGTGTGAAGAAAGTGGAGAAGAGAGAGTAATAGAAGATGAAGACTCGCATCACATGCTCAAGACAAAAGCACTACAATTCTAGAAGCTCTAATTGCATGGAAGTCAAAAGAAGATGGCACACGCTAGAAAGATAACTCAAAGTGGCAACTGGTGCTTAGCATGTGTGAGATTCTAGTTCTGTACTCAACACTACACTGACCTCCACTGAGCTCTGCCAAAGTGGTTCTGGTGGCTGCCAATCATCTGGCCTGAGCATCACTCAACTGGATTCAAGCATTGAACCATCAAGCCTTTATCTCTGGGACAAACATCACTGGGAGTGATCCATAGGTCCCTGAACCCTGAAGCACTATTGGGTAGGATTTCTATAAAGAACATTACTTTTCATATGCCTTGCATGCCGCCTACCCAGTTTCCATCCTCATCACCATAGTCTTCCATATGCCCTGCCAGGAATGATTCCTCAGGAGAGGACTAGGAGTAAACCCTGAGCACAGTTGGGTGTACCTCCCCCCAAACGAAATGAAAATCAGTAATAATGCAGGTTTGGTTACAATATAATTTATAGCAATAAGCCACAGGAAATAACATTAATGGATAATGGTCCTTAGCATGGAATATTGCACAGATATTTGCAAGATTTAAAAAGTTTTTAATATTTGTTGCTAATTTCTTTACAGCAAAATGAATAGTAGTAGTGATATCATCTTGGTTTTTCCTTTAAAAAACTAATCACTTGGTGGTTCTATTGGTTTGATTATAATTGTATGTGTATTAAAGAAATGTGGAAGAATAGATAAACTTCACATTAAGCTAGTCAGGTAGTTGGTAAGTTAACATTATAAGTTAAGCAGATTAAATCTGTATTGTGGTTTGAGAAAATAGGCAACTTCCAGGTGTGGCCTTCATCTCAAAAAATAGGCAAAAACAAAAAGAACAAACAATAGATAATATTTTTGTGGAGGAAAATAATTGACTCATTAAATCCTTTTTAACTCATGCAAATAAGACATGTTATTCATTCTATTTACAACAGTATTTTAATTACCACTCTAGCTCTCTTGCCACATTAGAGAATCTGAGTAGTATCAACCCTCCTGAGAATCTACACAAACTAAAAGAAAAGAGTGGACAAGATCTGAGTGTTGAAAGCAGATAAAGGGATATACATGATAACTTTTCAGGTCTGTATTGTAAACCATAATGCCCAGAAGGAAAGAGAGAGAGAGAGAGAGAGAGAGAGAGAGACAGAGACAGAGACAGAGACAGAGACAGAGACAGAGACAGAGACAGAGACACAGGGACAGAGACACAGAGACAGACAGGCAGACAGAGAGACAGAGAGAGAGACAGACAGAGATAGAAAGAGAGACAGAGAAAGACACAGACAGAGAAAAGAAAGTGCCTGATATAGAGGCAGGAGGGGTTGGGGGATGGGAGGGAAACTGGGGACATTGGTGGTGGGAAATGTGCACTGGTGAAGGGATGAATATTGGGACATTATATGACTGAAACCCAGTCATGAGCAACTTTGTAACTGTGTTTGTCACTGTGATTCAATTAAAAAAAAAAGAATGATCAGGTTTATTTACTTGCCTTCTGAGCATTGTCCTTTGTTAACATTTAAATCAAACATTCTTTCTAGAAGTAGCAGCAGTTCCATTTTTTTCCAAGAAGGTGAGCACAGATGCCTTGTGGGGCTGGTCCTGTGGGCTGGCAATTCAGTGCAAATTAAATTCAAGTGAGCTCTGTGAGATGCCAAAAATGCCAGGCCCTTGTCCCATCTTCTGATTCTTTGTGAAATCTAAATCTTTTCAGTGTATTAAATATTTCATTTTAAAATTGCTCATTAGAACAAAAAATTTAGAGACATTGCGAACAATAGGCTGTTAAGGGCTTGAAAATAATTCCTTGTGATTTACAATCTACTTGTCATTCTTATGAAAAGCCAGGAACTGCTCCCAGATCGACACAGTTGGCATCTTACTGGAAGGTATGATTTAAAATAGTTTGATGTAAACTGAGAGAATTTTCCCAAGATACTGGGTTGCAGAGCTATAGAGTTTGAGATTTTTTAAAGATCTTAATTTAAATTTTTTTCTAAATATGAAATTAAGGAATGTTTCCAAGGCAGTTTGCTTATACAAAAAAAAGCATATATTTTATTGCAATCAAAAACTGTGAACTGAAACTTAGAATCGTCTTAGTCTTCATTTTCTAAAATTATATCCTAACACTTAAATTCAGAAATCTACTCTGAGTTTCAGTCTCTTAACTATTCATCACAATATTGAACACATAGCAAGTGTTTAATAAATACTTTGTGAAATGATAACAGAACATTGCTCTACAATTCTAAAATTTGTTTAATGATTTAAGACTAGTATTTTTATATTCAACTCAATTAATACAGTTTTATAGTGTTACTGCTAGAAGAAAAAGCTAAAAAGTTTTTATGCAGTTTTATGCATGCAAACACATATACATGATGGTACAATAGTTTTTTTATAAATAAGACTTATATAAATACAAAGTAATTTAAATGCAATTAAACTAGTACATGTTGCTTGTGGAATAGGGTAACATAAAACATTCTGGGAGAAACAAAAATCAAAGATATGATAATGGTGGTTTTGAAAAAACTCCTTTGTGCCAATATTCTAAAAGATTGAAAATAACACGGGTCATTTTGGTTTCTTAATTAAATAATCAGTTTATTATACATGGTTATGACATCAGTTACATTCAAGGACATGATATTTGGGGGTCCAGGTACACATAAATTATACTTCATTTAACTTTTCAGAAATATTTTCTCTTTGTTCTCTCTTCTGTTTTCCTGCCCATAGACTCATTTTCACTTTCTCTTCACTCTGTAACTAATAATGCTTTTCTGGATTCCTAGAGACATCTGAGTTTGGGGTTTTGTTCCTATTCCTGACTTGAGGCCCCGTATTTTTACTCAAATGCTCTGGAGACCAGCACACAAAATGGTGAGTGTGTTCAAATCCCGCGAGCATCTATCTGTGATTCATTTTTTTCATCAGCAGCAGTTGGGTTGAGCAGGAGAAGGTGTTTTTGCATCAGTTTGCATGCCTCACAGGAATCTAGGATCTCTCTTAGCTCCTTATTTACTCTCGGGCTGATGAAACTCTTTCAAAGCCTCATTTTCTTGGAAAACTCTCACAAACAATGATCATCAAGTGGGGTGGAAAGACGGGAAGGGAAGTTTGTCCAACTAGTCTGGTGGTTCAATGCCAGGCCTAGAGTATGTGTTTCTCAAGACAGCCTCTGTGTAGACTATCCACACTGCTGGCAGTGTCCTGGGGCCTGCAAGGTCACACCTGGTATAGCTCCAAGGGTTGTGTCAGGACTAACCTTGCAAGGTCCAGATCTACCCCCCCTGCACTATCTCCCTAGTGATAGTGATTTCTTTTTTTCAAGAATTTTTTTAAAGGTCTCTAAAAATATTCTTTAAAACTCTCCCTCTACCAAAAAATGGCAGCCCCAAGCCAGTCTGATCAGTAAATGGTAAAACGAATCAGAAACATACGGATTAAATTCTCCTTAAAACACACAAGGATTTAAAAATTAAGCAGAAAATTACTGAGTAAAATATTTTTTGCCAAATCCCAAATGTTTGAAAAATAGTTCAAGATGTTTGTTGAACCTGAAATGGGCCTGAGTTACCCATCCATATTTAATTCAGGCAAAAATAATTCTTCCCAGACAAATGCCCTCAGTAAGAAAGAAAAAAAAAACAATAGCTCAGTATATAAGAAACATTTATATTTTTTATTCTTTTTACTTTTCTCCAGTTTTATTGAGATGTAGTTGATAACTGGCATTGTGTAAGTTTGAGGTTTATACATGCTGGCGTGATATGCTCATGCACTGCAAACTACACTCAGTATTAGTCACAGTTGCTTAATAATTGCTGTTTCTTTGTGTGTGTGTATGTGTGTATGTGTGATAGATAAATATATATATATATAGAGAGAGAGAGAGACAGAGAGACAGAGAGACAAACAACTTTTTAGGTTTACTCTTTGCTATTTATATTTATTATTTTATTTTATTTTCTAGAATGTCAGGATTGATTCTCTACTGCCTTAGGAACATGGGGTAAGGGGTCCATCACTGCCATATCCTTTATCAAAATGTACTTGAGATTTGTCTTACTTTTCATTCAAATAAAAAATCAATTATTTTTATGAAATAATTTCTAAAAAGGCATGATGAATCTTTTCCTGATTTTCTAAGCCACTCATATCACATCTCAAATTTCACTTCATAAATCGAATATAAACTCATATCTAATTACAGCCCAGTTCTTATGATTTGCAGATTGGCTGTTTCCTTTGGTAAAATAGCCAACTATTTTGGAAATGATGTGAATAACCATATCAAGACCCTAAGACCGAAAGGAAAAATCTCTTCTCAGCATGAATTTGGTCTTTAACGACTATGAGAGTTTCCTGTTTAGGGGGCTAGAGAAAGCAAAGTGAGCAGGATGCTTGCCTTGCACAGGCTGACCTGGGTTCAATCCCTGGCACCCCATCTGGTCCCGTGAGACCCATCAGGAGTAATCAGAGCCAGGAGTAAGCCTGAATCACAGCTGGGTGTGGGCCAGCATCAAAAAACATTTTTCTGATTAATTTCTTTTTCATCTGGCCTTATAAATATTGGTCCCATTAATTTGAAGAGTGATTTGTCCCATCCTAACAAAGAGGTCCAAGATTAGGTAGCCAAGAAATAAGTACATTTGCTGGAAATAAAGAGTCGATGTCTACTGTATATGCCTTAAGTGGTTTTTTCAAAATAAATTGCCTTTCTGGTTACAAACATCTCTTGAAATCAAATAGAGAGAGGGAAATGAAGAGCAGTTATTAGGAAAGAAAATAAGAGACTCGACCGCTCCAAGTTATGGTTTGGGACAAACTTTCCGAGCTGCATACATTTGGTCACTGCATACATTTTGGTGGGAATGACTGGAATTTTAGAATGGAAAAGGTCTTCAAAATGACAGAAAGTTCCTCATTTTCCAGTTTCAGATATTACATGTAAGTTTAGAAATAATTCTAATAGTAAGCACTATATATCAATTTTCCATTGGTGCCATACCAAATTATCAAACATTTTGTGGCTTCAAACAATATGAACTTATGTCTTAAAATTACATAGGACATGGGGCAAATAAAGACAAATATGAGTCTCAGAGGGCTGAAATCCAGGTGTCAGCCAGCCTGCATTCCCTTTAAGCCTCTAGAAGACAAGCTTGCACATTCCAGTCTTGGAAGCTACTTCCATTCCTTGGCTGGGAACTCTTTCCCATATTTAAACCCAACCAATCATTTCTTTGACATGATTTCTATCACTGATTCTCTACTGACTACCTATTTCGCTTTTAAGGATTCTTGGGATTAATGGACACACCCAGATTATCCAAAATAATCTATTATAAATTTAGCTGATCAGCAACATGATATGTAACTTGAATCCACTTTGCAATGATAACATATTAACAGCTCTTAGAGATTAGGACCAAGATCTTTTGAAAGGCACAATCTAAACACTATTGTACCTACTACACACTATAATCATATTTCCAGGTGAAAATTTTTTTGGAAAGAGATGTTGTTCTATTACCTTTCTGGCAAGTTGTTGGTCTTCCCCTCTTGCATATGGAGTGAATGACACATTACAATCTGCTGTTTCTACTAATTCTGCTGCTTGATTTCCAAAATGAAAAAGGTATTTTAGCTCCTGCAGAGAGTCCAAGCATTTAATTATTTTTAATGCTGGTCAGGGCAATGCAAATAGCTGAATAACTGCAATGCCCTTAACGGACTCCCGAGATCACTCATGTATTCATTGTTTGTGGGATTTGAAAACCAACACCTTAAAACTTAAACAAAGGTGGATCTACATGGTAACTGAGTTTAGCCATTATCTCATAGGGGGCCTGAGAGTTTCCTGAACAAAATTTTCTTTTTTAAATTTGGCAATTGGAATAATGAAATACAACAGAAATCAAATGTTTAAATGAAACATGAAAGGGCACTGGTTTATATGACTGTGTCCTAAAATTTAATCATTGCAAAATTTGATTCCCCTACATTCATAAATGTAATGACTTCATGGGAAAAGAGATGGACAAAACAGTTAGTGATTTTCAAATGCATGCATAGTCCTACAAGTAAAGGAAATACAGGATAATTCCCACAACTCTAATCAATATATCTAGAATGATATAGTTTTTAATTAATTTTGCTTAGCTTGCAATTAATTTGTGAACACTATGACAAGTATGCAATTGATTTTTTTTTTAATACTTGCTTGCTTTCTGTGATCTTAACTTTTCTTTCTTATTCTCAATATCAAGTATTGTTTAGTAAGGAGACCAGCACTTTTGTCAGTAATTCCTTCTTTGTAGGAAAAAATAATAATAAAGTAACAACATATAGTCAGATCTATGGATATGAATATATATTTTATATAAGGAAATTGGGAACAAATAGGTATGTGATATCAAAAGCTTTGTGTAAATACTCTATTCAATGTTTATATACTCACTAAAGGAAAATTTTCAAAGGATTCAAAGAGAAGGCTAACTATTTATTACTATATACCTCTACAGAAATATTTTATTTTTGTTTACTTTGATTTGGGAGCCAAACCCGGTAGTGTTCGGGGCTTACTCTGGCTCCATGCCCAGGGGCCACATCCTGAGGGGACCATATGGGGTGCCAGGGATCGAATCTGGGTTAGTTTTGTGCAAGGCAAGCCCCATGTTCCCTGTACTATTTCTCTGGCTTCAAGAAATATTTAAGTATACTATCTGGATCCAGACTACATCATTGTATACAGTAACTTCCAATTTTCATCATGTCTTGATTAAAAATATCCTTCTGGGCAGAGGGAGCATTGTTTCATGGTTTCAAATTTTCACTTGGGAATTATGGACCAATACTTGGCCTTCCGGGACTTTTCTCAAATCATGAAAACAATTGCATGCTAGGCAGTCAAAATAAATTTCACCAACCTATAAAGATGAAAGAAAGAGCTGTTTGCTAAAAGACTTTTTAATTATTACTATCAATGAGAGCATCTATTAAGTATTGAGAAAAATAATCAGCAGCCATTGTAAGCTCACGTTATTCACTGCTTTAATTTATCATAAAAGAGCATGGATGTAGGTGCCATTGTGTACACTTCACAGGTGAGGTTCAAAAAAGTTGCTAACTAACCTGTGTATAATTTTAAAAATTGACTACAAATGTATACTCTCCCATTGGTCTAAATGACTTTAACCCATTAAAGTTAGTATGACATATTTGGAGGATATACCTGGCCCTGCTGAGAACTTACTCCTAACTCTGCACTCTGGAATCACTCTTGGCAGTGGTGCTCGGTGGACCACATGTGGTGCCTGCAACTGAACTCAGGCCAACTGCATGTAAGACAAATGCCCTAACCACTGTACTATCACTTTGGCCCCACCTTTTTTGTTTGTTTTGGGTTTTGAACCACATTCGTCAGTGCTCAGTGCTTTCTCCCAGTTCTGTGATCAGAAACCACTCATGGAGATGCTGGGGAGAACGAATGCAGTGACAGGAATCAAATTGTAGTTGGCCACATGTAAGGCAAGCACCTTACCCCTATACCATCTCTTCAGTCCTAAACTTAATATTATCAATGTACCACTGTATCATTGTCATCCGGTTGATCATTGATTTGCTCGAGCAGGCCAAGTAACATCTACATTTGTCCTAGCCCTGAGAGTTTAGCAGCCTCTTTTTACTCGTCTTTCCCAGCATTAGAGGCTCTTTCAGGGTCCATTATACTGGAAAAAAATATTGAACCTGAAAATCCTCTTTCTGGGTTTCAACAAAGTGCAAGGGAGTGTTGTGTCTTACTTCATGCTGACATGGGTTAAGACAAGTCTTCACGCCTCACGTGAGCGTGGCTCTTCCTCTGTCGCACTTCCCCCATGCACACAAAGGGCGACTCTGCTAACGTCCTCACTGCAACACCAAAAACCAACTTCCAGATTATTCTGTGAAAGTAGCAAAGATAATGTCTGGATCCTTCACTACAGAAAAAAGTTAACATTGAATTTTGAAGACAAATAAAATGGAAAGTTGTAAAAACAACAACAACAACAAAAAACCCTGCCAGGAGGGGGCTGGAAGAAGGCGCTGATGGCTCTTTCCATCAGTGCCCAGGTTCGGGGGTGGTCCCGGACCACTCGCCCAGCTGGGGCGGCCCAGGCCATGGGGCAGACAGAAGAGGAAACGAGGACCAAGACAGTTGATTGATCAGTTACCCGTTTATTTCATTCTCTCCACGCACCTGTACCAGTCTCTCTGAGCCCCCCACTCTAGTCTCACACTGCCCCTCAGTCTCTTCTCCTCCTGTCCCTCCTGCTCGTCTCTCTGTGTTCCATCTCGCAGGCTGGGCTCTCTCTCTCTCCTCTCTGGATGCTGACTCTGCTTCTCTTCTCCAACGTCTCTCTCACTCTCCACCCCTACTAGTCTCTGTCCCCTTGCCCTCTGGGCCCATGCTACACCCAGTCTGGTAGTAAAATCAACATAAGAAAGCCCTTCCTGAGGGCCCACCAGGTTCTAAGGAAACACCACCTAGAGGTATTCCAAAGCCCTTCTACCTCTTACGGTGTTTTTCTCCTTTCCTCAGTCCTGAAAGTCTATCAACATCTTAATACTAGTTATTTTTGTATGGACACAGTAAGAGATACATTGAGGCTTGTAGGGCAGCTCTCCTGGGAACATCTTGCCACAGACTCAGACTACAGTGCTTAGGCCATACTAATCATTCCTAACCCTAGCAGGGTACAAATCTAGTTATTACTTTTTGGATCATGACAGCATTTGTCCATGACCAAGCTTTTAACATATAGTTAAGCATTAGGCGCTTTGGCCAGGCCCATCTCGATGCCAGGGTAGCACATAGCTCACTGCTTGCCCCAGGTCCATCCCATCCCTCATCGGGACCCTGCCTTTGAGGGTGCTAGGAAGTAAGGGCAGCTGAGGCTTAGGTAGAGAGAACAGATGCCCAGGAGGAAAATATCATGTAGTCAAATGTCTCCCAGGTTGCAAAAGCATAGCATTTACTACTGTCTTCCTGTGCCCATACAAAAGGACATGGCTCTGAATAAACTATGCAAAGGACTCAAGGAGAAGAGGAAAACAATATTTACAAGTCAACGGAGCACAAAGAAAGAAGTTGCAAATAAACACAGAGGAATGGGAGCACTGTCATGGGAACAACCCAATAAATGTAAGCTACCTCTGGCAATGTTATCCTACAGAAAGTTATTACTTCTTTTTGCTTTTGATATGAAGAAAATTTCAAGGATTGTTTTGAAAATAATGCAACTCCTCCCAGCCCCCATCTTATTTTTCACATCTTACTGTGTCCTACAATTGCTAAGAACTGATTCTACTAAGGAATGGTATGGAAATTTTATTTTATTTTATTTTATTTTTTGGTTTTTGGGTCACACCTGGCAATGCACAGGGGTTACTCCTGGCTCTGCACTCAGGAATTACTCCTGGCGGTGCTCAGGGGACCATATGGGATGCTGGGATTTGAACCCAGGTCGGCCGCGTGCAAGGCAAATGCCCTACCCGCTATTCTATCACTCCAGCCCCTATGGAAATTTTAATCTCGATTAGTTTTACTTGTTCCTGAAGAAACATGCTAAAAAGTACAAGAAAGAAGTGAAATATGGCATTCGAAATGTTGACATTATTATTCAAATAAAGGCATCATTTCCTTCACCATTTCCCCTAATTATTGCATCAAGGTAGATTTTAAAAGGGATTAAATAATTTATAATTATAATTTTTGCTCTAACTCATTTCTATATCGCAACCATGATCGTGTTTTGATAAATGTTTGTATTATTGAATTGCCTTCTTGTTTCTGTTTTGCCTGGACCAAATACACAAGTGCTCACTGACTATTTCTGGCTCTGTGTTCAGGGTTTACTCCCATAAGTGTAATGGGGACCATGCAGTGCTAGGGAGCAAACCTGGGTCCCCTGCATCTGAACATGTCCTCAGGCCAGTGGATTATCCTTCAGGCCTATTTGCTTAAGAGTAATATTCAACATTTCGACATGAGTCCAAGTTCAAAGAGTAAATTTATCACACATTTTATTTTGCCTTTCTCATTTTTGTCAACCAAAATCACAATATAGGCAGAATCTCTTGCCTCTTTCAAGCTGAATAATCATGAACAAACATTTTATTGGTCTAATGCCTTCCCTCCCTTTGTATGCTACATGCTAATCACTTATTAATCATTCTCTTCATCCCAGGAGCCTCTCCAGAGTTTTCGGTTCATAAATCCAATTTTCTGCTGGCATCTCTGCTATAGTATTTCACTTGCATGTAGATCTCTACATGATGGAATCCTTACACTGTGCTATGACACTGGTTTTGCTTCCATCATTTTCTGTAGAGCCTTGGTGAGTCTTTTACCTTGTATGCTGGACTCTAGGTTTTTACTTCTCAAATACTTCTAGGTTATTCTTTATCCTCTTTCTCCTGGTTTTCACAGTATAAAAACAGGCAACTATGGTTATCTTTAAATTCACCTTTCAAAGACTCACACCAGTGAATTATTATAATATAAATATGATCTTTGAACTTTCTAGAAGATTCTTTATTGTCTCCAAGATATAGAGCTAGAGATGTGTCTCCTTGAAGAAACTCCTATCTTGCACACATGAAGCCGCAGGTTTAATGTCCAGTACATTTCTTCCAAATCAACCAAAATTGAGTTCAAGTTTTTTAATGATAGCTATAGGAATCTTTGTAAGTTATCCTATAAACGTCTAGTTTCTTTCCTTATTTAAGATAGCTGTTGGTCAGTATTATTCTGTCTCTGAGTTTGATGTTTTTTACCACTCTAACACCAAATCACTTGAGCCTCTTAAAAAAGCACAATTTCCTAATCTAATTTCTTCCTTCATTTAAGTAGCTCAATCTTCATAAGTGAGGATTCAATGTCTAATTTATGTGTCTCTTCTTGAAATCTCCCTTGAATTCCTTCCTACATGCAGACTCACTCGAGACAAGACACATGCTACATTGCCACACACTGTGATATTCATCATTACAAATGAACCCAGGAAGTCACCATGTATGATGTGTCAATTATAAGCCTGCCCTAATTATTGTTCCTGTGCATGTTTTAAATAATACCTGAAACTATTTGGAAATATCTCCTTTAGCTTCTTATACTTTTTAGGCCATTTGTACAAATGTTTGCAGGTTGAATAAATAAATGAGCGACAATAACACAAGTATTAAATTGGGAGAGGAGGTTACACCTGACTCTCATGCTGTCTCTAACATTGATTCACTTCAAAATCCAAGTAACTGCTACATTTTGGGGAGGAAAGAAATCACTGGTTTGAAGTGTTACATTTTCATAGTTTGATACCATACACAATAAGTAGAATTTTAAATGAAAATTGATTGATCTGGTAAAGTGTTCATATCCTGCCCGCTATTTTCACAGTTCTGGGTCCAAAATCATTATAATAAAGTTTCTACTTTAGCATTCATCAAAACTGTAAAAGAAATGTTGCCCTTCATGAATGAATTAGTGCAACAGGGCCCGATGCTGCTTTCAAAGACTATTTTCTTATACTGAAACATTTTATAGTCAGGCAATCATCTTGTTAAACATTTTCTATAAAATTTTAAAAATCATTACCTGGGAGTCTATTACGGTGGCACTAATCACACCTCTACAATTAAGCTTATTTCAGCCCTTTCACTCTAATCCTTTTTCTTTAATCAAGGGTTTATTATTGGCCTGTTAATGTGAAAGTTGAAATATAAAACTCTCAGCCCAAGAATGAATTTAAATAGCAGCAGACATTCAAATATTTTTCTATGAGATTTATGTGAAGATGTGGGTTTAACTCTCCTCACCCCTTTTCTTCTGTAAAATGATTTTTCTTACTTAAGGGAAATGCAAATTTTCCTTAGGTCTTACAGATATCACTTATCTACTGCATTTGGAAATGGTCTTTTCCCCTGAGATATAGAGACAAAAACACAATTATTTTATTAAGCATCAAGCAGCAAGGAAAGTTGGCCTGGGATGTTTCAACTCTTTTCTATGCCACAAAATTGAAGTGGAATTTTAAAC
The DNA here is from genome assembly GCF_027595985.1 of Sorex araneus. Lineage (NCBI taxonomy): Eukaryota > Metazoa > Chordata > Mammalia > Eulipotyphla > Soricidae > Sorex > Sorex araneus. The sequence goes on from NC_073303.1 coordinate 58,680,730, forward strand.
TTGCTCAAAAGAAGGAACAGGAAAATAATTTTAATTTTAAAATAATTTTTTTTATCTTGACAAATAAATCAACCAGCTTTAATGTCTCCCAAGAGTTTCACTAATGGAGAGGAGTTTTAAGTTCAAGGACATCATATATCTTAGCAACTATTTAGTTAAGTTCTGACTTTATAGTAAACAAATTTGGTATCAAACTTTATAGTTTTAACTTAACTTCACACATATGACTACATTTGCTCAACAACAACAACAAAAAACTATGAATAATCAGGGGGAATCTAAAGTCTGTACTTCCTCAGTCTTGTCCCACTGTTGCCTCAGTTCCAAACCTGTCTTGTTCAATAAGTTTCTATCATCTAATACCATCTCTAACCCTCAGTCAATTATCCTTTTGACCGCTTGAGAGGTGGTTGAAGTAATTATGTCTTTCTTCACATTAAGCTCTTTTTGGAAGTTGGGGGTGGTAGGCCACACCTGGCAGTGCTCAGGGTTTACTCCTGGCTTTTTGCTCAGGGGTCAGTCCCTGACAGAGTCTTACCGGGATCAAACATTGGTCGATTGTGTGCAAGGCAAGTGCCCTGCCCACTGAACTATCTCTCCGGCTCCTCAAATTAAACTTTTAAAATCTTCATTTATTTCATTGTTTTAAGGTGAAATATTAATACATATATCATAAAATATAAATCCCTTTATTTTTCATGTTGAGTGAAATAAACCAGAAGAAAGACAAACGCAGGATGATCTCACTAATCTGAGGCATATAGAATATCGGATGAGGAGGTGTACTGGAGTAAAACGGGGTGCTTATATCATCCTTGAGCTCAGTATTTAGAAAGGAGACAATGATACCAATAATATACCTTTAAATTCTTTGTAATTGAGCCTAAATTTTGAAAGAAACACTCTTAGTGGAGCCTTCTATCTTGAAATAAAAAGTCAGTGTAAATAAAACTCATAGTTTGCAATGCCTTTCATACAAGAAACATTGACATTTCCTAAATTCCTAAAAAAGTTTTCCCCTTAATTTGATGAGTCCTAAATAACAGCATCCAGTCTTCTATCCTTCACTCTTCTCACCTATTTATTGCTCAATCTTTAAATTTCAGTAAAAATGACTTTAAAGCCCAATATGAAAGAATCTTTTTTCCCTTTGTAGAAAAAAATCATATCAGTAATTTTGATTATAAATCATTTTTTTTCCACTAACTTATCTTTGAATTTTATCTTTCCTTTCCCTAGTCCCCACCACACCAAAAAAAAAAAAAAAGAAAAGAAAAAAAAAGTTGATTTCAGGCTGAGATCACATGAAGTGCTTTGCAGGCAGGAGACCTGGGTTCAACCTCCAGTGCCACATGGCATACCAAACACCATGGGAGTGACCCTGAGCACTGAGCCACAAAAATAGCACCAGGTGTGGTCTCAAACTAAGAGATTTAATTTTAAAAGTTGATTTCTTGTGCTTCATCCCAGACTGTTATCAGTACTTCCTGGTTAAAGACCTGGGAATAGGAAATATAATCAGAATTTTTATATTGGATTTTGTGGCTTGCAAAGGGCCTGATAGACTCCCAGAATTTTATGCATCATCTATTACGAGACATAGAACTTTCAGAAATTATACACAAAATTTGTCATATATGTGCATTTTTCTGGGGAAAGAGCCAAGAAAAATAATGAGATTTTCAGCAGAGTGTTGGGGTCAAAAACGAGTTAATAATTAGGTCAAGTTACTGTAGTGGTAGAATTGGAAACAAGAAATTATATTCTCATTTTAAAAATTACTGGTGCCAGGGCTGGAGCAATAGCACAGTGGGTAGGGCATTTGCCTTGCATGCGGCCAACCTAGGTTCAATTCCCAGCATTCCATATGGTCCCCTGAGCACTGCCAGGAGTAATTCCTGAGTGCAGAGCCAGGAGTAATCCCTGTGCAATGCCACGTATGACACAAAAAAGAAAAAAAAAAACTTACTGGTGCCTGGAAAAGCTAGATTCCTAGAGTTCATACCTAACATATGAAAGGCTTGGAGTTCAATCCCTGGCACTTCATGACCCTTTGACATTGCCAGGTGCAATCCTGGTGGCCCACAAAGTGAGCACTGAACCAGCGGTGATGGACATCAGTGCCCAGTGACCCTGATACTCGAACATCATCAATCACCATGTTATTTCCATAAATTAACTTACACATATTCATCACACACACACACACACACAACCTGTTTTGAGTTATGTATCTGCAGTATAAATAAATAATATAACTTCATTTCACGTGGTTTCAAAAATGCACTTGATCAATAAATGAATTTACTTGTTTCTTTGCAATGAACTAAGAGAACAATTTCTGTATGAGACACTATGCATATTGAATGTCTCACTTCATTTAATTTTTCTAAGAAAATCTTCAAGTCAGTATTATTATCTCCTTTTTTTACAAAGGAGGAAACTTGGTCTCCAAAACTTCTTCTCATAATGTTCTTACTATAAAAGCTGAAAGCAAGAAGAAAATTAAGTAAGATTATTTTCAGTCTTCCAGAAAGCTAAGACCTGTGCCTATGAGAGTGATCATTTGACTAGGTGGGATAGTGTTTAAAAATATAATTAAAAAACAACAACAAGGAGCATTTTAGGATGGAAAAGATCCATTGTAATCATTGGTTGCAAACTGAGTCGGAGAGAAAGAAAAAAGATTTTAATCAGCAGAAGCTGTATGAGTGAGATCAGAGTAAACAACATGCGCTCAAGAGGCAAAGGACCCTGGCTGAACTAGGGAACGATTCGTGCCTCTGCCACAGAAGATAAGGCTACGAAAGATGTCTGGGGGTGAGCTCGTTCCAGGTCTTGTGTGCTCAACTAAAATGTTTGACCTTTGCCCTTAGATAATGAGAACCACTTGACTGATTTTTAGCTGGAAGGTGACATCATGCGAACTGTGTTCCGTGAGATTAATTTGGCACCAGTGTACTGAATAAACTGGGACTAGGCAAGATCAGAACAAGGTGGTCCAGACAGGAGCGCCCAGGGAAGTGAAAGGGTGATGGAGAGAAAGGCAGAAGTGCCAAAGAGGGAAGAAACTGAAAAGCCTTCTCATGGGATGATTGATTATGTTCAGTGTAATTTTGTCTCCTTTAAAATAACCTTTTCCTTTATAAATGGGAGACTATGGAGGAAGGTCTGAGCTTCTGGAATTGAACAATAAAGAGAGCATTGGTTCCTAATGCCTCATATTCTTCCCACTTCCTCTCTATGTTTGTGTGTCTTGATCTAATTTTATTTTACTTCCATTTTTGATGCTTTTTTTAAAACTTATTTTATCCCTGTTATTAGTCAAACACATATTTGATGCTGGAAATATGGCAGTAAATGGGAGTAGCAAGGCTTATTATGTAGAACTTAGATTTTATTGTACATAAATAATAACCAAATAAATGAGTGCATCCTAAAGAAAAAAGGTAGAAACTGAAAATAAGGCAATGATACAAACATTGAGTGTTAAAGCAGTCTTCTGAAAAAAAGATTTAGGGGTCAAAAGAGGCATGGGGCTTAAGGCCTTTGCCTTGCATGCAGCCAGCCTTCGTCAAATCCTGGCACTTCATCTGGATGTCCTAAGGATAGCTAGGAATGACTGCGGAGCACAGAGCCAACAGTAGCCCATGAACACTGCTGGGAGTGGTCCATACCATCCTCACCCACTAAATAAACAGATTTGAATGATAAAAAACATACAGCTATATAAAACAATGGCCTATTTAAGATGGCATAGCGAGTGCAATGATCCTAAGACAGAATTGAACTTGGCTTGATTCCAAAACAAACATACAAGCAATTTGGTCTTGAATACGGTAAATCACAATGAAAGTGAAAAGAGAAAATGTCAAAGTATTTAACACGGAGAGAGGATAAAGTTATATAGGTAGTAAGTATTGAGTAAGGGTCCCACCATGGTTACTATTACTATATCTAAAAAGGAAAAAGTATTAGAAAAATATTTTAAGAGAATGTGGCATAAGAGCTAATCTTCCTTTTCAAAATATCCTTAACTCTGCTTTTTGGGAGTTGTTCACGGGACCATAAGGAGAGTGGAAATTCATGGATGAGTCCAGGATAGAGGTCAATGAAAGCAGGGATTTTACTAGAAGTTTATGTTGAGTAGCTGAGGGATGCTGGGAGTTGGGATACGTATTAAAGGCAGATGAAATAGCAACACTCCTACATTTATTTATTTACTTTTTTAAAGGCAGATGAGGGATTGGATGTGGATAAGGAAAGAGCCTAATCTGGAAAACTACTGATTTCTTGGCTTGTGCATAAATCATGGAACTAGAGAAGTGGAAAATACTAAATGAACTGGGAAGAATGAAAAGTTCCTCATTTGGTTGCATTAATCAACACCACCCCATTTATTAGATATTTTATCCAATTTGCCCTTCTTTGCTTGGAAGGCTGATGACTTGATATAAATTTCATCTCTGTGGTCAGGATTAGATTTTCCATATATTAGACTTGATTGTATGGCTAATTTACAAATGGCTCACAAACAGTACATGGTCTTTGCCTTGCATGCAGCCAAACTTGGTTCAATGCTGGCACCTGAAGGAGTAGTGAACTAAAGGAGTAGAGTGGGGAGAAACCACAGGTATTTGAGGTGTGAAAGAGCCTAGATGTTAATGTTTAGGGATATTAGGGCTTAGGTTTGGGTGAATGAAGCAACATATAGAAATTTGGATATCTTGAAAACGTAGCTTGTCTTAGAAAAGTGTGTAGACTGAAATCAGATGTTCGATATAATTTGAGATCAAGGTAAAAATTTTCAGTGGCAATATCCTGCAAGAGTTTTCTGACATTTCTGTGTGTGGACTCCTTTATTCCTAGATTTATAAAGAAGTTCATTGTGGATAAAACCATTGAACAAAAAATCCAAGAAAAATCTGAACTTCATTTTTTTCCTACTTTTAAATCTTTTTTGGTTTGGGGACCATATCTGTCAATGTTCAGGGCTTACTCCTTGGACTGTGCTCAGGCATCACTCCTGGTGGGACCCAGGGAACGATATGTGGTACTGGAGATTGACCCAGGTCAACAATATGTAAAAAAGGTGCCCTGCTCCCCGTTGTACTATAACTCTGGCCCCTGAAAATATCTAAACTTTAAGAATAAATAACTGCTAATTGAGCTGAGACTGGGGAAGCAAGGGGGTAGTGATGGTGAAAAGTTCTTGAAATAGTGGCGGGCAGGTGTTGCAACACCGAAAGTACAAAACAGAAGGTAGCACTGCAAATATATTTTTAGTTTTCAATTGAAATAAAATTAAGAATATTTAACCTCTAGGAGTTGATCTGTGCAACTTAATTTAATTCCTGAATTTTTCCTCCATATATTAATCAATAAGAAACTTTAAAGATGAATTTATCAACAGGTTTTAAAAGTAAGCAATTAAAAATTGAATTACATCATTATTAAATGATGTAACAATAATACAACTCCATTTCAAAATGTCTAAGAAGTTGTATTATTGTTATCTGAGAAAATTTTGATAAATATTTTCTAGCATGTTTAGAGATTTATGGAGAAGAATTTACAAGAGTCCTTTATTATCATGGATTGATTGATATTTTTGGTTGCTATTTTTTTTAGAAGCATAATTTTGCAGAGTTCTTTTAAACTCAAAATTATCTTCATCCTTAAAAGCAAGAACCAGAAGAGTTAAGAAAATGTATCATAGTCAAAAATTTACTTCATTTTCTTTTCAGATATTTTAAATCTTCTGAAAAGTGTGTGTCCCTTCTAAATATATTGTGGAAATGGTTCATTGAGTGTTATGAAAAGAAAGTTTAGTCTCATTTCCTACGCAGACTTTTTAACCTGACAGTGCTAAATGGAGAAGCATTTGTTGGGATTATGGTATGTTTTGATAGAGATCCTGAAACAGCTGGTTATTTTCAGTCATTTTCTCACTGTCGGAAAATACTGCTGTTGTATGGAGTAAGAGAAATAGAACCCGGCCATCCATGCAAAATTAGAAAAAAAAAAAAAACTCCAAAGCTACCAACGAAGAAGAATCAATGCCATTTAACTTTTTAAAACACAGATGACTACTTTAGCCATGAAATGTGGCTTACAAAATGTGTTTATGTGTCAAAAATTATCTATCAGCAATACTGACTCCTGAAGATGCAAAAGGTGATGGAGAATAATGACTATCATCAATAGCAGATTTTTTATAGACCCAAGAGGAAACTGTTGGAAAGTTTTGGCGTAGGTCAAGTCTGTGGTCTCGCTCACAATCTGGCAATTTCACTGGACCTCAGCCTGCCTTTTCTTAAGGTATTGGGCCATGGAGTACTTGATGACTCCAGCTCAAAGCTCTAATCATCTCATGCAGAGATTTCTGCGAATTCTGCGTGTGGTTTCCTGTGAGGCTGTCGGGAAGGTCCATCCAGCAGGTACCGTGGTGAGCGCGCACAGAGGCTGGTTTATAGACTGTTAGCCTGCACTGCTGGTTTAGATTTGAGGAATTACTCTGCAAGAACAAGGCAGGTTCTATTTTTGACATTTCAGCAATGAGACCACTTGTATGTTATAGCCTGATTTGATTTACTGTAAGAAAATAAGAGTGTTGTAATTTGTAAAAGACATTTATTACATGAGTCCAAAAATTGAGGGAAAAAAAAAAATACCGCTCAGTGTCTCTGTCCATCCCATCTGGTTTTATTTTAATCTCACTCTAGTCACATATGAAATTTTGCTTAGCTGTCTTCATTTTCTTAGTCAATCTTGATTAATGGCCTTCAAAGTAAAAATAATTGGCCTGCATCAGGGTTGTTTTATAACTCTTGTTCAGAAAGAATGTGAAAGGCTGGAAAATGAGCCTAAACAGAAGGAATGCATTACGCTCGTCTTTGAGAAAAAGCAGCCCTGAGTTTGTTTCTCTGTGTATTTTTATAGCAGGCGCCTCCTTGGCCGTCCACGATATTACAGATATGTGGGGCCAAAAGCTTATGTATACTTCATCACACTGACCGTGGCAGCTCGACGTGAGTCTTGGGGCAGCCACACATGTGAAGGCAGAGCTGGCCCCAGTCAGCCCAACCGGCTAGAGTATTCCAAAAGTAAATTATCAGGAAAGCCGGGGCTATGAAACTCAGAAGTGAAAAACCCAGGCAGGGGGCTAATTGTCTCTGAAGTTTAAATGACTTGTTTAGAAAAGGCTTCTCCAGTATTTAAATTTTTTCCCCTTTCTTGAAAAGTGTGTTGGACTTTAAAGGAGTGAGGGGAAATGCAGGCGCCAGGGGACTGTGGTGGATCTTGGAATTCGGGTCTGCTTCCTTTCAAGGCCCCACGTCTGGAAGAACTCATGGGTGAGAGGGTCAGAAAGAAATTTGAACTCCAAATAATAATAATAATAATAATAATAATAATAATAATAATAATACAATAAACAACAGCAAACAGAAAGCAAAAGCACACAGAAAACAACACTCAGGGTGTATAATTTCTTCCATAGCATTTTTATTTTTATAAGTGAATGGGCAATGTTCTTAAAAAGCTAAGTATTTTAGAATTGCATTGATTAGAAAATGAACATCATGAACTTCCCAGCTTTTCAATAATTCCAATGTCCTGTCCAGTTACTGCTCTCTCTCAGGGGCTTCTGACATTCTCATCTTTGGTGTGTTAACATCATTTCTACTTCCCTCTCTCTAATTCAGTTAGGGTTGCCTACTACTGACATAAACTGACCAGCAGATCAATACCACATCAAGCCCATTTCCTGTTCTGGAAGGACCTTCCTTTTCTCACAGTCACTCTGGTAAGAGAGGACCCAGTGCATTGCTGAGTGGTCAGAGGCACATGTAATATATGCACAGGGACCCAATTTCTGTAGTAACCAGGCATTCTCTTAACCAAGCCCAGTGACACAATCCCTGGTGGATAACAAGGAGGCTTTATTACACTGGCTGATTATACCTGTGGGTCTAGGCTAGGCTACTACCTGAAGCCTTGGACCAAGCTCAGGGGTCTAAGAGCCTGTTTTCATAGGACACTACTGCAAACTCATCATTCCTTTGCTTCAGGCTCAAGCAAGGTAGGGGTCCGCGCGCATGATGGCATCTCATCAGTATGGCTACGGGGAGTTTCCTAAAATCAGCATTTTCTTAGCCTGAAACAGGGAAGTTCATCCCAAATGCAGACGGGTGGGTATCTTTTAAAACTTTCCATCCGCAAGCAAAATCATCTCTTTAAAGCAGATCCTATAAGTCAATTATAAAATCAAAGATACATATAAATAAATTCCCATCCTAACAGTTCCAAACCTAGCACTGCACGATGGTGTGTCTGGCCAACTCCAGACGGAACCCTGGCTCAGGATGGACTGAATCTTGCTCAGAGTGCCTGGGGGTTCCCTGAGCACTACTTGGAGGTTCAAACACTTGACATTACCCCAAACTAAACAAAACATAACCCCCTCCCCCCAAAAAAAGCATTCTGTAGAGGGGGTTGTGTGGAGGGTGGGTTTGGACACTCAGGAGCTTTCAGCAATAGGATCAAGGTCAGAATCTCACGCCCTGGCTGCTTCTCAGTCACTGAATCCTCTTCTGGGTTCTATAATCACAGGGAATCCCTCAATGCAGAGCTGTGTGGATCACCTCAGCAGGTGCAGACTGCACCAGAGTTTGAACTTTTAGTTACACAGCTGCTTGGTAAATGCTTTAAGTCATTGAGCCATTTTTCATATTTTCCTCAGACCACACTGAGAGTACCAAGCTCAGCCATTACTTGGCCAGCAGTGCTTGGGGGCCAAAAATTATCCAATTTCTGTGCTGGGGTCAGGGGTCATGTCGTGCTAAGGATCAAGCTCTCGGAGCCTCCACAACCATGCTTGCTGTATTCAGGACCACTTTGCATGGTCTCCCCAGTACTCAAATTCATGTTCTTTTCCTCCCTGAGGTGAGAGAACTTAATGTTGACTATAGATGAGTGACTGGACTATGCTACTGTTTTGATTCTAAGGCATCTTTTTAAAAAAACTCAGCATCAGTGTTCTAAACTTGATCCCCAATGTTTGTGGTGGAGCAATTTTGGGGGAGAGGGGAAGGGAGGGGAGGGTTCCTGGATGCTTGACCTCTACCTTCTAAATGCCAGCCTCACCCACCCTTCCCTTCCCTTCCCAAATTCACTGTATCGCTGTATCACTGCCATCCCATTGTTCATCATTTTGCTCAAGCAGGCACCAGTAACGTCTCCACTCGTCATAGCCCTGAGATTTTAGCAGCCTCTTTTTACTCATCCTTCCCAACGGTGCTGCATTGGAGGCTCTTTCAGTCAGGGGAATGAGTCCCACCATGGTTACTGTTTTTGGCATATTGAATACGCCGCAGGGAGCTTGCTAGGCTCTGTCATGCGGTCAGGAAATTCTTGGTAGTTTGTTGGGTTCTCCGAGAGGGAGAACTAAAAAATATGAGGTTGCTTCCAGGAGCTTTGTTTTATAGTCTCTGGATCCTGGCTGTTGATGGGATTATGTGGTGCCAGGAGCAGTTTCTGAGTGTGACTGCCAAGCTACTGGAAAACAGGGGATCTGGATGGAGAAGGCCCAGTCCCGATCCAAGCAGGCGTGAAATTCTCAGCCCCGGGTCCCACACACTTGGGTTCCTCTGCCAGTTCCTTCATATGTGACTTTCATCCGAGTGTGTGGAGAGTGGCCTTGAGCATGGCTGTGGCTGGGTTCTGGAGGTCTTTGGCTGCTGGAGCTCTGCTCAGTGCAGGGAGGGAAACTCAACCCGCCCCACTCCGAGGGGCCCCAAGCACAGGGGCGGGAGACTCTGCATTGCTCTCTTCCCAAATTAAATCAGAAAAACTCAAAATTCCGCATTGCCAAAACTTCTCTACTAGAAGAAAGTTATTGCTTTATAATAATCTCCACTCCACAGATCTCTCCTCTCTTCTCCCCTCCCCTGCCCTCTTGCTGTCCCCTTGCTTCCCTTCCTTTCCCTCCACTCCCTTCTTCTCCCTTTCTCTCCGCCTCTCCCCTTCTTTTTTTTCTATGGCTTTTGGGCAATACCTGGCAATGGGGGTGTCAGGACTGACTTCTGTCTCTGTGCTGAGGAATCATCTGGCAGTGTTCCAGGCCACATAGGATGCTATGGATGCAACACGGGTTGGCCATGTGCAAGGCAGTCGCCCTGTGCATTGCATTATGGCTCCAGCCCACAGCTCTGTAATTGAACCGACAGATACAAAGTTCTCTCTGATCACACAGGCTTGGTCCATGCTGACATGTGCTGAGTCATGCTCGAACAGGAGAAGGAGGGAAGGCGCCCCTCCTTGAAGACGCCCCACAGAGAGCCCAAATATGTGATTGATTACAAGTCTTCCCGAGGCTGGTCAGAAGCCAGATGAAATTTCAACAAATGAAAGTAAGAACAATAGCTCTGTTATGGCAAATTCAAGCTTCCCACTCTCCTTAGGAAGGGCTGAAGCAAGATGCAACTGACTCTGTGAACCTTGAATAAAGAAGCTTCTAGACACTATCGCTCTCTGCTCCAAGTCTGTGCTGTATGACCTTCCAAGACTTCTAAATCTTTTCTCCATTAGCACAATCCAGCAAGAGACACCAAGACCATAAAGTCGGCAAACTCTGTCTTCTGGCTCCTTCCCGTAAGCCTCCATCCCTCCCTTTTTGTTTCCACAGGAGGAAAGGGAGTTTTCTCTCGTGAGTTCATACTCTCTGCCTTGGAACCTTGATTCGCACATGTGTAGCTGGCTCTGGAAGCACGTTCTCGATGACAATTTCAGAGGCATGGATTTGCGCTCCCTACTTACACCTCCCAGTCAAAAGATGTCAGACTTGCTGCTGTCACACAAAACCAGTGTTGGGCCTCTGGCTTAATTTGCGACTGTCACCTGACCTAGACTTTAGGCTCAGGAGTAGTGCCAGGAGGCAGCAGATCTTAGCTACAAACCAACCACTGATTAGTATAATGGAATGAGTGGGTGTTCCCTCAAGTCCACAACTCGGAGAGTTTAAGCCACAACCTCTCGTTGTACCTTGGGTGCTCTCCAAGTCACCACCGTCTTCTTTGCTCTAGGAGTCCCATGTTTCTGGATCCGGACCTGCAGAAAGAGAAGCAAATGTTCATACAGTCATGGGATTGGGGCTCTTATGTTATAGTAAGGGGTGGCATTCTAATTTTATATAATATGCATACACTATGTTTATTCCGCATCAGTATGTTTGTGAAATCTAAAAGGCCAATTTTATCTTACTTTCTTGACTATTCTCTAACAAGAAGAATGGTGGTCTTACAGAAAAGAAAATTATAAGTTCCTGAGGTATTATAAATTAAAGAAATGTGACATGTATGACAATGGACTGCTACTCAGGTATAAAATTAGTGAACTCCTTCCATTTGCCAGAGCATGAATGAACCTTATGTTTACTGAAATAAGACATATGAAGATAGACTTCATATTATTTCAATCATAGGTGGTTCATAGAGAAACAAAACAATGGACTAAACTAAATAAATATTTAGAGTATAAGGAAGAATAAGTATAAAGAGACACCATAGAGCTCTCTCCACATGTGCACAGAGGGCAGCCACAGGAAAGCAGTAGGTTCTTGCCTGGCATGCAGATGGTCCTGGTTCCGTGCCCAGCTTCCCATAGTATCTCCTGAGCCCCTACAAGGAGTATATCACTGAGCTCAGAGCCTGGAGTAAGTGCTGAGCACTGCCAGGTGTGGTCCAAACAAAACAAATCATAAACCCCAATATGGATCTTGGACATCTAGTTTGCAGAATTATGAGAAAATTGGTTTCTATTGCTTAAGATACACATCTCGCTTTGCATCCTTGTAAAGATGCAAAGTAGAATTGAAGTATATAGAGAGGGAGGGAGGACCTGGGAAGGGGTGGGTATAGTAGCGAAATTATAAGTACAAAAAATCTGAGAAGAGAGAGTATTTCTCTCCAGGAAGACTTAAAAAAAAAAAAAAAAAACATTGCCAAACACACATCAGTGATCAGGCAACCACCTCTATGGAGAAAATCATAGCCATTAATTTGTTGATAGGTACCAATAGTCTTTTCTTAGGTCACAATAAAAAGTTGAGATATGTGGTATATATTTGAAGTTCCTCAAACTCATCAGTTAGGTCTCCATCTCAGTGGCCTCATGACTAAAACTGGATAACACTGAAAAAGGAAAATTGTTTTTAACAGGAAAATGGTGCTTAGCACAGGGAAAGGTGAAAAAAAAAAGGAAGAAACATTGCCTAATTTCTTTTGAAACCCTGTAAATCAGATTCTAATGCTAATGAGTTTTAAGTTTGCAGAATTCCAACCTTCAAGCTGTTTGCAGTTCTTATCAATTTAACTATGTGTCAAACAGCATGTTCCTTGAGGAGTCTTTAAAAAGATAAAAACATTGACAGCATTATTTTAAACAAAGAATAAATATTATAAGTATAGTTGTTTCAGTCAATAGCTTACTTGCTCGAGAAGAGAAAAGAAACGAAAGCCAAGGATTATCATTATCCCAACTTTTATAGTGGACACTGTTCACTCTTCCTAGACAAGAGAGTCAGTGGCGAACATATCCAATAGTTTTGACAAATTCATAACGTGAAGACAACTAAGAGGAAGACGAGTCTACTTCTTCCGGTGAGTCCTGCTTATGTGTAAGAAATCTAAGTAAATTAGATGATATATTAGGCCTTTTATTTGTCTGTGCACATTCTCTTCCAATCCCTGCTTAAGAAATAGGCCTTGATCTTTACATACAATATGTAGCTCTATGCTTTTCCTCCCATAGACATTTGCAATTCACCCAGGAGGATGCGAGATGCATCTTGCATGCTTATCAAGCACCCGGAGAACTTTACAGATTACTGCCTGCCTCAGGATTCCAGTTCCCTGGTGCTTATGCATAAGCAATGGATTTATGCAAACATGGTAACATTTCCAAACAGACTGTGACACTAGTCATTCCTAGTTCATATAAGGTTCAGATATGCATCCTATTTTCTGCTAGTACCAGATCATTCATCTTATCGAGTTTAAAATGTATCATCTCAGCTTATAATGTTGTCAATATAAAATGCCATAATGTGGTACTCAATTTGAGCAGCAAGATGGATATTAATCTCAAAGGTTTCTGTGCACTGCTACGATAGAATTGTATTATGTGCAATAGTATTAGTCTGGTAGTTTTCACATCGTACACCATATGCATAGGTGGTAAATAGTTTGCTATGTTATATACAGTCTACTAATTTCCCTTGATCTAAAATGTTTATACAGCCCCAGTGGTATAATATGCATTATAACTTAAATTGGATAATATATTTAGAAAGAAAAAAAGCCTTTACAAAGAACAACATCATCAAAGTATAATGATAACATGCCTATTTACATAATGATAATGCACATATTTACTGCCAAGCCTGTTTATTTTACATTACTATTTGTAGCTGGGCAAGGGAATTAAACAATCACAATAGGGAGTTTTTCTGGTTTCCATTACTAGAGTGACTATGGGCACTGAAAAAAAAAAAGAAATGGAAACTCCCATATTTGAACTAGCGAGAAAAATGAACAATGCTAGTTAAATTTGCATTGTTTATAAGTACTAATAGGCATGTACCCAAACGCTTTGCTTTTTCTAATAATTCTGAGACAGGATGTCTCTTAAAGCAAATAAAAACTCTTGCACAGATTTTTTTTTGGCAGCATACATAAAAAATTAAACACACACACAAATCTCTGTTGGTTGTACGCATTCTTAACAACTACGTGTTTAAGGAAAGCCACTGTTGGAATCATTTGCTCCAAGATGTGAAAATCTGCATTTCTGTTTTTGCATCCAAAACGGTGAATATTATTTACATGTCTATGAAAGCCTACTTGCACTTACCAAAAAAAAAAAAAAGTTGGGAGACGTTATTTTGTGAGCTGTCATATGTTTTCTGAACTTTTTATAATAGAAAGGAGTCTCCACAGAGCCCTTTCCTCTCTCCTTTCACAAAGCCATGTCCCAGTTTATTAAAAAATCATACACAACAATACGGCTTGCCAGGTTTTATAGTGCTAATGAAAATTTGGTCCAGAGCACAAAAATTATCTGGAAAAATGCCTGAAATTTCCCTGTCGCAGATGTTTCAACAGAAGGTGCTTGCATGCCATTCGTTAATACGGCGCCATACGGGACTCAGTGTGACCACTGCAATATAACCAGTAAGTAACACACACAGCGTGCGCAGGGCTGCGCCAAGTTCTCCGTCTGTTGTGTGGGATTCATATCCTGCGGATTGAGACGTACCTTGATGAAACTGCATTGTCATGGAATGATAATATTTGTGGATCACCATGCACAGAAAACATCCTATCGAGAATGTGGGAGGTCCGTTGTTAGCTTCCGAGCCCCTGTCTTGGCTTGGGAGCTGGCTAGCTAGCGTGGATGCGACTCTGGGTGTTTACGTTCCCTTCCCCTCATCAGGTATCAACTTGGAGAAATAACACCATGAATGGAAAATGACTTTTTTTTTCAAAGAAAAATTATGTTGGGGGCAACATAATTAAAAAAAACTCACGTGACAATTGCTTCATCGGTATATGGAGGGCAGATGTGCAGTCTGCCTTAGTTTATTCGTTGCTTTAAAATATATATGAGGGAGATGACTCAGTGCTCATTGTCTTTAAAAAAAATCCACAATTTATTCATCCTTGCAGAGGGTGATAAAAATAGAGGCGCATTTAGAATTCTACTCACATGCACTGAATTTTTTCTTTTAGTGAACCCAGATAATTCTTGCTGCATAAGACAATCTGGAGCAACATTGTCATCCATTCTAAGGAGCAGATTTGCAGCTGCCCAATACATATTCTATACTCAAAGCTGGCTGCTGCATTGTGAAAATATATGCTTACTTCTGGGTTCCTGCCTAGTGAGATGGCAGTTGGAAGAGAATGGAAGATCTTTCTCCTTCCATCTCTTGGTCATCTGGGGGTGCTGCAGGGATGCTTACACAGTTCCTGTATCCTTCGTCTTTTGGTGCTTCTTAAAGTATTACTTGGCTAAACATAACTGGAATTATAATATATGCCATGATTTTAACCCCACTCAGTATTTATTATTTTTTTTATGACAGGGAGTCTCAAAGTACTTAGGTGGTCTGGACTGCTGTCAAGAGCCCCATGCTTCAATGCTGTGTCTCATACATAGCAATAACATATTTGAATATGCGAATTCGTTCACATTTTCTAAGTCTTTTCTGGGGCAAAACTACTTTCCTGTTTGGTTTAATTATTTTCTCTCTTGGAAGAGAAGGGGAAATCTGAAATCTTTTGCCATCTTGACCAATTAAATATCTGCAAAATGAAGGAATACATAGAAAGGAACAGTTACAAAAAATACTTAGTTGGACATTTCCTTGGATTCTTCCCTCTCTCCACAAGGATTGTAACATCAGTATGAAGTACTTTTTCAAATAAAAGTGAAAGGGAAGACATTCTTTTGTTCTTCCCTTACTCAAAATAAATAATTGCTCATTGTTAGCAGTTAAAATAGTCATTTTCTCAGTGTGTTCAGTGCATATAAAAATTTCTAATACATGTTACTTCTTCTAAATAAATTATAATTTATTTAACCTATAAATAAATATTCTTAATAATTGATAAGAGCACTGAGGTGTAATATTATTAAGAGACTTGTCTGTAGTAAGAATCTACAATCTATTTTGAACTTATAGCTTTTGACTATAAATTGAATTTTGAGTATTTTCATTAAATTCTAAAGTCAAAAAACACATCTTATTTATACGTTAAGCCATGAGATTAATTGCCATCAAAGCATGTTCAATAAGGCTTAGCCTCAAAAGTAAGGATTTTAGCAGTCTATTAATAATGCCACTAATGTTTTCACTCATATTAACAACACGTGAGCTCATTTTTGACACATTATAATACTATTTATATGATTGGTGATAATCTACAAAAATATGCAATATTATTCAAAATTATTTTGCCTTTTCAATCACATATGTATATGTTTTAAATAAATCTATTTACATGTTTTTGTATTTTAAAAATACAGTTGAGATAAAGTAATAAATGTAATAAACAAATGACCATTTATTTATAAATACTTTGATATCATGGAATATATTCACAACTAAAAATTGTTTGAGATCTACAGGGCTAACAAAATTTAGTTTTATATGTTAGGAAATTAATTTATGGCAGTGAAATTTTGTCTCATGACTCTTTCAAAGGTAAGAAAAAGGCTTGATATATGATAAATATACTTTTAGTTGAAACGTTCCCATCCCCTCTAAATCATTCTGAAAATTTAAGTGCTGGTGCATTTCTATTCTCTGATAAAGAAAAGACTAAAATTTTTCTGAGTGATGGTACTTCAGTAAGAAACACTCTCTACTGAGCCCCAAGAAAACATTCCAATTAGAGCATTGCTTGAACTACCTTATGATCCTCATTAAGACCAACTTGAAAATCCTTCTCTCCACAATAGCACTTCACAGGGAGGAAGGGAGAAATTTCTCACTTGCAAGTAAAATCCAAGAAAATGATAATATGCTGTTAGATAATATGCCCTTCCAGACACTGATGATAAAGTTAACTTTTTTCCTCAATTCAAAACAGCATGCTCTTTGAAGCTAGTCTGTTATCACTTGATATTAATTTTAATGTGTATTTACTAATCTCCAAACTTCAGCTCATTCTCTGTTGGTTTTCTGTACCTTCAGGTATATTAAAATATTACTAAATGCTGCCTCCTTGGAAGATTTCTGAACTATCCTAAGCCTTCCCAGAAGCTATTGGTCAATGTTATACAATACCAAGGATTCTATCATAATTCCACTCAGTCATATCCACTGGCAAAGCCCAGAAGTAAGCATTGCTACCAGCTGTGTGTTTGATGAATCAGAGCTGTTTTATGGTTTTATTCTTAGGAGGTCCCTATGATATTTCAACATTTTTTATAGTTACATATTTTGCTTTGTTTTCTTTATTTCTTCCTTTTTTCTGTTTCTTTCTTTCTTTCTTTCTTTCTTTCTTTATTTCTTTCTTTCTTTCTTTCTTTCTTTCTTTCTTTCTTTCTTTCTTTCTTTCTTTCTTTCTTTCTTTCTTTCCTTCTTTCTTTCTTTCTTTCATCTGTTCCCATCTTCTTTAATTTATTCTCCTTCTCTTCCTTCATTTATTTTTCTCCTCCTCTTCCTTCTCCTCTTCCTCCTCCTCCTTGCCCTCCTCCTCTTCCTCCTCTTCCCCCTTTCAATTCTCCTATCTTATGTCAATCATTCTGTGTTCTTTGAGGCACTAAAGAAGAAAGTGCAGTCACCTTTGCCTGTTTAATCAACTATAGAACATTAATCAACTCTCAAAACACTTCTTTCATTCAATGATCTCATTTTGAAATGAGGCAAGTTCTCGCATCTACCTACATCTTCTACCAAAGAGAAATCAAAGAACACGTGCAATTTAACTTAGAAAATCAGTCATGTGATTCAATTGTTTTTTTGCTTCAGACTTATGTTAAATATAGTTAATGAGCCTTCTCACTTGATAATATGGCAAGTTCTGGATAATATGCTATGTTTTTAATAATCTGGCATTTTTTGCTTTTCTTGCTTTTTGGTTTCTTTTCCTTCTCCAGACCCAGCCTCCTGCATCAAATCACCAAACTTTTATTTCCTTTAATTGCTAAAAGCACTGAGGCACAGTGAAGGAAAAAAAAAAAGCTCATGGTATCACATCAAGAAGAATTCTCCATTTCCAGATGCCAAGGCATTATTCTTACATGTAAGAATACATGAAAGAGACATGTATTCTCTTACATGTAAGAGACATGTATTCTCTTACATGTAAGAGCTACATAAGCTTCTTGAAGGGCAGTGTTGCTGAAAATCAAACCCATGGTCTTCCATGCAAAGCTCTACTTCCATGTGCTTTACCGCTGAGCTCTGAACATGAGACAGGCTTACCTGCATCTCCTGGGAGGCAGTAGGTACATTAACCCCTGTGGTCTTTAGCCTCTACACTCCCATTCTTTTGTCCTCCCAGGATTTTTGGTTTGGTCATTAAATGTATTGTGTTCTGTGTTAATGGTCACACAACTTTAGTCTGAGTGAGGTACTGTGGTCATCACTTAAGGAAGGTAGAGAAGGTGAAAGTGTAATTTCACTTTGCTTGAGATGAAGAGACTCTATGAAGGTTTTTTTCTGGCTTCTCTGCCCCACTCCGTGGTAAAAACGACCATGGAAGTCCTTTCACTGTCAAGATGAATTTTTGTGTGGATGAAACTGAAGGAAGTCTTACTAATGAACAGCTGCTACTCAGAGCTATTCATCCTGTTTCCAGAGCCCTTTCCAGGGCAATGACTCTTGTTTATCTTAGTGCAAAGAGATTACTGTTAGTCCCTTTCAAGGTAGATTTGTTTCTCTGTTTTACCAGCCCTCATCCTGGACCACGCGGTCACAAAGCAAAGCAGCCACATGACACATCATAAGACACTCCCTACCTATTTTCCATAAAATCATAGAGGAATATCTATTTGTACATATATGCATATATGTATATATATATATATTCCTTTCAGAGAGCCCAGCAAGCTACCAATAGTATCTCTCTTGCACAGCAGAGCTTGGCAAGCTTCCCATGGCATATTTGATATGCCAAATACAGTAACAATAACAGGTCTCAGTCCTCTGACCCTGAAAGAGCCTCCAATTGTTGGGAAATCTCAGGGCTGGGACGAATGGAGACGATACTGGCATCAGCTCGAGTAAATCAATGAACAATGGGATGACAGTGACAATGATAGAGTGAAGGCATTATTCTAACCTGAAATATATCTTGGTACTATACAATAGAGACACCTATAATTTATACAGAGTACATTTTCATTTTCAAAATTTCTTCAGACATGGAATCTCATGCTGGTATCTTCTTCCTTTAAGACTCTTCCAGTATTAAGAGAAATACAAATATGCTTGTTGAATGTTCTAGAGGATTTTCAGCCACTTCAGGGGTGTGAACTAGCTGCAGTAAAAATAGGAAAGTTGACACAAAGTTGACACAAAGAACAGAGTTATGAGGTCACAAAATGCTGATTAAGCTGATAAGAGAATGTCCCAGCAGATGAAAGGAAAGGTATTGTGGAAGAAACATTGACAAGAAGACAGAACGGTTATGTAAGAAAGAGGACAAGAATGGGGGAAGATGGGGGTTTGACTAGGAATGCTAATGGGCATTGGAGATATGTCTTCATTTCTAAGCATGACAACATTTCATGTTGTCCTCAACCTTATTATAACAATGAATGGCTTTCCTCCTTTATTTTGTTTTGTGTGTAACGAATATTTGGTTTTTGGTACAAGGATCCAGAAAAAGGCATTTGCTTAGCTCCTCTACTGATAATAAGCCTCAGAGGGAATAACGTGAAGCTGCAAATCTCTCACTGTTTCTTTTATTTATCACTTCTCCCCACCACCTCTTTATTTAAACACTGTGGTTTACAAAGATTTGTTACAGGCATTCAATATTCCAATACCAACTGGACCACCGCTGTCACCTTGCTCCGCCACGGTATCCACTTTCCCAACCACTCCTCAAGCCTCCCTTTGTATCTGGCCCACGACAATTTATTTTATATTGCTTGTTACTACTAAATGGCTAATGGAATGATCAAGAAATATTTCTGTCGGGGAAAGTTTGTGAAAATTATATCTGCCATGGGTTATTAAGTCCTTGTCTGAGAGTTTACTGAACTGTCGTTGCAAGTTAAGCCTTCTGTATTAATATATTCATTAATTGAGATTGGTTGGCTTCTGGATTACATCCCATCCAATCTGGGATGCCAGTGTTGTAGATTTTGGAGATATCGCTCAGCCACACTCCAGAAAATCTAGAATATTTAATTGGGTGGCTTGGCAGGAGGCTTTCGGGGGGCTTTGGGGTGTGCGGTTGGCTGCAGGGGTTTTGTTTGGGGGGAGCTGGCTCGACCCCCACCGTGAGCACCCTGGAGGTCTCAGCCTGGAAGGGGTGTCCAGGAAATGGTTGCAGCTAGGTGATCTCTTTTGAGATTTATTTATGAGTCTCTGGAACAAAGCCGAGAGTATTTATTATTTATTAATAATGACACTTAGTGAATTATATTTCTCCGAGTTCATCCTGAGCAGTTCATGCAATGTCATCCAAAGTGCTGTCCACCCTGTCACATCCGCTCCATAGAGGGACTGACCATAGAATCCAGATCATTATTGACCTGATCACAAATTACTCCTGAGCTTAAACATTTCTTGTTTCAATAGAGGCTTTGTATGTTCCATTTCACATTTGAGCTCTGAATGTTAGGTTATAAATTATGTTTATAATTTATATATAAATATAACCACATTAGGTTATAAATTATACACTTATGGTTAGGAAAACTAAGATACAAAAGTTTTATATTTCAAAATGCAAAGCACCTAGAGTTTTCCATTTAGGAGGAAAACAAATATACCTCATTTAAAGTTTATTTGAAGTCTTTGAAAACAGGGGTCAAGATAGAACTCTAGGTGTCTACAGATTGCTGATTTAAAGGCAGAATTTGGAGATCAAGCTCTCTGCCTCTGGTCACTCCATTTTCCTTAGAAAAGTTATGCCCTTATTCTCTGGATGCTTTCAAAATGGTTAAGAATAATTTTTCACTGCTAAATTGTTCTGCTATCTTTGGCAAAAAAAAAAGCAGTGTAGTGTTAAAATGCAGTATGGAGGGCTCAGACTGGCTTCTTCATACTGATTTTTAATTTGACTTTGAGAATTCTGTTTCTTTGTTTCCTTCACGCTTTTTGTAAGTACATTTACTGTAAAATAGCTCATTAGAATTACCACATGTGGTCTTTTGCAGAAATTATTTTTAGCAAGGATGGCTTAGTTCAATAACCCTTGGATCTTGATCACATCAGCAATAAGAAGAACTAGTTACATAAATGTTAATGAATGCATACTCATGGAAGAGAACTAGGGAATTGATTCAATGACACTTTGATACAAGAATTTGCTTTCAGTTATCACACTGGATGGAAAATAGGACCATTTTTAGTGACCGCAGAAATGATACAAAATTTGGCCTTTCCATGTTTTCCCCTCATGTGTCAGGATGGTAAACCATCTACTTATAGAATCTCAGATGCTTTCTCCTGGGTGTGGTAGTTAAGGAAATGTGCTTTGTAGTCACACAGACTTCAGATACAAACCCCAGTTCTGCTGTCCACTAACTCAGACACGCATTAAATCTACATGTACCTTAGAGTCCTCAAGTAGAACAAGACATTAATATGCTTATTTCATGAAGATGTTGTAGTTTAAGATAATATAGACTATTATTATAGGTATAAACACTAGGAATATGATTTCATACTCCTACGAGCTCACAATTTTTAACTGTACGCTTATTGTCGGCTTCCTTCTATTTCACAGTATAAGAGTAACAGTTTTGGGTAAAAAGGATTTATGAAAGTCCTAGGAAGAGAATGGCATACCTGTGAGGCTGAAAGGTCTTATTCTGGGCTGAAAAAAATAGCACAAAGGGCTGTAGCATGTGCTTGCCCCGTACTTTGCATGTACAAGGCCTGAATTTGATCTCTTGTCCTTCCTTGAAGTTCCACTGGTATGGCATGGTAGATGAGAGCATTGCTTATCAGAGCACTGCTAATCAGAGCACTGCTGGGACTGAGAAACATTACATTGCCAGACTCTGGCATTTAATTATCAGGTCTGTTGACTCCTAGGCTCCCCTGAACACTGCTTGGAAGATCCTTCAAATAATGGCCTGAGGGACCAGAACAATATTACAGCGGGTAGGGTGTTCTCCTTGCATATGGCAAACCCAGGTTCAATCCATGGTATCTTAGATGGTCCCTTGAGCACTGCCAGGAGTAATTTCTAAGTACAGAGCCAGGAGCAACCCCTGAGCACTGTCAGGTGTGGCCCCCAAACAAAAACCAAAAAAAAAAGGTCTGGTTCTGCAGCATGGGTCCACCAATGTCTCTCTTTCTCTTTATTTCTCTCTCTCTCTCTCTCTCTCTCTCTCTCTCTCTCTCTCACACACACACACACACACACACTGAATGCTTGGTGAACAAGAGCTGAGAAATAAGCAAACAATATCTCCTTATTCATGTAACTCATAATTAATAATAGTTTCATTTATTTGCATTTGTTGTATAATAAGAAATATATTTTTTCAGTTACGTTGATTTCTTTAAAACAATCCTAATACCCATTTTATTTTTATTTTATAGATCATTAAACTGCGTCTTAGAGAAGTAAGGTTTTCAAGGCCACGGAGTAAGTATGCAGCAGGGCTAGTAACTCCAGGTGTTTGGGCTTCAGGGCACAGACTCATAAAAAGTAGGTTACATTGCATTTGTTTCACAGTTAAATAACTGCTTTAAAGTCAGTTCTTTGGGCGACATGATCCCTTTGGGATATATCCTTAATCCTCAACAGAGAATTTGACCACCAGTTTTGTGATACAGTGCCAGAGTGCTTCTAATTGAACGTCACACATAGCAGAGCTGTGTGTGTCTTTCCGCCAGCATTTGGGGGCTGTTTTCAGGGTGATCAAAAAATCTGTAATACTCAGCCCTTTGTCAATGATCTAACCCTCCACAGCTCTTTTAGTTTCCATAGTAGTCAACCAAACACACTACCTCCTTTCTTAACACCTTTCACAGTTTACCTCACGTCTTCCATCCCAGGAATACCTGACTTTTCTTTCAACAGGTGGCCAGTCACAAACTCTGATTTTGCCAAACTAAACATTATATGATTGTTATTCTTGGAAAACAATATTAAAGTACAGAACCATAATTGCCTGCCAGGTAATAGGGCCTTGTAAAAAAAAATAAAAGAAAGAAAGAAAAAACTCAACATCACACTTGCCTGCTTAAAGCATTACATGTTCTGGATAAGAATCTATCAGTCTTGGGTTTGGCAAACAAAATTGCAATAATAATTTAATGATATCAATACCAATTATTATGAGAGGGAGTCAGAAAGCTGAATACCAAAACAATTTCTAATTGCCTATTAATGACGTTGTAATGAGAACAAGTTCAGCGTATGACACACTTCTCGAGTGTAAACTTTCTTTGGCTTAAACATTTTCCATTCCATCTAACTAGCAAAGACTTTACTATGGCCATAGTATTTCCCTGATATTCACATCATTTTCTAAAATCAAATTCACTAGCTGATTTATTGCTAAAATAAACTGAGGACATACATAATTTCATGTCAAGGGTAGACTAATACAGCTCAGATCTAAGTCATAATTTATGTACTAAATAAGAAATATCCTTATATATGTCACTTGTTTTGAAAAGTTATTTTGTAATCAAAATCTTAACTAAATCCAATAGTAATTGGAAGTCATTTGAAACAAATAGAATGTAGATGAATACATTGTTCAGGTGTAAACAAAGAATTCACACATTGAAAATATGAGCAGCATTTTGATATCATGTAAGGATCTTAGAATACTTGAGGCTGGGTAATTCTTTTGAGCTAGAGTTTTTTTCATAAAATATGGAATATGTAGTTAAATTTAATTTCGGAGAGAGGAAAACAATGTTAGTATGAAAGTTAACCAAATATTGCACAGAACATATATCTTATGAAATTATTTATTATTTATCTGGCTTTGAAGCTTACATGTGCATCCTCATAGTTATCTCATTAAATCTTGAAACTGGGGTCAGAGAGATAGTACAGCAGGTTGGGCTCCTTGCCTTGCAAAGTGTCTCACTTGGCGTCAATACCCAGTGCTACCTATAGTCCCCTCTGCATCACCAGGAGGAATTCTTAAGTGTAGAGCCAGAAGTAAGCCCTGAGTACTGCCGGGGTGCCTCTCCCTCCCCCCAAAAAATCCAGAAACCCTACTTTGACCTTTAATGTATTTTCAAATATAGAATAGGGTCATCTTCAGCCACATTATGCTGCTAAGATAGTCAAACAGGTTAGAGTGGTGACATATCATGAACTTTTGGTGAGAAACCTATTTTGTTGTGTGTCTGTCCCTTTATACACCACTAAAAGAAAGAGTAAGTCAGGGACAGAGAGAGAAACAAGTGGGGTGGGGTTAGTGAAGGCTCTGATCTCCCACACACGTCCCACTCCCTCTAGAGAGAGCCCAAGCCCAGGGTTGAGAGTGACATGGGGACTGTCTGCTTGGGCGTCTGTCTCCTCGCGGCTGTTTCTCAAAATGTGAGCACTGATGGTGCAGGAGTATGATTCTAGTGTTTAAAGATACTGATTTTTCATGCAACATGGTCCCTAACTGCAAGCCAACTGCTTCATCTGGAGCCCAACCAAAGAAACAGCTCTCTGTTCCAATGGCAGAAGAAGAAGAAAAAAAAAAGAAATCTTTGGACTTACTGAGAAATGTTATGTTGATAACAAATGTGGCACTTCCTAAGGGATTTTGAGGGGCAATTTAACCATAGACAATCTTCATTTTACAAATTGGTTTGGGAAGCCAAAGTCTACATGAGATGAAACTCACTATTATAATTGATGCAGAAAATATTTTTGCATTCTACAACATAGTAAACTGATAGAAGGCATCTTTTCCATATTACTTTTTTACTTTCTATAATTTTTATTGTTTGCTGTCATCATCATTATCTAAAATAGAATGACATTTAAGTGCTATAGAGTTTGCTATAGGACTTCAAACAAATCAATTTAAAGATACAAATAGACCTCAAGACCACTAGACAACTATGACTTGACTACCTAGGGCTAATTTTTAAAAAGAATAGAGAACTGCACAATGGCAGTGCTTCTGTGTAATGAGATTCTAAGACAGCTGTGATGTTGTTGAAATGATTGAAAAAAAAATAAACCTCATAAAAAGAAATGTTCAGGAGTTTCTTGAAGTAGAAGTACAATCTTTTGTGTGGTATGGGCGAAAAGAGTTTAAGAATATTCACTTTTCTACTCAGAACAAAATTTATATTCACTTAAGAATATGTTATAGGGGCTGGAGTTGGTAGGGCCTTTGCATTGCACGCGGCTGACCCGGGTTCGACCCCCGGCATCCTACATGGTCTCCCCAGCACTGCCAGGAGTAATTCATGAGTGCAGAGCCAGGAGTAACCCCTGAGAATCACTGGATGTGATTAAAAAAGAAAAAAAAAAAGAATATGTTATAGGCCCCAGCATCATATAGTCCCCAAACACCACCCAAACACCTTCCCAAGCACAAAGCTGGAAGCAACCCCCCACCACCTAATGCTGTGGTACCCTTCCCCAAAGGATGCTCTAGGGTATTATCTTGTGCAAGAGAAGGCTAAATTACCCTATGCTGGCAAGAAAATAGGTCAACACATCTGAATAACCTTGTTTTGTTTAATTATCTAGAGTATGCACTATATATCTACTAGTCTGTATGTGCTGAATGATTTGCCAAAATTAGGTCAACACTAGAAGGAATGGTGGCACTGAAGGAAAGGTAGGTGTTGATGAAGCTACTTCCCTGGCTTAATCCAGCTATTTAATTATTATAGATCTCCTTTGTTACATGACCCTAACTTCCTTGATTGCAGAACCTTAATTATTTCCTTAATCTCCCAAGAACCAGCTGAGTGTTTTCATCTTCATTCCTCCTAAAGAAAGTAAGACTTTATAAGAAGCTGAGCTGAGATGGAAAATACAAATTGCCTCTCAATCTAGCTTACTAAATTAAGGGTGAAGAGGTTTTTCAAAGCAGAAGTGATACCAGAAGGAAGGAGGAAGAGGCAAGTTGAGAAAGAAAGGCAAGTGAGCCCAGTGAGCTGTGTGAATGGTACTGGAGAAGATCAGCCAAGATTTTCTGTGGCTGTTTTTGATCGTAAGTTGTAAGACAGTCACTACCCAGGATGAGGCTGATACGATATGAGGATCCAGAGGATGAGAGTAGGAGAGTAATACTAAGGTCATGGGAAGATGAAGAGGTCATAGAAAAAAAAAGATTGATGGGAAAAGCTAACTGAGAATCTAAGAGCGCTCCTTTCTCTTCTACTGGCTCTTCAATCCTGGACATGTGCTAAACTTGGAGAAATCTTTAGTAGATAGATCTGGAAGTTGGCATATGGATCTAGAATCCAAAGAAATTTTGATGCTTATGCAAGCAAAGTTCTCAAGAAATTCAAGAGCCTACTTTTGAAGTGTAGGCATAGAAAAAACAAAAAGGAAGTAGCCAGGAAAGTGGCAAGCTTCTAGAAATATCAAAGAAGTATTACTTATTTGACAAAGACAAAAAGGTAACTGTTTTAAAAAATAAATGTATCTTTCTGATTCTTCTTAACCTCAGACATTGGTATACACACACACACACACACACACACACACACACACATCCCTACCTTTGCTAAAGACAGTCTGCTCTACATTCTACTTAGAAAATAACTACTTACACAGACTGTGAAGAAAAGACTCCCAGGATCTGAAAACCAAGAAGAATTTCAAAAGCCCATTTGGTCCATCTTCTTGCCAGTAGGGGCATTTCCTAAATCATCCAAAGAAGAAAATTCTCAATTCTATTTTTAAAATATCTCCACAGATGGCAAATCCATAAGCTTCCTTGCTAATTTGCTCCAGTGTTTAAGCAGCCTGACACACAGAGCCCTTCTTTATGTCTAACTCAAGATTCCCTTGCTAGAATATAGAACCTATTTCCTCCTCAGAAGTGAAAATGCAAAACAATCCAATGACCCAGAAAACCTACAAATCATATGTTCTCCATTGTAAGAACTAGAACGATGCCTAAGATCTTGCCAATATCAGACAAGTCAGTCCCAATGAGAAATGAATGTATTTTGTCCCAAATCTACAAGTAGAGCAAGTGATCAAATGAACACACAAATGTTCTTTTACTCTTAAATGATGCATAAAAAACACAAATAAAATGATGTATGCAAAACACAAATGAAAAAAACAAAACAGCAAAACAAACCTCTTTATAATTACTAAACTAAAGATTTTCCCAAGAAAAGAGCCTATATGCGGTATTAATGGTTCTTTCTGGGAAGTTATTTTATTTATGATGACTCAAAATGTGCAGTCTTCAAATTTCCATAGATTGCTTATAATATTATTAATATTGTTTTTGGATGTTGCTTTCCTAAGTAATGTTTTTGATCAAATTACTTACTTTTCAAGCCAGAAATCTCCAGTGAGAGTCACTTGGAATTTTCTCAAATGATGCTTTCTGGCAGTGAGAAAGAGGAATCTATTGAAATGAATTGAGAAGGAGCACCAAGACAAATAATGAATGTTCTCACTGATCTTTTGTATCTAGAATAACATTACAAAGAAATGGGATTTATCGAAGGTGGTAATATCCTTGGATCCAGATTATAGAATTGGAAATGCCAGGAAAGCAAAGAAATGAAGAGGGAAGCAAGAAGAGATTAATCAAGGTAAAAGTCAAGGTTGTTGGAAATGGTTGGGATGTAAAAATATTTATATACATTTATATACTTATGAGGTATTTATATGCATTTAAGCATTAAAGGTATTTATATACATTTAACCACTAAAGTCAACACTACCATAATCACAGAACTCGTCTGTCAAGATGACAGGTTGAGGGTCTGAAGGGATCCTGGAGACATTGGTGGAGGGACGGTCCCTGATGATGAGATTGGAATTGGAAGATTGTATTCCTGAAACTCTATTGTCATCAACTTTCTCAATCACTGTGATTAAATTTAAATAACAAGTAACAGGATTCTTTCACATTGATTATTTTGCTAATTATTTTTCAACCTCATTAACTGCAGGGATGTGGCTAACATACATCCTTGAGGTTTATGCAGATGTCATAGAGTCACAAATTCTTATTGAAATTCTTCCTTATTCCTTGCTCCTCCTATTGAAACAGCTCTCAGCAATTTTCTGAAAGTTGCAGAGTCAGAGGCATCAAAGTAGAAAGGACCATACTAAACTCAAAGGGACAATGGTGTGCGAATGTGCAACGACCTCTCAGAGACAGTAACCAAAAAAGACAAATTGGAGGAAGCAAAACACTAGCTCAAAGACATTAGGAGAAAAACTTTGAATATTTTTAAAAGAGCTCTGAAGAGCACTTCAGTCACTGTTGAGATGCATTTTCAGATCTCACAAAGCTACAGAGAAAAATGCCTGTTCTTTGATTTTCATAGGAAAAAATGCTGTGGTGTCTTTTTTCTTCTTTTTGGGTCATACCTGGCGATGCTCAGGGGTTACTCCTGCCTCTGCACTGAGGAATTACTCCTGGCTGTGCTCGGGGGACCATTTGAGATGCTGGGAATCAAACCGGGTCTGCTGCATGCAAGGCAAACACCCTACCCACTGTGCAATTGTTTCAGTCTCCTGTGCTATCTTTAACTCAGAGATATGAACTCTAAAAAATATGCTTTCACTTATGTTTAGAATTTTCTTCAACCTCAATACTTCACTATATTTTATTAGCACTTGCACATTTTAAGACTTACCTTAGATGACATCTACTCGATGGAAGCCCTTCTTGAACTTAGCATATTGAGGTTTTCCTGTTTTATTTTGTCTTCTTCTCTGTACATTTAACTCATTCTGAGAAAAAAAAATTACATTATATTTTCACTGTTCTTCTCCTAGTCCATCTCTCCAGGAATAGAATAAGCTTCATCTTTTTTAGGTCTACACATCTAGTGGCTTTTGTTGATAAAGTTATGTTGAAAATGTAAAAAAAAATGCATACATTGTTACCATTATCTATCCAGTTCAATGATTTTCTTGTTCAATTATTTCCTTGTTGTGCTTCTTCAATCTTTCACCAAAGTTACTGTTATGAAATAATTGGTTTACCCCTTCCCCAAATTAAAATGTTGAAGTCCTCCTTGTCCTAAAATATGGCTTTATTTGGAGAAAATATCACTAAGAATGTGACTTTGTTCCAATGTGGTCATTAAGTTTGATATAATCTAATATGACCAACAGCCTTATAAGGAGAGAAAGCATGAACACACATACACTATGGGTCAACCATGTAAAGGGAAGGAGCAATGCATCAGAACTAGCTAATCCTCAACAGCTTTGTCTTGACTGTCTATCCTGCAAGTGTGATGAAATGCATGCATGCTGCTTAAGTATCTACTATGTTGCTTGCCTATGGAAGCTCTAGAAAAATCACTCGGTATACCTCATATATTCTAGAGTCCCTAATGTTTCTATTTGTGCTTTGTGAATCACACTTATAATATCTTATCAAAATTTTCTTCTTCACTTACAGTCTTATGAAGATAAAAATTAGTTTAGGGTTTTTCAAGAAGAGAATTTCATACATGAATTTGATTACACAGCTATGGGAGACTGGAGCGATAGCATAGCAGATAGGGTATTTGCCTTGCATGTGGCCTAGTATCCTGCCCGCATGCAGAGCGGTGTATTCTGTATACCAAAAAACAGTAACAGCAAGTCTCAGAATGGAGATGTTACTGGTGCCCGCTCGAGCAAATCTATGAATAACGGGACGACAGTGCTACAGTGCTACAGCTACTGGGGACTGGAGAAGTTATCTAGGAGATGATGAAGAGATCCAGAACAGAATTAAAACCACCCTAGAAGCTGCAGAGACAATACTGTAGCACTGTAGCACTGTCGTCCCATTATTCATCAATTTGCTCAAGCTGGGACCAGTAACATCTGCATCGTGAGACTTGTTGCTACTGTTTTTGACATATGGAATACTCCATGGGTAGATTGCCAGGCTCTGCCGTGCGGGCGGAATACTCTCAGTAGCTTGCTGGGCTCTATGAGAGGGATGGAGGAATCCAACCCACGTCAGCTGCATGCAAGGCAAAAGCCCTACCTGTTGCTCCAATATAACTAGATATTTTATTTTTTATTTATTTATTGTGGCTTAACAAAAATATAGAATTTTGGGTTGTTAGTTTCACACATATGTATATAAATAATTCTCACCACTCCCACCACTAATAATCTGCCTCTTTACTCCTCCCACTCTACTTCTCTTTTCTTTGGTGGCCACTGTAGTTTTCACCAAGTCCAGGAGTTAGTTCTCTTGACAGTTTTTTATCTTTAGTTATTTATATTCCACATATAAAGGAAACCATTCTTTAATTGATTTTCAGTTCTTTTATATTACCTAAGCACTTCAAAATCCATTTGTTACCAAGGGAATAAATTTATCTTTTTTAATGTCAGAATAGCATTCTATCAAATATGTGCACTATAGCTTCTTTAGTCATCTGTAGGTGAGTTTTTCTGCTATTTTCATGTTTGGGTAATTATAACAATGCTAATATGAATATAAGGGAGCAAATATCTTTCTGAATTAGTGTTTTCATTTGCTAGGAGTGATATTGCTAGATCATGTGGAATTTTCATTTCATTGTTTTATTAAATCTCTCTACTGCCTTCCATAGAGACTGAAACAATTTACATTCCCGGTAACAGTGTACCAGATTTTCTTTACTAAAATGAGAGAGTTTTACCAGGACTCATAAATAAGAGATGATAGAGAAGTTAAGGTGCTTGCCTTGCATCTGCTGACTTCAGTAATCCAAGCACCACATATGATCCCCCAAACAGAATACAGAACAGGAATAGCCCCTGAGCACAGCTGGGTGTGTACCCCGCTCCCCAAATAGAAGAAAAATAAAGGAAAGAAATAAAAGAAAGAGAAGAAAAGAGAAAAGGAAAGAAAAAAGAAAAGGACAGAAAAATAATAAAAAACAATAGGAAAGAAAAGAGAAAATTAAAATCAGGGCCTGGAGGTACAGCAGGTAGGGCATTTGCCTCTCATGTCCTGACCTGGGTTCTATCCCCAGCATCTCATACCATTCCCTAAACCTGCCGAGAGTAATCACCGAGTGCAGAGCCAGGGATAGAACTCCAAAACAAAACAAGTAAATAAATGAGAATCAGGGCCTCCATTTTGTGCCTGGTCTTCAAACCTAAATTAGTATCTACTGTCTGGAAAATGGATCAAAGCCATTTTACAAGGAGATGCAGGAAATGTAGATTTTAAGGGTTACCTACCTCCCCCCCCCTCTCCTCAGAGAAACATAAAATGGTTAGCAAGAA
The DNA here is from genome assembly GCF_027595985.1 of Sorex araneus. NCBI lineage: Eukaryota > Metazoa > Chordata > Mammalia > Eulipotyphla > Soricidae > Sorex > Sorex araneus. Next base: position 58,711,842 of record NC_073303.1, read on the forward strand.
ATTATAAGACCAAAGATTTTACTGATGGGCACAGTCTACTAGAATAAAGTAATATGAGGGCTGAAAGAGCATATTTCTGGTTCCAGATTTAGCCCCAGATATGCACCTGACACCACAGCATTTATTTGATACCTGACAGAAAATTATTTTATCAATTTAAGCAGAATGGACTCCCATTTCTCACTTACCAAAGTCTCACCCTACACATAGTAGCACTGTAGCACTGTTGTTCATGGATTTGCTCGAGTGGGCAGCAGTAACGTCTCCATTGTGAGACTTGTTGTTACTGTTTTTGGCATATTGAATACGCCATGGGTAGCTTGCCAGGCTCTGCCATGTGGGCGGGATACTCTTGGTAGCTTCCTGGGCTCTCCGAGAGGGTTGGAGGAATCGGACCTGGGTCGGCCGCATGTAAGGCAAACGCCCTACCCACTGTGCTATCACTTCAGTCCATAATAATATATTGCACACCTGAAAATACCAACCAGAGTTTACAATTAAAGAGGTAGAAACTATATTGCTTTTTTGTATTCACTGATTTAGTGTTAGTACTTAGAACATAGGTGATTGGCAGCTCAATGCTCACTTAAAGGCTGAATCTAAGTTTTGTATAGTGAAAAGCCCAAATTATTTGGGTTGGAGAGATAGTTTGGCAGGTAGGGCACTTGCCTTGCACATGGTCAACCCAGGTTCAATCCCAGCTCACCATATGTTCCCTCAAGTTCTCCAGGAATGATCCTTGAGCACAGAGCCAAGAGCAAACCATAAGCACACCTGGGTGTGGCTCAAGCATCTACTAAAAGAAAAAAAATACAATTCTGAGGTGTAAAGTTCTAATTTGATACATAAGGGTTTATCTTAATAAACTAGAAATAAAACTTTGTAGCAGCTATTAATAAATAAAAGATGATTTGCCTAAAAATGTACAAAATAACATGGTATAAGTCATAGACTAGATAACACAGAGAATAACCCACCTTTACTTCAACCAAAACACATTTAAAATTTTTCACTTTCAGGGGAAAAATATTATTAATGAGGGGGATATATGGAGAAGAGAGGGCAGAATGAAGTCACCGAAGGTAAAAGATACAAAACAATGTTCAGTTGACTGATAAGTCTGAGGAGAAATGGGTCTCTGTGTCTGTAAAAAATATTTTTATAATATGAATATGCAATGAGCAGTAGGTGAAAATCCCTGTGGTCGCCCTCATTAGCCATATGACCTGGGTCATCATCTTTTTTTTTTGTACGTCAATTTTCTCACCTGAAAAAGATGGATAACAAAACTCTCTGCCTCATGGGTTATGCATGAGGCTCCCAGGGACCTCTGCGGCCTTAGGACCAGTTCTGTGCAAGGTCAGTACTCAGAGGTAAGCTTCACATGCTGTTAGGATCTCCAATAAAGGGTGCAGGAATAGAGAGAAGAAAAAAAAAAGCATCAAGGAAGTGTTAGGTTGAGTGTCACAATTTCCTCCAGGCCAGTTTGCTGGAAAGATTTATGTAAAGAATGTGTGAAATATCCTTTCAAGGTGGGGTCATTCCAGTGTACTCAGGCCCTTGGGCGAGAAGGGAGATTCATTCTCCCCGCTCCACCCAAATGACCTTCCAAGCTCCCCTCCAGCCTCCATAAAACATATAATTGCCCTCCCTGGCAGTTGATGGAAATAGGCTTTTCCTGACCCTTCCTTCTAGGCTGCCCGGGGTGGAAAATGCCCGGGTTCTCAGAGACTTAACACCCAGCCTTGTGAACACGAGCCAGATTATTCTCTCTGAGCTGCTCTTTTCACATGTGATAAACTTGGCAAGTTGCCCTGGTAAGTGTCAAGCCCTGAATGTTTTTGTTTTTGCCCTGGTGGTCCTGAGGAGTTACTGGAATACTTCTGGGGATCTGTTTTGTATCAAACTGTTGGCCCATAGTGACATTGAGAAGAAGCAGGTAGAGACAAAGAGAAGGGTTCTGGCCTGGATCGCGGTTAATTTCGATAGCTGCCTCCCTGGCTGCCCTCTCGCCTCTGAGCTTCCTTTGCTCTTTCGTTGGCTCATTCCACTTTGTGCTTCTCAGTATTACAAGAAAGTCTGGTGCATGGTGTGTGTGTGTGTGTGTGTGTGTGTGTGTATGTGTGTGTGTGTGTGTGTGTGTGTGTGTGTGTGTGTGTGTGTGTGTTTTGCTGGAGGGTAAGGAGGGGGGGCACAGAGAAGGGTGTTGTTCTCCTTTTGCTCCCTAGAGACACTTGTCAAAACTCCTTATCTGCTGATGAATGAAAGGAATTTCTTCTGTGGGGTGGGACCTGGTTAATGCAGTCCTGGCCAGGCTGGGTCACTGAGTTAAGGGAGCACCAAGAGGCAAAGTGCATCGAAAATATCAGTCGTGCCAGGAAGTGCCACTGGCAAGCATTTTCCTCCAAAAAGGGGAGGGTCAAGAAGAGTTAAGGTTAATAGAAGCAATCTTGGGTTAATTTACTCTGATATGTAGAGATACAGACATAGACCGTACCAGCTAGTGTTGTCTTTGGCATCCGTTGCCTTCATTCCACACTGATATATGTATGCCTGTGTTTAGGCAGTTGGCTCTATTTAAGACCTAAATGAAAATTAGCCATGTTTCTTAGTACGGGACTTTTTGATTATTTGAAGTGAGATCTGTTTTCTTAATTTCCTCCAAATCTCCACCCTTGTAAACTTTTTCCAATTACACAAAGCAATAGAGATTAAACTGAAACTGTTATATCCATTAACACAAGCTTACTATGATGCCCAATTATTGCCTACCAAGACCTGCAAGGAGTGATGAATCACTGATAGGAGGAGAACGATTTCATCAGTAAGTCAATGAAAGGGTTCTTTTCCTTTCAGCGAGTTCTGGTATAATCAGCATTAGATAAACCCTATAAAGTGAATTTCACAAGCAAGGAAGAAGGAATGAAGGAGGAAAAGAAGGAAGAATGTGAGGTAGGGCTTGAGAAAAGGATATAGGAGGCAGAGAGGGATGGTTATTTGTTGATTTCGCTGTAATGTTCACTATCTATTACATTCCTGTGATTAGTTTTGCACATGCAAGTGAAGGATGTACAAGAAAATGCTCTTGTAAAGATATTCCATTCCAGGTGAAGGATGCCAGGAATATAGTTTAAGGAGCATAACATTCAAAGTTAAGAACTAGATTCAAATCCCAGCTTCAATTCTTGTTCAGTGTGATCAGTCTTACTGTATTGATTATGCCAAACCTCCATAACCTCTTCTGGAAAATGGAAACAGGAATAATAGCTATTTTATTTGGGAATATAAAGTGAGAAATTATAAAATTTTAATGAATATTTTAACCTCATCAACCATTTTTCAAAGGATTGAAAAATTAAAAGGATTGTTTAATAAAGCAACTTTTGAAAGATCTAATCCTTAACAATATTTAATTCAGAAAACAACTCTTTTCCAAAAATTCTTTAGGTTCTCAACAATTGTTTTTCCAGAGCAGATCATTTTTAGTTTCTTGTTATCCTATATTCCAAACAAAATGAATAAAATATAATTGTATTTCTTCCATGACCTGGATGACATAGTCTCATCATGTAATTAAGAATTTAGTGAAACACAGCCTAACAAATATCTTAGCTAAAAATAAAGTCTACATCTGCTCATTATATTCAGCATTATGTTTCTTATGTTTCTGACCACCTACAAGATGGTCAGACTTCTTCGTCAAGACCCTGAACAAATGGCTTGAGGCTCTTTGTGTTCCTGGATTGAGCGGATGCCTTTGGGCTACACTAGCATGCAACAGGGATGAATGGAGATGTTACTGACACCCGCTCAAGCAAACCAATGAGCCATGGGATGACAAGTGATACAAGTGATTATGTTTCTTAGGGTGTGGGGGGATAAGTAAAGTGTTCTGATCCTTTATGGGATTTTGGATAAAACAGCAACCATATCAGTAAGAATGATATTTTAATCCTCAGGTATAATTTACTCAAAAATAAAGTCTATAATTGAAGAATTTAACAGATAGGATCATATCTTTATAAATTTTATATGTAAGAAGGAAGTTTTAGAAATAACATCCATCATAACTCTGTTAAAATCTCTATACAACAAAGTCAGCAAAACAAGGGAAAAGATAGACCAGAGATATGAAGATGAATTATTCAGACTTACCAAGTGTCACTCAAGCTGTTCTGTTTTGAAGATTCACTCATTAATTTATTCATTTAGTTAATCTTATTAAATATCTACAAGGTGTTTGACAGTACAAATTAGCAGGACAATGTGTTTAGCCTCAAAAAAGCTAGAAATCTGGCAGTGAAAACTTTCTCCACATAAATATCTATTTATGGTGTAATACATGTTGCAGTGAAGAATGCAGAGAAGAAAAAAGAGACATTTCATAAAGGAAGTAACATTTAAAGGAGAACTTTGTAGGTAAAAAGAATATTTATAAGTTCACGGGAAAAGGACATTCCAGACAGAAGTAATAATTTTTATAAAGAGCAAATTCACAACTCATATATATATGAAAACTCAATACAATAAAGATGGTGTTAAACATGTAATGGGAGTAATGTGACTATTTAATAAAAGTTGAGAAAAGAAATATACCTGTGGAAAAAATTAAGTTGGACCTCCACCTCACATATTCACAAAATATTAAAGTCACAATAAATAAAAATATGAGTAATGTAGAAAAAATACTTGTTCAAATATTTATAGCCCTGAAATAAAATAAATAGGAAACACATTATAAAAATTACAGAGCTTTGCAATCTTAAAAGTTAAACCAGGGGACTGGAGAAATAGAGCAGCAGGTAGGGTGCTTGCCAATCTGGGTTTGATCCCTGGCACTGCCAAACACAAAGCTAGGAGTAAGCCCACTGTACCACCCAAGGTGTCCCTTCCAAAAATATATTGAAAAAAAACTGCGTTACACAAACTGAGTTCTAATCTAACTAAAATCTAACCAACACTGAGAGAGGTTTCTCAGTGTTTAAAGGATTAAACAAATAAGAAAATAATGCAGAATCATTAAATAAGTATTAAAAATCAGGGCTAGCGCAAAAGCACAGTGGGTAAGTCATATGCCTTGTACAAGGCATTTGCCTTGCCAACCCGGGTTCGACTCCCAGCATCTCATATGGTTCCCTGAGCACTGCCAGGACTAATTCCTGAATGCAAACCAGGAGTAACCCCTGTACATTGCCAGGTGTGACAATAAAAAAGTATTAAAATCAATGATGTATAGTTTTGGGGCCCAGGGGTAAAAGCCAAGTCTTGGAATTTCTGGGTCATATGGAATCTCAGTTCTTAGTCTTCTGAGTAGTGTTCATGTTATTTTCCTGAGAGGCTGGACCAGTCGACATTCCCACCAGCAGTGAATGAGAGTTCCTTTTCCCTACATCCCTGCCAACACTGGTTACTTTTGTTCTTTGTGATGTGTGCCAGTCTTACTGGTGTGAATTGCAACCCAGTTTACAACAGCCTAACGCTGGGAACAACCCAAGAGCCAAGAACAGATGACTGGGTAAACTATGGCACATATACACCATCAAACACGACTTGACATTAAGATGAAATTCTACAATTTGCTACGTATATGGATGAATCTGGAGAGTATTATGCTGAGTGAAGTAAGCAGGGGTCGTACAAGCACAAAATGATCTCTTTTGTATGTGGAATATTTAAAAAAAAACATAGTAGTGGAGTAATAAATACACAAAGGCAATAGAAACTGAAAAAAGGTCTGTAGTAGGAAACTTAGCTCAGTGGGGTAAGAATGGGGACCCTGGGACATAGATGGAGAGAAAGAACTGGTGGAAAGTACAGTGCTCACGTATTTATATATGAAGATAACCCTACCAACAACAGTTTTCTAAATCACATTGCTTAAAATAGTTGTTGAAATTAATGAAAAAAAAGGATAAAAGTATAGAGAATAAAAACAGTAATCCAAAGAATGTGAGGAATGTGTCTTATATGCATATAACCTCCCTCATACTCTGGGAAACTATAATTAGGTAAGAGTTCACAGTGATCCGTTGGGCAAAACACAAAAGGCTCGGTAATAGCACTTGTAAGTAAGATGATGTAGCTGCAGAACTCTTGGAGACCATGGTGAAAATGAAAACTGGAGAAAAGTTTGAAACATTTAGGAAAGCCAAAGAAAATTTGCACATCCACATAATTTGATCAGTTTTACTCCTCCATATATCATAGAGTGAATTCTAGTTGCTATGGCCAAGGAAATGTTTAAAAAATGTAGATTTCAGTAATTTTGGTCTGAGTGAAAAGTTATAACAAGACAAAAGACATAAGTTCCCATAAACAGTAAAAGAGGTAAACAGTTAAAATAAATAAACCAAACCAGTGGACGTTAGCCTGAATCCTCCTGAAGTATTTGGGGCTGGAGATGGGCTCAGGTATAGAATTTGTGACTTGCGTGTTGGGGGTCCTTGGTTCTCTCTCAGCATCACTGACTTCATCAGTGTCGTGTGGTGTGTCCCCAACACAACACCTACTGTGGTCGCCACCGCCAGCACCAGCACCACGACTATGAATAGTGACCAGGAACTCACATTCAGAGGATGCCCCATAATGGAGAAAGATAGAAAATTATCACTCCGTTTTTAAGAAGGAAATATATATAAATCACACATGACAAAAGAATAGAAATTCCCAACTGGTGATCATGGTGTGTCTGTGCTATTTCCTTTCATATATATTCATCCATATATTCTTCAACACGTTCTTCTTGCATTGCTCTTTGTAGTGAAAAAAGTCCATAGAAGCAAAGATATACTTCTTTTAAAAAGTCTTATAATTATTCACATAGATACATATAAGTATGTCTGCGGCAGAGGAGGTAATACAGGAATTAAGGTACTTGGCTTGCCTGTGGCCAATGCTAGTCAATCCCCTGCATCACAAGTTTCCCTGAGTACCCCCAGGAGTAGCCCTGTATATTCTTATACATTGACAATGTGGCTCAGTGGTCCCTGGGACCATACTATTGGGTCCTAACAGTGAATTATAGCTGCCCAACCTGGTTAGCCATGAACTACCAGAAGTAGCCCCTGGTCCCTCTGAGCACTGCTTGGGAGGCCCACCCAAGACAAAAATGTGAACCTAACTATGTGCATTTGTTTGATGGTCTAAAGCTATTCTTTGATCAGTGGAGAAGATAAAGGGCTATTTGGTTGTTGCTGCTTGTTTCACTCCCTTCAGCCATTTTAGCAAGGTTTAGCAGGGAAAATCCAGCTGTTCCTCCTGGCATGAGGAAGGGCATCTCTGAGCTGAGAGCTCGAATCTTCTGGACACACATCTCTTCACTCACTCTCCAGTGAGAGATGTCAGCTATTGGCTGATATCTTAGCTTGGCTTGTCAGCTGACACACCTACATGTGGCCTACACTTTCTCACAACATGCTGACTGGATTCTATCTCTGCTTTAATAAATCACCACAAATTCAGTTGTTCAGACAATACAACTTTATTATTTGATCATACAAGCGGCCCCAAGTATGTGGATCTCACTGGGCTAATATCAAGGGATTACATTCAAGAACTATTACATGCATACAATCATAATTATATACATTTCTAATTATCTATAACTGTATATGTAATTATAATCCTTAAATATGATGGATTATAACTAATCATTCCCCCCAAGAAAGCAATATCACGCTACAAAAAAGTAAGAAATTAAAACCATGAGACCATATGTGCAGAGCTATGACAAACCTCAAGGATTATTTGTTAAATTTGTTTTTAATTAACTTTTTCAAATATGTACCACAATGAATATTATCTACCCAAATAGTATTGGAACATGGCAGTATGAATGTGTATACAGCTTCATCATGAAAGATACTGGGGTCTGCTGGCGATGGTTTGAACAGTGAACTGATAAAGAAATGAAGTCAGAACGAAAAGGGGGGGACATGGTCATTGCAAGGCTTTGATGATCATTAATCTCGTCCAGGCTGCAAAGGACTCAGAGAGCCATATCTGTCAGCTCACTGCGCCCAGCCAAGGCTCGGAACAACGGCTTAATTACATTCTCATTAGAATGGCACTGCCTTGAAGCCGCTTCTAAATTAAGTCATTTTTGTTCTTCAGCAAGTTCTTCTTGTATTGCTCTCCAGGATGAACAGGATGAGCTTATGACGGGAAGATAATACTTCTTTGAAAATATCTACAATGCTCTGTTTTGCTTCTCCTATTAAAGAAGAGAGTACATTCTGTTTTAAAAAGAAGATTGTATATGTTGGCTAAGAGTCAGAATGAGTGGACCAACATAGTTTCTCAAGCCGCTCTCAGTCCAAGACAATGTGATGTCATTGGATGTCAAACCCACTTCTTCCGCTCATGGCAACTGCACGAGTGAGGGAAGCCTGAGTCTCACACGGCCCAGGTCAAATGGGCTTGATATGTCTGGGCATTGTCCTGGAAAAGTTCCTCATTTTATCTTTGTTTTCTTTTTTTAAATTTTTTTATTTTTTATTTTTTGCTTTTTGGGTCACACCCAGCGATGCTCAGGGGTTACTCCTAGCTCTGCACTCAGGAATTACTCCTGGCGGTGCTCAGGGATCATATGGGATGCCGAGGATTGAACCCAGGTTGGCTGCATGCAAGGCAGGCACCTCACCCACTGTACTATCACCCCGGCCCCAGTTTATCATTTTATCTTTGAAGTGAAGTAGGATGGGACTATCAAGACTGAGAGACACGGGGACTCTTGGCTGAGAGTGGATCTCTACCCACATCTGCCTGAGACTCTTTCCCGCGCCTTCTCCAGCTCTTACCTGGGCTCTGGGCTGCCTGATCCCCACACTTCCAGTCTTAAATCTACCCGCTTCCCCTGCCTCCCCAGAGTGCTGAGACTCACCACCTTTGGTGCCAGCCTTGGAAAGTTTGGGAGATGGAGACGCTCAGACCCCAATGGAATTTGGCACGGGGCATTGCTGTGGCTCAGGAAATGAAGTATTTAGGATTGTTTGGCATCATTGGGCAAAGTAACTAGCTTCTCCTTCCACTCCTGAAGTAGGTGAACAGCTTCTCCTCCCCCGGAAAGTGCCGTTCTTCAGTTATCTGTCCATCATGCCCGGGCAAACAGCACTGGAAGGAGGAGACTGGCAAATTGGTCTCTTGACTCTGAGTTCTCAGCTGCCATGAGGTTCTGTGCAGACCTCACTTGCATTCACCCGCCAGAGGGAGTTGAAATGAATATTAAAAAATTCATGAGAAACACCTTGAGGGACAGACAGAGAGAGAAAGAGAGAGACCACAGAAGAAAGGGCAGTTTTATATTTTAGTCCTATATATAGCACGCTCTTTTGGAATTTTGCACAAGAGGCCCCCCGACTTTCATTTTGATGCCCGGCCCTGAAACCGGTTTAGAGAGCTGTTTCCAGCAGATTGTTGCGTTTCCTTAATTACTTTCAACTTTTAGAAGTGGAGGCCACACAGGGGTTATTGTGCTGACCCTAGAGACAGCAGTTTCCCTGGTGATGGCAATAGCTTCTAAGGCGTCTCTGATATGGACACTTCTTAAAATAGTCATAGCAGAGTGATAGAACTGGGGATGAGACACTTGTCTTGCATGAGCTGACCCGAGCTTGCTCCCCAGCACTGCATATATATATATATATATATATATATATATACATATATATATATATGTATATATATATATGTATATATATATCCCTGAGCACCACCTGGAGTGGTCCCTGAGCCAGGAGTAGCAAAACAAACAAGCAAAAAAGAAAATAGTGATGCTCTTAAGTGATCACTGCCCAGAAATCTTCAATTTACTTTCCTCCTGATCCATTTCTGTGGTTACCTCTTGGCACTTTAAGAAATAAAAACAGACCTGTAATTGGTTAAAAGTGTATAGTAATTTTATGACTTTCAAGAGCACAGCTTACTTTGGACTTTTTCCCCTTTTAATTGCTTTTGTATATATATTATATATATGTATAGACATATATATATTTTTTTCTGTTGGACTGGAGCACAGTGGGTAGGGCATTTGTCTTGCATGTGGCTGACCCGGGTTCGATTCCTCCGTCCCTCTCAGAGGGCTCAGCAAGCTACCGAGAGTATCCCACCTGCACGGCAAAACCTGGCAAGCTACCCGTGGCATATTCAATATGCCAAAAACAGAAGCAACAAGTCTCACAATGGAGATGTTACTGGTGCCCGATTGAGCAAATCTATGAACAATGGGATGATGGTGCTGCAGTGCTCTATCTTATGTAAGTTAGTGGTAGGAGCCCACTTCATAAGCAAGTAAAGGAGTCCATCTTGAAATATTCCTTATACTAAGAAAGCATCTTACCTCAATTATGTTCCTATTCTTCCACCAAAACCTGTGTCTTTAAAAGAGTTGTCCTTGGTGAACAAAAGAAATCTTCTTTTGGCCTTAAAAGGACAGTGTCAAACGCATTGACTTTCTATGGAGTTTTCTATCAGAAATTATCTAGTTGGATAATAGTGTCAATTTCCCCAAAGAATTTGATCTCTGGTGTGTTTCTTTTCTTCTCAGTATTGGATTTCCCAAGCCAACAAATATCACGGGATATTTAATACCACCCCTGCTGTTTTTTAAGTTCTTAAAAGTCTTTGAAAGATTTTTATAAAAATTGAATTAGATATATTCTCTATCTTCTTCACTTCTTCAAAGTATTCACCACATGCTTCAGTGGGGGACTTACAAAGGTATCACAGACTTGAATGAAAAGTGATGGCGGTTTTTTTTTTTTTTTTTTTTTGCTGAACCACAAATTTCATTTTCAATAACAAACAAGTGGCTGAAATAGTCTTGTGAATGAACAGCTGATCTGAGGAAAAGAAGTAAGGTTAACAGGTAGATCAAACACAGAAGGTAGAGATCAAGTGGGGATAAGCAAAGTTCCTATGTTAGGCTGATGGTGCCCTTAACTGCTGGCAATATGGACAGAGGAACTAGAATCTTGCGTAGGGGTGAATAAAGGTTCTGATTTAATCTGGGTGAAGCTGAGATGATCATTAGTACCAAGGTGGAAGAGTAAAGGATGCAATAACAAAAAGTCTGAATCAAAGTGGACATCCACAGGAGAGCATATCAATATGAATGCTGAGAGCCTATAAATTTGATGAAATCAAGATAGCTGATTGTAGGCTAACATAGCCTCAGGGAGTTTAGTTTTATTGGATTGTTCCCATCACAGTGCTCCCTTTCCTCTGTGTTTATTTATAACTTCTTTCTTTGTGCTCTGTTGACTTGTAAATATTGTTTTTCTCTTCTCCTTGAGTGCTTTGCATAGTTTATTCAGAGCCATGTCCTTTTGTATGGGCACAGGAAGATAGTAGTAAATGCTATGCTTCTGTAACCTGGGAGTCATTTGACTCTACATGATATTTTCCTCCTGGGCATCTGTTCTTTTGACCTAAGCCTCAGCTGCCCTTACTTCCTAGCACCCCCAAGAGCAGGGTCCCGATGAGGGGTGGGACGGACCCAGGGCAAGAGTTGTGTGCTACTCTGGCATCAAGATGGGCCTGGCCAAAGTGCCTAATGCTTAACTATAAGCTAAGAGCTTAATCGTGGACAAATTCTATCATGATCCAAAAAATAATAACTAGATTCGGACCCTGCTAAGATTAGGAATGATTAATCTGGCCTGAGTGCTGTAGTCTCAGTCTGTGGCAAGATGTTCCCAGGAGAGCTGCCCTACAAGCCTCAATGTATCTCTTACTGTGTCCATACAAAAATAACTAGTACTAAGATGTTGATGGAGTTTTTGGACTGAGTAAAGGAGAAAAACACCCTAAGAGGTATTTTGCCTGTGGGCAGTCAGGAGGGTTTTGGAATACCTTTAGGTGGTGTTTCCTTTGAACCTGGTAGGCCCTCAGGAAGGGCTTTCTTATGTTGATTTTTCTGGGTATAGCTTGGGCCCAGAGAGACAAGTAAAGGGGGGAGAAACTAGTGAAGGAAAAAAGAATCCAGAGAGCTGGGCTTGAGGAATGAGGAGGTATGGAGGAAAAGTGCTGGGGGAGAGAGAGGAGAGACTAGGATGGGGAGCTCAGAAGACTGGAACAGGATCAATCAACTGGCTTAAATCAAGATAGCTGATGAGATCACTTGTAGCTAGATTACTCTAGAAAACAAAAGGAGACCTGGGCTAGTCTCTAAGGGATTTGAAGGTGAAGGAGAAGAATAAGTAAGGGAGATTGCAAGGACATCTCAGAGAAATTGGAGGAAAATCAGGGAGAGCTTGGGGTTATGTGAGCCAACAGAAGGCAGCCTTTCAACGGTGCTGGCTCTGAAGATGAACAGTTAACTGCAGTGAGGAGCCCTCAAAATATCTTCAAAAAGGGGAGTGGAATTTAAGATAATAGCAGTGGCCTCCAAAGGGGTGGGGGTGAAATTAGGGTTCAGTCCACTGATTCTCTGTCATAATGGAGGCCCTTTGGGGCAGCAGCAGAAGTATCTGGTTACCCCGTGAACTCCGCTCATGTCTCAGTGGTAAGAGAAGGATACACAAAGTTACATGATCTCATTTCTAATTGCATAAACAGCTATTGGGTGGTGGGTTTCTTCCATCATTACATGCGAGAGCAGATGCTGTTGGTTTTCTTTTAGATCCCCTTCCCCTAACATATAAGGGAGCAACCCAACTTTCAATGGCCAGCACCCGATTTTCCAGGTCTCATGGTTTTATCTTGCTACCAAAGTCTACTTGGCCACCAGCAGCAGTGAGAAGAGAGAAGAACTGAGCAGTCCTCAGGGGCCACCTTTAATCGATGGCTGATAAGAGCAGGTACAAAAATAGCTAGAAGATCCGCTACCATGTGATATCTCCGGGCCATGAGTTTTGCAACTTTCCCCTACAGTGGCGGCTGGTTTGGTACTGTGACCATGTACATTTCTTTCCTGCTTCTCCCATAACCACCCATGTTAGCGCTTTCTTTCATAACTACTTGCTAAGAAACAAGTAGTAATAACTACGTGTCCTCAAATTGTTCTGTCAGAATCTACTTCTGGAAAAAAAAAAAAAACAAAAACGTGAACTTAGAACCATGCGTACCGAATTCCCATGTAACTTTATTTCTAAAATGAGTGATGATTTTATTGTTGTTTCAGGTATTTGGGAAAGCTTCTTTACTTGAAAATCCATATCCAATTCCTTAGAAACAAAATGAAACTTTTTCAAACAGGTGGTGTTTGAAAACGTACAGTGGGTTATTCTTGGCTACAACTGGACTACTACAGCAATCTGAAAAAAATTAAAATATCCCTGAGTGTTGATGTTTATACTTTAACACAATGGACTATGTTTAGATCTGATACTTCTATACTTAGGACTGACCTAAGTCCTTTGTTTTACAAGTGAAAATTCCTTGCATGTTATTGAGTTTAAGAAGTGACTTACTTAAGATTTCTGTGTTAACTGGCTTGATTGCTGAACTCACAAACTGAACTCAGAAATGACTTTAAAATTAAGAGACATTCAACTTATTCTCTAGACTTCCCTGATCATACCTCTACTTACTCCGTATGCTTTGTTTCTCAAAGTGGTTTGGAAAAAACAGTATGCCAGCAGGTTTGTGGCCATTATTCTCTTCTTAAAATCAGAGTGCTAGCTCCTTCTCACAAAAATCTTGTTATCATTTGTCTGTTTATCTGAATACCAGGACTGTTTCTTCTAGGGAAGATTTTGTCTCTCTGTCTCTCTTTCTCTGTCTCTCTCTGTCTCTCTCTGTCTCTTTGTCTCTCCCTCTCTCTCTCCCAATTCTTGTAGCCGCCAGCTGTGGAACAGCCATCTTCCTATGGTAGCAGAACTAATCACCCGCCCCCGGGGAGGTGGGGGCTCCTCTGCCACCCTAGATAAGTGTGCCTCTGTGCACATCTTGACTCAGTCTCTGAATCAGACCCAAGGTTTGCCCCTCTCCAGAGACACCCCAGCCCACCTGTGCCTTCCCCTCGTGACAGTTCTCACTTTGTGTGCATGAGCACGGTGCAATAGGAAAACCCAGAAGCCTCTGGTGCGGCTTCATCCTGTAGGGCCCCCGGGTGCCTCAGTCTCCTGCAGGGACCAGGCCCGGGTTCTGGTCAGCCAGACCCCATCGCCATCATCTGCACCCCACCGGAAGCCGCCTCCCGAGCCCACACTCCCTGTGACTTAACAGAGGTGAATGTGAGATTCTAACCCCCTCCATGTCACGAGCCTGGGATTGGAATTAGGATCATGTCTTTCCTATTGACAATGCTTTGAGCAAGACATAGAGCAGATTTTGCCTGCTCTAGAAATTGGGTCTCAAACTAGAGAAACTTTAATGTCTTCCTTAGAATTACGTATTGGACTGTCGATCGAATTGAAAGCCACGAGAGCTTGCCTCTTCATTTCATTTTGCCTTTACTTTTTTTTTTTTTAACAGAATCTTTCCTTATTGTTTGTTTTTCTCCCGCGTTTGTCTGTGGGGAGATGCATAATGGTTAATTTCTTCCTAAAGAATAATTCATCTAGGGCAGAAGATGCTGTATGCATCTGCGAGGCTTTTAAGTATTTCATGCATTATGTGGCCCAAATGGCTACATTAGGGAAAAAAATCCCAATTAGTGAAATTTAAATATGGAATTTCTTTGAATCGCAATTCATATGTTACAACACCCTGATCAATGGCACCGACGAGCAAGAGGTTTCTCTTATTGCTATATATTTTTATTTCCCTCCAAATATCAATGCCACATCAACTGTTAATCTGAAAAACCTCATTTAATGTCAGCTTGCTCACAGTTATGAAAATTCAGGTAATGTATTCCTGTTACTAATTGTATTTGAGAAAGTGTTATTAATTTCATATATCAAGTTCGTAGTGGCCATCTGTTCCCTCCGAACTGCTGCGTCTCCCTCCATCTGCCCTGTTTTTCTTCTGCTAATCGGGTGGCAAGGGCTCAGATGATCGGGAAGTTTCTCTCTGACTTTTGATTTGTCACTCATCATCAAGCCAGCTGTGCATTTGTAACAGACTCCTCCAACGGGTGGTGATGAATTTAAATCTGTCTGTTTTTCTCTTTTTTTTTTTAATAAAACTTTTTTTTTGTCAAAAAATGTTTAAAGGAAGCCAGATTGTATTTTCGACACTGTAAAATGTGCTTTGCTGCCACTAATTTGGCTGCATCTGCACTCTCATGAATATAGATGAAGGTACATGGCCAGGATATTATTAGGGACTGCAGCAAGCAGGGAAGAATTTTAAATGCGTCAAGACACCATCGTTTAGATTTCTGAGAACATTAGGACAAACTAACGTGAAACTGCTGACATTTGCTAGCTTTAAGTTCAAGATGAGTTTTTGAATCTTAACCACAAAGATTCTTCTTTGAATATTTTTGCCTGTGTGTGGTTGGGCAGGGGAAAAGGGTTATGAGAAGAATTCTAAGAGAATATTATTTAAAAGAAATGTTTTCATATCAAATTTCTTCACCTTGTCTCCCATGAATCATGGGCTAGAGTCAGTGTACAAGGAGCTTCTTTGAGACAGTTCTTCACAGATGAACAAGCTGGGTATGACATTAGCTATACTTTGGCTTTCAGGTAATGTGGATTACAATGCTTCCAGACTTGCGAATTTGGAGGTAGACTAAGATTGACTTTCTGGTTATTTATTGTGTATTTTGTATCAACGGATTATACATAATAAATGCCCACAAAAATGCCATTTAGTCCAAGATAGTGGAGCGGATAAAGGATCTGCCTTCCATACAGCCGACCACGGTCCAGTCTCCAGTACTGCATGTCTTCCTCTGAGCCCTGCCAAGGGTGATTCTTGAACTGTCTGGGGTAACCCCTAAGTACTGCTGGATGTGGCCCCCAAAGAGCAGACACCATTTTTTTCCTGATTAGTATTTTCCCCATATTAAAACAGCTAAGAAGCATTATTCCGCTGTAAATGATCAACTTTAACTTCAAAATAGCTTGATGTAACTTTATGTAAGAAAATATTCAAGTCCTACACAAGAAGCATGTTTTAAAAGAGCAATTTTAAGAAGAAAATTGTTGAAGTAGTGGGACAATATCTGTCCACAGGAAACTTGTAATCGGTTCACTGTGCAATGTGATATGCCACTCGATCACATTTCCAGTTGAAAGTATCAGTAAATAGTGAAACAAACATTATCATATCAAACACATAAGCCCTAGTAAGGATAAGAATTCTGAATCGTATTATCCCAAACAACAAAAAATTCTAATTGCTACACATCTAATCAGTTCATATTTTTAACATTAAAAAGTAAAATGTTTCTTGTGTTTTTCCCCCTTTATAATCACAATACTTTGGTATTCAAGAGGGCTATTACCTTGCTTTATTTAAAAGAAGGGGGGAAAAACACCTGTTCAATATGGTACCAATAAAAATCTCAAAGTACAAAGAGAATGTGCCATAATACAGTCTATGGGTTGAAGTGTGTCTCCAACATAGATATGTTGAAATCCTACTTCCCCTATCTGTGAAGGTGACCTCTTGTGTGAAAATAATAAATTAAAATGATGTTACACTGGAGAAGGAGTTGGCTCTAATGGAAGTAACTGGTATCCTTACAAGAGTGACATAAGGAGAATATGGTGATACAGAAAATCAGGTACTGGACAAGGCAGCTCCAAGGCAAAGAGCATCCAGGATTGTCTGCAACTTCTCAAAATAAGCAAAAGTAAAGAAAGATGGTTTTGTGAAACTTCCCAGACTTCTAGTCTTGAGAACTCTGAGAAAATTAGTTTCCATTGTCAAATCTACAATTTGTTTTGTTACTGCAGCTCCTAGAAACAAAACTTTATAACATAACATTTGAACTAAAAACCAAATGTTGACCTATTTACTTTTAAATGAATTTCTGAAATTTATGCTAAATTTCAATATAGGGTGTTAAAAGTCCTTGCAGTCCGGTTTTGGTACAGGGAAGAAAAGCACCCTCTAACACTGGAAGTTTTTGAAATTAGTTTCTCTCCTAAAAATCTTATTGTTCTGAAAACAAAAATAACTAGTATGATGACTGCCAAGTAATTTTAAACTGCCATGTTAGTGACATAGAATGATAGAGGAAATACCCAATGTAAATGATTTCAAGAAGCAATGAGATATCACCACAACTGCTTCAACAAACTTGCTGGGAAAATCCTCTCCCCCTCTCTCATTCTCCAGGGATTTCACTAAGGATGATGCTACAAATCAGAGTCTAGTTCCAATTTCACTTTCTTTCTTCAGTCTGCTATTTCTTATTAACCTCTTTGTCCTGCTGCTTCTTAAAAAACAGTGAGGGTTGAGTGGGATCAGGTAATATTAGGACATCTACCTCCTCCAGAGAAGGATGGAGTTTTTCAGCTTGTCCAGTGTTCAGAGGTAGAGCACTCGCCTGACACAGGTGAGACCACAAGTTCTCTCCCATCACTACAGAAAAAAAAAAAAAAATCTTTCAAAGCAAAAATTAAACTTAATCTAAACATGTTCTCTTTTTGATGCCTGTTTCCCAGATCTTTATCTTTATGCCCACACACACACACACACATACCAAAAAAAAAAAAAAAAACCCCAAAAAACGAAACAAACCAAGACACAATATTAGCTCTATTCTTTCAGTCTAGATGTTTTCCACTTGTTTACTTCGGGCTTGACTGCATGTTCTTAAAGGCTGTATGTATTTTTGCCGTTATCCTAAAGGCTGCCTAGCTATACTAGCTTGCCCAAAACTGATCAAAGTATAGTCGAAGGGCCAGCAGATCAGTACTATCTGTATCTTCACAGAAATGCTGGCCCGTCCACCACCCCCTGGACCGCGCAGGTATTTCTCCAAAAAAGGCTCTCTGGGTGGTTCCCATGATCATTTAAGTCTGTGAATCAATGCTCCACAACAGCGTTTTCCTGTTTTCCAATTTTCAAAGGTGTTGCTGTACGACTTAGAGTTTAGGACACAATGACTCCCCGTTTAGTGGGTACCCGTTTCTGCGGGATGAAAGTACCTCCCCTGCCCTAACCTATGTGAATCAAAACAACGTAATATTTACACAATTCGAGTGTGAGCAAAGAGAGTAAGCAAAGACCCCAGAGGGTAGGGATGTGCCACGGCAGTTGCTCGCATGTTTTCCTGCTGCACCATGCTTCCATACCAAGCTCGTGGAATATGTTAATGATATTAATCGAATATGCATCAACTACGGGAAGGGAAGACCTGGCCCATTTAAGCCCTAGTTCTGTTTCCTTTCCCTAGGTAGATAATGAAGTAGATTCACTTTTCCCATGACACTAGGCTGCCTGATATTTTGCTGTGTTACATGACGTGCTTCAGCATGACTAATACATCCCAGCTGGTCTCAACAGCAGGAAAATGTGTCTTGGGGGGGTGGGGGGTGGCGGTGGCACGGTGAGGAAGCTACGCATGCGCAGACTGTGGTGGTTCTGTTGTGTCTGTGATTCGCGTTGGGGGTGGGGTGGGAAGAAAGAATGAATGTAAAGGGAGAAAATGAGGAAATCCCAAGAGTTCTGGGGAGTTGGAATTTTTCAAGCTGTCATTTACCTTTGCAAAGTTGTGGTTGGTGACTGTGTTTACAGGCTGTGGAGCTGTAAACAGCACATGTGCAAATCGTTAGCTATTGTTTTGAAAATGACAGTATGGCCAATAATTTCAATTTCAGTGTTTAAGCGTGAACCAGATGACGCTATGTTTTATTTAAAACTGGGCATGTATCATGGAGGGTGGAAACTTGTACCTCTTAAACACTTTTATATTGTGTAGTGTGCCATATGTTGCCTGCTTTCAGGTTTTTTAAGTGATTGTCTACTGCCTAAAGATAGCTTGTCTCAAGATTATAATCCACATCTTGCTCGAGGGCAGAAATGAACCCATTAATTTAACAGCACACTAATGGGATTGGTAGAAAGGTGTTAATTCCATTCAATATTCCTCAAGGATTAGGTTGAATGATAGCTTGGTAAGAAAGGGTAGAGAATAAACATTAAAAGAACCATAGAAAAGATTTGGTCAGTGTATTTTTAAGTGATTTTTCTTCCTCCACCAAGGACATTGCCAACACATATTCTTCTATCCCCCCCCCCAAAAAAAAAGGCCTACCGTGATAGGTAGATGAAGTCATTTCTAACTTAAAATCCTTTTTAAAATCTAAAAATGCGAAGAAAACATTTCTTATTTTAAAACTTTGGATGAACGCTAGTTTCTTGTTCTTTATTTATTCTCCACCACAGCAAGAATTCCTACTAACGGTTCTCCTAGTCATCCTGGGGATATATTCAAAGAAAGTAACTGGTTGCATATTCAAGCTGAATATTTAACTTTGGCAACGTTTGGTCGAGTTATTCCATAAAATATCCTTCCCCTTTCCAGCTGCTGTTTAAAATTACTTATCTTATATAACACTGATCATCGTGGTGCCGACGTCTGAAGTGACACCCCCTGGCTAAGTGACAGTGTGGTGTGGTTTCGGCCCCTGGAGAATGGATCATGTTCTGTCCAGAAAAGATGCAGTTATAGGAGAGGGGAAACGGACTTCTGCTCGAACCGTGGTTTGATAAAGACCATACAGCTTTCTGTCTTTACTTTGAAGAGAGCCTTTTGAATCCTGGAGACGTCCAGGCCTAAATTCCTAGATAATTGCTGATTCTGGGCGAATTTCCCAAACATTTCACTCCTCCTGAGACTCCGGCTCTGTTTTCCTGTAAGGAGACCCTGTGAGCGGCCCCTGGACACTCGCACTTCACTGAGGAGTTAGCCAAAGTTCCTTTTCTACTTCATTTGTGTCATGTGAGTATCCGTGTTCAACCAATATCTCCTTTATTAAAAAAAAAAAAAGCAGTTTATAACATGATTTCTTATCAGGCCATAGATATCTTGGTTTATTTTTTAAAGCCCCCTTCGTGTTCGCTTAAGAAATCAAAGTCAGCCAGGAGGGAAGATTAGGCCTCCCCAGGCCGGGCGCAGGCAGCGGCTGCTTTGTGCTTGCCTCTCTTCTTTTGTAAGACGCGCTCCGCGGCCAGCTTTGGGAGGCCTGTGGGGGAAGAGATTAAGTTCTCCTCGGCTGGCTGTCCGAGGGTGTGGCTCTTTAACATTTTGGCTAACAGATGGTGACAAACCAACAGGTGCACCCGGATCACTGCACCAAGCTCTTTACATCTGCTGGGCTCGCAAAACGCTGGGCGCAAAACTTCCCCCACACCAGCTGCGGTCTTGGCTGCAGCCACGCAGGGCCCGGACAAGGTGCAGAGAGATGGAAGCCCGTGACCTTCAACTGTTAACCTTCTGATAGGAGGTGCCTTCGAGGATAAATGGCCGCCGAGAGAAGGCTTTGATGTGAGTAGTTAACAGGGCAGAGAGAAACAAAAAAACCAGACCCCCCCAAGGTGCAGTGAGGAAGTGGAAGGCAGTTTTTCTGACAAAAAAAAAACCTGTTTTCAGCATCTGAGCCCTTCTCTCATCAGGACCAGAGATTTCACTTTTAGTGAGGATACTGCCCTGCATTTATTTGCACCCTGGGAAATGTTGAATGGAAGTCCTACGAGACCACTGAGACAACTTGCTTACCCGTTCTATCTAACTGTCTTGGTTGCCCGTTTGCAGTGGGGAAAGGAAGGCACAGACAAGCTAAGTGATTTGCACAGGCAAAAGAACAGTCAGGACTTTACAACATTATGCAAACATACATTGTTTACATAGGAATCAACACGGTTTAAACACACACTTACCAGGGCTAGAGCAGGAGTACAATGGGTTAGGCTCTTGCCTGGCTTGAAGCTGGCACCCGTGCCATCCCATGTGCTTCCCTGACGAATCATTTGCTGCCGGGAATGATCCCTGAGCACAGAACAAGGAGTAAGCCCTGAGTACCACCAGGTGTGGCCTCCGAACAAAACCAACAAATAAAGAAAAGTGCACTTCCTAAATCACTTTTGTGACAGGCACAAGTCTCGGAACCAACACACCAAACCAAGCTGGCTCGATTCCAGCCCTCTGCGCTTCATAACTAGTTGTGAGCAACAGTGTTGAATCTCATTACTTTAGACCTTACATAATTGAAAGTATAAGAAGGAAAACTAAACTTGGGTTCTTGGATATTTTTTTTATTTCACATATTAATTCCCTCTTGAAAGGACTGAGTTTTTGAGGCTCAATGTTTTTCTTTGACTATCAAAGTCCTTATGTCACATAAGAGAAGGCCATCCTTCCATGCTGTTGTATGAATCCTCATCATTAACCTATTTAAAGCCTAGGATTTTCAGACTAAGGAATTTTTTCTCCCACAACTTGATTTTTATAGAGGAGGAGAATTACTCACAGATCTATCTCCTGGGGTCATACAATTTTTTAGGACCAAATACAGACTAAAACTCCAGATTACTGATTTCCTACTCTTAATTCAAGACTATTTCCCACAGAAAATTCATCTCATTTCCATTTTTTCATGCTCATTTCTCTAGGGACTCAGGGTAGTTATAACAGTCTGGCTGCTACCACCAGGCTCAGCTGCTGTGGATGTTTGCTCTTCACCTGCTGAGTGGGGACACATAGTAGGGCCACACTTAATCGTCCTGACTTTCACCTTCCCTTATACAATGTAACCCATGACTGGCAGGTTATTTGAAAAATCAGAAAAAAGGAATATGAAAAGGATGTTGTATTTTATATGCTGTTGCTGTTTGTTCATTTTTTAATGTTACCTATGTGAGAGACCCCATAGTGTCTATAAACATCACTTTCTCACCCCACAAAAATATATGATGTAGGTGTCATTATTGATCCATTTACAGATGAGAAATTTACGGTTGTTATATGTGAGTTAGTTGCCTAAGACCTTACAGGTCATAGCTATATATTTATGTGGTTTTTAATTGACTAATTCACTCTGAACTCTCATTGGTATAAGAACAGGCGTCTTCTCCTTGTGTTGCCTAAATTCATCCTAGGATTCAGGCAATATGACAGGCTCTTCAAACACATGGTTTAAAGTATTTATTCCATGGTTGAATAAAATTTTCATGAAGAACTGAAATTCACATCCAGGTTGTTCTGATTCCACATTTCCCTTTTTAAACCCTGGGCATATGACCCCAGGAGTCTGTATGACTATGTTCTGCTCATCTGTCATGTTCTCTCATGGCCTAAATTGTGTGTCCCCAAAATTGAAATATGGAAACCGCAGCTTCTAATTTGACTGCATTTAGACATATGGCTTTTCTGAATTACCTATGGTTAAAGGATGTCTTAAGGACAGACCCCAAATCTAACAGCATCATTGCTCCTATGAGAAGAAAAACAGACAGCAGATTCTCTGCTCTCTTACCCTATATCCCCATATGAAGGAGAATGCCTTTATGGCCACAGAAAAATGGCAGATATTGATTAGCCAGGACAAGAACCCTCAGAAATCAAGACCAAGGGCAAGGGCCGAGAGATAGTACAGCGGGTAGGGCATTTGCCTTGCACACAGCCTACCCAGGTTCAATCCCTGGCACCCCATAAAGCCCCCCAAGCACCACCAGGATTAATTCCTGAGTGCAGAGCCGGGAGTAAGTCCTGAGCATTGCTGGATGTAATCACCACCACCACCCCCCCAAAAAAAAGAAAAGACCAAGTGCATCTTTGCTCTAGACTTCTAGTTTTTCTCCTTGTGTTGCCTAAATTCATAGCTGTAAGAAAATTAATTTCTGGAACCAGAGAGATAGTATAGCAGGCAAGGTGTTTGCTTTGCATGAGTTTGATTTCAGTGTCATATGTGGTCCTCTGACCCCTATCAGAGTATCCCTGAGTAAAGAGCCAGGAGTAAGCCCTGAGCACCACCAGACACGGCCCCCAAACAAAACAAAACAAAAAATAAAAGAAGAAAAAAAATCACCCCTGACTGTAGTATCCTGCTATAGCAGCTTGAGCAGACTGACTGATGCCTTCATTAACTTTGTTTTCTTTTTCCTTTCATTCCCTCTTCTATAGCCAAGACATTCAATGTTGGACATAACTGTTTCTGTTTCTCGGTCTTCAAAAAACAGTGAGACAATTGCCTTCTTCCTCTATAGGAAAGGAATGGATTTTTTTCTCTACTTTTTGTTTTTATTCTTATAATTTTATCAAAGAAATGTAATTTTATGGTTGATTTTGCTGATATAATCATACTATTCCTTAGAGAGAATAAAATTCCCTAACTACTTACAACTTCTTGAAGAATAGAAAGGGTATGTTTCCTGGTACTTAGAGCTGACATTGTCTTGTGAGCATTTCTAGTGTACAAAAGACTTCCTTCACCCCATCCCCTAACAAGTCTGTAAGACAGAAATATTTTTATTATATCCTACATGAACAACATCAATCAAAAAAGGAATAAAAAGGAGCCAAGAACTGTCAAATTTATAGCAGATTAAGACAATCAGACAAATAACCAAGTGTCCAAATTCTATAGTCAGTTGGGCAGCATGGCATCCAGTGGGCATTAGAAAATAAGTAACTAAAAGATGCTGAGAGTAAGATTCCATGCCAATAAAAAGATGGGTTGCTAACCTGAGTAACAAATGTAAGTTAAAGGAAAAACTTCGATATATACAGGTTAGATTAGTATAAGGGTGACTAACTTACAGTTGGGTTGTTCTGTTATGTTGGAATGTTTATTCGTCTTGCCCACTGGGTCTGACAGCCAGCAATAATCCAGTAGAAACAGGTCAAAGACACGGTTATAAAAGTACCATAACTGCACTTATTTGTGGAGTATAAAATAACATCACATGAGGCTGACACCCAAGGACAGTAGATACAAGGGCCAGGGGGATTAACCCATAGCTGGAAGACTGCTTCATGAGCGGAGGAGAGAAGGCAGATGGAATAGAGAAGGGATCACTAAGAAAATGATGGCTGGAGGAATCGGTATGGATGGGAGATGTGTGCCTAAAGCAGATAATGGACCAAACATGATGACCTCTCAGTGTCTGTGCTGCAAGCCATAATGCCCCAAAGTAGAGAGAGAGTATGGGGAATATTGTCTGCCATGAAGGCAGGGGGAGGGTGGGAAAGAGGGGGTATACTGGGGATATTCGTGGTGGGGAATGTGCACTGGTGGAGGGATAGGTGTTTGATCATTGTGTGATTGTAACCCAAACATGAAAGCTTGTAACAATCTCATGTTAATTCAATAAAATTAAAAATATATATAAATAAATAAAAGTACCATAAACTCTAAAAGTAACGGCAACAACAGCTGAGAGTGTAGTGACAAGCATGTTATACTCTTGTTTTAGTTGTGACTTGCTGATGATTTGGGGACATTCTGAGTGGGTTCATTGAGATATAAATTTTGGAACTCTAAGGTTGAAAGGAGCAGCTAGCCAGGGAAAACCATGGCTGAGGATGTGGGAGACTTGGTGTCAATGGTCATGTGCTTTTTCTAGTTTGATCTGAAACAAAGACCCTCCGAGGTGGTCCTCACCACATTGGGTTGAAGAGCCTTCTCTATTGTATTCCCTACTTCTGCCCATAGGTCTGTCAGAGTCCATGGCCCAATGTTAACTCAGTACCTGTATAAGTATTCACCCCAAAAATGTGACTCTTTCCATACAGGTACTTAATTTCTATGGGATTTTCAACAGTGGCCATATTGGCAAGTTAGTTAAACTGTATAGCTCTCAATAGCTTCTGTTTGGGAATAAAGAGTAACTCTTTCTTTTCAACAAACCAATGCAAGGGTCTGGAGAGATAGTACAGTGGGTTAGGTGCTTGGCTTGCCTTACCTGCAATCAATCTGGGTCTGATTCCTGTTGCTACATATGGTGCCTCAAGCCCTATCAGGAGTGATCCATGAGCACGGAGCCAGGAGTAAGTCATGAGCACTTTTGGAAGTGGCCAGGAAGAAAGAAAAAAAGGAAAAAAGAAAAAATAAAGAAGGCGAAGAGAAAGAGAGAAAGAAAGAAAGAAAGAAAGAAAGAAAGAAAGAAAGAAAGAAAGAAAGAAAGAAAGAAAGAAAGAAAGAAAGAAAGAAAGAAAGAAAGAAAGAAAGAAAGAAAGAAAGAAAGGAGAGAGAGAGGAAGGAAGGAAGGAAGGAAGGAAGGAAGGAAGGAAGGAAGGAAGGAAGGAAGGAAGGAAGGAAGGAAGGAAGGAAGGAAGGAAGGAAGGAAGGAAGGAAGGAAGGGGAGATGAAAGGAAAGAAACTAAAGCTAGTAAAATATATGGATATATGGATCTTTTTCAATAAAAATGTTTCCTGAATAAAATCTAGTTGATTCTTTGTTTATGCTTTCCTTTGGAAAAAAATAGAGACTTATAGACAATTATTCAAATGATTTAAATATGCTTTTTGATGGAGGTTGAAACAAACATTAGTTTGAGCCCTGCATATGAAGGAGGATTCCCCGAAGGTTCACAAACACAACCTGTGGTTTCAACTTTCCTTTTGTGCAAACATACATTGCGAGAAACGAGTGGTCCCACCCGGGAGACACTGGCACTCCTTCACCACATCCCGCTCTCCTGGCACTTCCCCTGTCTGAAGCGAGCACGTGCCACCCACCCTGGCCTGGGGCTTCCGAGAATGGCATATGACCCGGCTTGGCACTGCTCCGCTCCCAGCCTGCCCGGGTTTTCGAGTGTCGTGGAGTGGACAACTCCGTTCCCCTTGCCGCAAACCGAGTATTATGGGTCCACGTGTGAGTCCCTCGTTGCTCCGCGGGCGGAGCTCCAAGCAGGACTTGTCTCCGCGCACGCGGTCCTTCACCTTGGGCCACTCCAGAACAGCCAGGCTTGGTGCCAGCTCCAGGGCTCCCTCCTTCTCCGCGGGGCACGGCTGCAGAAAGCGCAGCAAGAGCCGCACAGCAGTATGAACCTCACAGCTGAGACGGCGCTTCACAGTCATGGGCTGCTCATCTGGTGGGTCTGAGACCCAGGACACTGACAGAACAGGTGCCGCTGCCTCCACCCGGGACTCTGCAGTGGAAGTCATGAGCTGCAAGCTGCCCGCCCGAGACAGATCCCGGGCAAGGCAGCTCTAAAGGGTGCCTGGACTTTCAGAGCTTGGAAATGCCCTTGGGGGCTTGGTGAGCATCGGGCCTTCTCACACCGGGAAGGGCTTCCTGACGGAGCCTCATGGAGCGGTTCTGGAAGATGCTTCCTCGCTGTGGAAGTCGCACAGGAGCTGTGAAAGACCGGGAAATACCTTGTAATAATAACACTGTTGAGGGGCTGGAGTGAGAGTATAGCGGGTAGAGCATTTCCCAGCATCCCATATGGTCCCCTGAGCATCTCCAGGAGTCATTCCTGAGTGCAAAGCCAGGAGTAACCCCTGTGCATCGCCGGGTGTGATCCAAAGAGAAAAAAAAATAGCACTGCTAAGCACAAAGATGGCACTGATTGGGCTGCAAAATGATTCCAGTGCCGTGTCTTTCAACAACCTTCCAGAATAGTTTTCAGGTTGGATGTACTTTGGAAAACACAGAAGCCAGTCACGTGTTGCCTGGGTCTTTTACTGAAGTCTCAAGGCATCATTTCTTTTTTTTTTTTTTTTTTTTGCTTTTTGGGTCACACCCGGCGATGCACAGGGGTCACTCCTGGCTCATGCACTCAGGAATCACCCCTGGCGGTGCTCAGGGGACCATATGGGATGCTGGGATTCGAACCCGGGTCGGCCGCATGCAAGGCAAACGCCCTACCCGCTGTGCTATCACTCCAGCCCCTCAAGGCATCATTTCTGAGACTTGAAGAGGACCTGACCTTTCTCTGGGCCAGAGGAAATGTGCTGTCCCTCATCTTATCCCACAGTTCTTTACAACTGAGAGGCGTTGCTTGTGTGGATTTTAGCTGAGATCAAATGTTTCTATAATTTGTTCAGAGTTCTTACCTACATCACTAAGACCACTGCAGTGGGAATCTCTTGTTGAAGCACTTGAGTGCATAGTCTCTAACTTGAGAATAATAGGGAGTTGAGAAGAATGAAAGGAGAACACATACTTTCTCTAAGGAGCTCCCAAATCTAAGCCAGCATTGCATTGTCTTTGGAGCACCCCAGAGAGAGACCCCCAAGTACCAAGTCAGAGGTAGCTCTTGAGCACTATTGGGTGTAGCCCTGAAACCAACAGACAAAACATCACCCGAGAAACGCTAGAGGGAGATCAACTGACCTGTGCAGAAAGTCTTTGTTGGCTACTGTTCTGGAAGCCAAGTGCCAACTGTATGTGACCCATGGCAGAACAGGGTTCAGGGCTGTACCATCTGATTAGTCTCAGTGTGGGAAATCCTATCCCCAAGAAAAAGCCCCAGGTCAGGTCGGTCTCCTGGGTAAACAGTTTGGGTCTTTTAGAGTATCACAGGGCAGCAAATGTGCACCCAGAAAAGAATATAGCAGAAAACGGAGCAGCAAATGTGGGCCTGGGGCAGAATAGAATAAAACAGTTGAGAGTCTTTTCATTGTAGAGGACAACATGCACTGTCATCCCATTGTTCATTGATTTGCTCGAGCAGGCACCAGTAACACCTCCGTTGTGAGACATGTTACTGTTTTTGGCATATTGAATACACCACAGATAGCTTGCCAGGCTCTGCTGTGTGGGGGGGATACTCTTGGTAGCTTGCCGGGCTCTCCGAGAGGGGTGGAGGAATCGAACCCAGGTCAGATGCATGCAAGGCAAATGCCCTACCCACTGTGCTATCGCTCCAGTGGGGGAGAGGACAACATAGGACTAAAAAAAAAAGGAACAAGATATTGGGCGGGTTGGGGGGAGGTATACTGTGATCCTTGGTGGTGGAATATGTGCACTGGTGAAAGGATGGGTGTTTGAGCATTGTATAACTGAGACTTAAACCTGAAAGCTTTGCAGCTTTCCACATGATGATTTAATAAAAGAATAAATTAAAAAAAAAGATATTGTCACAACTTTATACTCTAGGGGTGCCTGCTGATTGGCTAAATGAAATATCCCGGTCTCTGTTCTTAATTGTATCCATTGAATTTTGATGTGCCGACTAACTGTCCTTAATGTCTCTGTCAAGTTCAACAATGAGTCACCTGTTGTTGAATTAAGGGCCGGCATGTGAGCTCCCAGAGGGTGGCTGAGCTAACCCGAAAACTCAGACAGTCCTTGAGTGTATCTGTCTCCTTGTGTGTTTGTCTGTCTCTTTCTCTGTGACCGATCCCTGCTGGATGAAGGCCGAAGGTGCCAACCAGCTTGGCTTTATTGTGCTAGATTGCAACTCCACAGGGTCTCACCCTTAGAAAGCTTAATGCCTTGCTCTGACCCTGTTGGAATTCTTAATTGCTTTGGAACAGAAGTCCTACATTTTCCCTGTGTAGGACTCTGAGGACTAGATGGCTGGTCCTGCCCCGCTGAGAAGACGAGTCTGACTTTTGATGCCAGTTTTTGGCAGGGTCACTGCAGTTCCTCCCCGGCAAGCCAGCAGCAGGTGTCACTTGCTTGTATTAGATATGTCTTCATAGTAAAATCTGGGACTATGCAGTAGCAGCAATATAGAAATTGATCCTGAGAAAATGGGTCATGGCACAGACATTTAGGAAGACATGACCAGTTACTTAGCATCATTGGGCTTCAGCGTTGCAGCCATTGTGAACAGGTGGGCAGCTACCACTATGCACAAGATGTGCTAGATGCAGTCAGGACACAAAGTGGAGCTGAACTAAGCCCATGACGCCCTTCTAAGCCATCTGCCCTGATACACATATCTGTAGTTACACAAACATGCTGCATTAGCTAGCAATGCAGCTTTCTCAGTATCTGGGATAAGAGTTATTCAATATTTATGATGCCAGTTCAGTCCCTGGCACAGCGTCACCAGGAGTGATCCCTGAGCACAGTATGCTCCTAGCACCACTGGATGTAGACCTAAAACAAAATACTGCTACTACTACCACTACTACTACTACTAGTACTATTAATGTAAATAATGTAATAATGTAAATAATAATGTATATAATGTAAATATTCAGTTTAAACTCTGAATTGTATGATTACCAAAATCATTACCTGATATCTAATATCCGTGTCCTGATATTAAATATAATTAAATGCTTTAATTAAGAATATTTTAATTATATAATTGTAATGAAGTTATTTAAATATTATAATTAAATTATAATAGAATTAAATGAGCACTCATGTGCCTATTTATATCTATTTATCCATGAATCACACACTAAGTATATCATGTAGCTGATTTATTTTACGACATAAACTAGACCTCTTTTTTGACCAATGAACTAGTGAATTTCTTTTGGATTCCAGTTCTCTCCCATGTCTCTTCTATACTTTTCTCTGAGACCAGCTTGCAAGAGAACAGGTGCTTTTTCTAGAGAGTTTCTCTACAATTTCACAGAATACTCAATTCTCCTGTCTGTACTCATTGAAAGTCCAGCTTTTAAGTAGCTTTTATTCAATATAGCATTTCATTCAGAGTATAAGTTCAGAGCTACACAGTGCTGGGTTTGAATTTCAGTTTTTATGAGTTTTGTAGAGATGACATGACAAATTGCCACAAAGCAGGTGGCATGTGACAAAAGAGATTTATTCTTTCACAAGTCTACAGGCCAGAGTCCAATGTCAAGCAAGCTGTAAGCAGGGTCAGTTCCTCTAAAGACTCAAAGAAAATATCTGCCACAAGTTTCTCTTCACTTCTGGGAATCCTACATCTAAAATGATCTCATCTTCAGCAAAGGTCCTTTTTTCCCCGAATAAGGTTTTATTTATTTACTGCATTAAAAACATGGACATCTCTTTGTGGGCCACCATTCACACCACTAGTACCCACGTGGCCTTAATCAATGTCACTTAATATTGATCCATCTCAGCTTTTACCATCAGTAGAATAAAGATTAAAATGTCTACTATAGAACTATTATGAGGATTAAGCACCGTAGGCAATTTACACAAGGCCTACCACATAATAGATCTTGAGTAGGTGGCAGCTGTTTCAGACTCTGTAGAGTTCCGCACTCTTTCTCTTAGTCTCCTGTACATAGCACCCCCATGGCAATTCAGTCAGCAAGTGTGGCTCTCTTTTTATGTGAGTGGTACACTCTTCGCAGCTTCAGGTACCTTGCTGATACCAAGAAGGGCATTCTCCCTACCAGATAGTGAAGGCCGACTTCAGCTCCAAAGAGGAAAGAAAATGAGGCTCAGCCCTACTACCAAGGTGCGTGCAAAAGGGTAGGAGCTAAGGGGGCTTTCTCCATGCACTGACCCAGTTCTATCCCTGGTTTCACATGGCCACTGGGTTGTGAGATAGAAACGGTCCTGAAGGCTCTCAAGCACATTTGCTGTGACCCTGGGGCCTTTTAGCATCCCGGGATGTGCCTGGAGTTCCCCAGCACCTCTGAGTAATTGTGGGAGAGAGAGAGAGAGAGAGAGAGAGAGAGAGAGAGAGATGCCATAGAGGCAGGTTGGCACAGTGTATGGGTGGAGGGGGAGGTATTGGGACATTGATAGCAGAAAACATACATTAGTGAAAGGTTGGGTGTTGGAACATTATATGACTAAAACCCAATCATGGACAACT
Organism: Sorex araneus; assembly: GCF_027595985.1. Lineage (NCBI taxonomy): Eukaryota > Metazoa > Chordata > Mammalia > Eulipotyphla > Soricidae > Sorex > Sorex araneus. The sequence goes on from NC_073303.1 coordinate 58,742,356, forward strand.
TTACAATTCTGTTGTTCAATTAAACTATGTGATTCAATTTAAATAGACTCAATTAGCACCAGCTGAAACAATAAAGGATATTTGTTGTCTAAAGGAACTAGGAGGAAGGTGAACATCATTTAGAAACCTACACTATCACAGAGATCCTAAATTCTTTCATTTTTTCCTCCTCTGTCTTCCATCAAGATATCAGCATGCTTGCTCCCTTGATGAGACTTTATATCTATGGTCACACCGTCAACATGGAGAGAGAACACACGAGTGTGAACTTGTTGTTTCTCTGCAAAATAAGTGAGAAAAACACCTGCAATTTTTCTTTATCTTTAAGGTGTTGTCATCGGATTTCCTGCCTTTTAATCTACTTCGTGTTCCTGGAGTGAGCAGATGCCATTGGGCTACACTAGCATGAGACAGGGACAAATGGAGACGTTACTGGTGCCCACTCGAGCAAATCAATGAGCAACGGGAGGACAAGTGATAGAAGTGAATCTACCCCATGTTCAGTGCTCCTTTAACTTTGAGTTTTCTAAATGGATTCATTGAGCCAGAGGTGGACAGCTCTGCAGCTGCTGCTGCTCTGAGTAAGCACTGTGGGATATTAATTTGATTTTTTTATTTTTAAGGTAGAGGCAGTCTAAATTACATGAGCTTTCAGTCATTTTCAGCCACTCAACTAGATACTTGGGTTTAACCAAGATTAGAACTTGGTGTGATAGAAAAGGGAGCGAGAGTGTTGGAAGCCAGCAGTGTGTGGAAATGGGGCCGTACACATATGGGCCGTTAACTTCTAGCTGTGACTGAAAACAGGAATGAGACAGTGATTTTTATGACTTCGAAGTCTCAGAGCAGTCAAATAAATACCCCAAGACTACAGCGAGATACCTCTCTAAAGTGATGTTATTGTTGGTGTGGTTAGTCCTAAGGCCCTGCTAGGGAGGTGGCCTTCTTGAGTGTAGGAGTGGAATGTGGGCAGGCCAATGGATGCCATGAGTTCAATGACTGACTCAAGTGTAGATGATGAGTTTCACTGGCATCCTCAGCACTGTGCTTCAGTGAAGGCAGCAAGACGCTGGAGGGACAGTTTGACTTGAATAAACTGAGGTTGAGATGGTCTCTCTCCCCCTGAGCTTCCAGCTGAGATTGAGGAAAATGAGAAAGCTCTGAAACTTCTGCTTCTGTTCATTTCCCCAGGGGCAGGGTCAAGACAAACTGGTTCCTTTCCTAGAGTCAATGCCTAGTCTGTTCAATTGTACTGTAGCATAACTCACACGATCAGGTCAGGGTGATTTTAGAGCTTCAGAGTTTCCCCTCGATGCTGGTATTTGATGGATGACTGATCAGAGAGTTAAAAATAAAGAGATAATATGATTGACAACCCACAAGTACCAGGGATTGTTGGGAGCCCTGAAATCTCCTTGGTGGTTTTTGCATATTTTATTTCTAGTGGAGGAAAGAGTGGGGGAGAGAAGTGCGGGGGGAGACAGAGATAGAGACAGAGGGGGAGGGAGGCACCCAGAGAAAATGAAATCAACATTTCCATCTGGGGCTTGTGCTTTTTCTGAGTGCCGACTCATTTTGATAGATTATTAGAAAACTCATATTTGCTCATAAATGTGAAAAAATAGCAAATGTAAAATTTGCAAATTTATTCCTAAATGTAGTTAAATTCATAAATATTTAGACATTTTCTGTAAAGCTTCTAATTTATAACCTTTACATGAATCTATAATTTGGTATAAAAGCTTCTAAATGCAGAAGTAATGTCACAAACGTCTATAAATATTCACATCTCATTTACAAATGTTCTACAAACCATGAGATGAAGAAATTGTGAATGCAAGCCACTTTTCAGGTGGGTTTCTGCCTACGTGAGTCAGGACAATGAACAATGAGAGCTTCTAGAGATCATTTTGGCACCATGATTTCAGTGTATTGCTTATTTTTCAAGATTCTTTATTACAGATAATTAGAAAAGTTATAGTTGCAACTAAGAATGAATGGACAGACTTAAATACTTAAAAATTAAATTCTTTGAAATGCTGGTATGTTCTCTCAAGATATCAGTTAATATCGAATGGGATAATAGTCATTGAATGAATATTTCTGAGGCTCAGTTCTTTCATCTGTAAAGTGGTAATAGTGCAATCTTCATCAGGGTTTTTCAGTAGCCAAACCTATGCAAGCAGCAGACACTCATCCCCAATGTGCTTAAGAAGACAAGGACAAAAGTTTAGTGGTTGATATCCCAGAAAACTTCAATCCCTTCAAAATATAGGGGAATAGAAGAATTGAAAGTGGAATTGTTTCTCTCTCTTTAGTTCAGTCACTCTCTCAAACAGAAGCACACATATGCACACACACACACACACACACACACACATACACACATCTGAGCACACATATATTGATCTCTCTTTTACACTTTTCTGTGTCACATATTCCCTACGTTACTCTGTTCTCAAACTCATTTCACACCTATGCATAGTGAACCAATAGGTAGTTTCGTTTCCCAATTATTCCACCAGTGTTTTCCTGACAAAGTATCATGAGGTTAATCTGAGACATTTGTGTCTCCCTGAACCTATGAACATGCCTAGAAGAATGAAATGTCATCTAGCCACGTCTGTGTCCTGTTCTCACTGTGTGTCCAGGAGCTATGAGCTCATGCAAAGAGAGTCGAGAAGCCTTGGTCCGGTACAGGTTCCAATTTTAGAGGAGGAGGGTAGATGCTGGAAGGCAAAAACCAGAGATGAATGTTACCTGTATTCAGTGGATAAAATAAAGCAGTGTGTACAGGTCATAATTGTGTGTGCAATAAGCTTTTGCACTGTTAATCTCTGCTTAATAAATAAAATGCTTTTGACACTATTTTTCACTGTTTATAGTTTTCACTGTACTTTCCGCTATAGAGAGAAGAGGAAATGGTTTCACATGTGAAATAGAAAGGTATTCCTGCTCAAAACAATAGTGCGAGAGCTTCAAAATGCCTTCTTCCTAGGATTCTGCTAATAGCGCCTGCTCAGTTCGTGAACATTCTATCTTCAAAATACACATTTGTGGGTTCTCTAGCGTGTCTGTGGTGCTTGGAAGTCAGGGAGAAGCCCTCATTACCTATTGGGAATCATTAGCATGCAAAGGCACTGCCTCTCTCTGTTATAAGAACTCATAAAATCAGGTTCCCTATTTTCTTGGGTTTAGTGATAATGTAATTTGTAACCAGAGATTTGGATGCTTCCCAAGGAAATTAGGAAATTATCCCTGTATTTTTCTCAAGGTATGTTTGGTTGGGCTGGATTGTTTTATCTCTTTTGAAATCATTTGTTTATCCTTTGGTTCCCCTTTTGTAATATTAATCTTATCTTGTTTATCACACAAATTAATGCCATAATCCTTTCTTCCTTACTAAGTGCATTGTTTTTACATTGCAAGGAGGAATTTTTTGTGGCCAGTTATACAGAACTTGAAAAAGGCATCATTGCCCACCTAAACAAATTTTATCATATTTTAATATTTTTGTTTAACCTTTAGCTTTCCACACCGTGAATCTATAACCTTTTTTGGTTTACTCCATTAATAAAGACCCTAGAAATCTAGCCATCTTAACCAGACTTGCTGAATTATCTTAAGTGCTGATCCATTTTCCTGAGGTGTGGTCTGTAGACTATGTTGAAATTGCTTTTGTCACAGGAATTATTTGTCCAAAATCATGCCATAGGTGCACCCGTGGATTTCAACCTCAAAAAAATCCCCTTTTCTTGGATGATTCTCCCTGAAATTCTAATCTTTAAACAGCAAAGGAGTTTAATGCATGAAGTTTCTTAGACGTCATACATCTAAACAATATGAAAATAATAAGGGATTGTTTTGCAGACACTTCTTTGAAGAAAAATAAAGTTAAACTTCACTGATCTCCAAGGCATGAGTAATTCGAAGAGCAGGAATATGGCTGCCACTAGTTGAAAGCAAGTTGAGAAGCTGCCATAAGCTACAAAATATTGGTCCTGACTTTAGGGTTTTAGTTTCTTCTACAAAATAAAAATTGCCCTTTAGTCACGGTGTAGTCTTTCTTGGAATCCTTATTTTAATTCTGTAACATTTATATTCCAGGAGTAACAGCAAATCTGCTGATTACTTATGAAAGCGGGGGGAAAAAACATTTGCAATTACAGTCAAAATTAAAGTTATTTTCTAATCTTCTCATCTTTTTTAAGGAATGAGAAACTTTAAATATGGTCAACGTAGCACATTTTAAGTGTCAAACTTACTGAATTTTTCTATGTGAATTGAATAGTAATCTCCTGTAAAAAACCCCCGAACATTCTACAGAATTTTTTTAATCATATGACCTGTTTAATATAAGTTGAAAAATTACTCTTGTGTGAGTACTATTGCATAATGCTGTGTGCTGAGCTATTAAGATATATTTAGTAATTCCATTAGAACTGCACCATCGAGCAGGGCAGAGCATATGGAAAGAAGTTGGTGAAAAACTGATTAAACATTTATATCAAGTACATTTTGATTTAACTCACATAAATAATTCATTTTTATGTTTTCTTTCTTTCAAAATAAACCTTTTTGACACCTGCTGTGCTAAAAATAATGCTAGCATGGCTGTAATAAAGAAAGTCTTAAAGCTTGTAGCAATGACATCATCTGGTACCCATGCAGATACTAAATTGTCAGCACATAAGTGTAGTCAAGTACAACTTGGCATTATTTATTATTTATTTAGTGCCTCAAAAATATGCCATCCATAGTGGTAAGCAAAGCACCTGGCTCAATTTGAATATAGTGTTTATTTCAAGAAAAGCTAAAAATTAAAGTCTCATGAAGACATATAAAAAATAAATGAGAGACTCATGAAGGTACTGTATCTCATTCTTGCTCGCCTTTGAACATTGGAACTAAGCTAACAGGTAATAGTGAAAAAGGTAAAGCAGTGAGCCCAGAAGATGGTAAATGTCATTTGTAAAGGACAGGAGGAAATTGCTTCAGTAATATTTTAGTTAGCACATGCATAAAGTCACAGCATCATTTTGGAACAACTGTTCCCAAAGGAAACTACCATCACTGTGATTTCAATGTTTGGTCTTGGGTGTTCCACAGGCATGGTACCGAGTAGCATTGATTGCATCACCAACAGAGTATTCCCTTTCTACTCTCTCATTGTTTATGGGGAAACCTAGGAAAAAGTCTTAACCCAGAGTTCCTCTGGCCTTAAAAGACCATCCAAACCCGGGACTGGAGCAATAGCACAGCGGGTAGGGCATTTGTCTTGCACGAGGCCAACCCAGGTTTGATTCCCAGCATCCCATATGGTCCCCCAAGCTCCGCTAGGAATAATTCCTGAGTGTATGAGCCAGGAGTAACCCCTGTGCATCACTGGGTGTGACCCAAAAAACAAAACAAAACAAAACAAAAAGACCATCCAATTGGAGAAGTAGATAATATTACCTGACTAAAATTTGGTAGCACTACTTCATTCTAATGGTACCTACATGTGACAAAGTGATGTTTTCGTGAGCAGCATGATACAAAAATAACACTAAATATTTTTGGCAAAACATAAATATATTTAATGAACATTGTTAAGTAAATACAACTGGGCCACAGAGACAGACCATAAAGGGAATATGTTCTAGAATTATAACAAAGCTTGCAAATGAGCTCCAGTTGTCTACAACTGGAAGGTTCAACCAAAAAAGAAAGCTTCAGGGTGAGTGTGAAGTACTTTTGTATCATTGCCATTCTATGGACTTAGAATATAAGAAGTTGGCAAGACAGGCAGACTCTTTTTAAGCCAAATCTTCCCCCACACTAACATGGAATAACTGATTATTTGGGTTGCAGATAGGCAAGATCCCATCAAAGAAAACTTATTTATTCTAGGGAGAAACACATAAAAGTTCCACAATTGATATTGGGAAAAAATATATTTCATTTGGCACTTGCAACTACATATAGCATCTGCTTAACCAAATATTTATATGAACTAATTTTGTTGAGGATTTCACTAAAAGAATGATTTTCCTTTGTAACATACTTTCCAAAACTTCAAAAATGAATGTGTATTATCACGATCATCTTTATTAGAACATGAGTTTGGCACACTCTTCTCTGGATTGCATTAAGACAAAAAGGAAGATCCTTAGGTTTAGGGCCACAGAATAATTGCAGATATTTCTTCGCCGTTTCTGGAAGAACACTTAGCAGTAATGTTCATCAGGAAAAATGTGGGAATATCACATTTTAAGTAGTGCTAGACTTTGAAAATAAAAATAATGTAACATTCGTTATTTAAAATAAGTTTTTCCATAATTACAATGTTAATGTAGTTTGTTTTTAAAAACTTGCAAGCTAAAAATGGAAGACATAAATGAACTATGATTTCACTATTCAAACTAGCATTGTTAATATTTTATCATGTATTTTTATCCTATGCCTTGTAGAACTTTATGACAACCTATTTTTTTATCAATCATCAATTATTATTGTGAAAGTGTTTAGGCTGTGGATATGTGTAGGAAACATTTGGTTATTTGAAGCTTTTTATTTAAAGAAGCTTCCAAATTCTTCAAATTTTTAAATTTTATGAAATTTTTTTATTTGCTCTTCAAAATATTAATTAAATTTTTTAAAAATTTTCTTTATCATGGTTTTCCTAGATCCATACCTGAACCTTTATTTTCTTTTACAAAGGCGTTTTTAATGTTATTTTTCTATAGATAAAACACTTGGGCTGGAGCAATAGCACAGTGGGTAGGGCGTTTGCCTTGCATTCGGCTGACCCAGGTTCGATTTCCAGCATCCCATATGGTCCCCTGAGCACTTCCAGGGGTGATTCCTGAGTGCAGAGCCAGGAGTAACCCCTGTGCATCGCCAGGTGTGACCCCCTCCCCCCAAAAAAACCCTTGTTTACCATCTGATCTACAGATATTTTGGTCTATAAATACTATGTTGAATCGAATTTCTTACTTAGAGAATATGAACAATGAAATATCATTTTTTCTCTTCTACTAGCAGTATAAGATTATGTTTTTAACACAACTTTCTCTTCACTGAGTATTATTTCTCCATGGAATCTTCTAGTTACTCATTTTGTCTTTGGACTGCTATTGTCCATACTCAGTGACCAGGTGCTGCTGAAAAGCAAACCAGAGCTCCTGAATGCAAGGCCAGTGCTCTACCACTGAACTACATCCCCCAGCCCCTCAGTTAGTCTAAATATAAAATGTTCTATTTGTTTACAGTGTTTGAATAAGAATAATAGCATTCAGCAAATAACTTTAAAGGAGCTTAATATTATTCATTAATTAATGTTCATACTTGAATTGGATCTAGAGAACAAAATTGCAGCAAAGTAGATGTAATGCTTTCCTAATTAGCACTTTTGCTCTGTTATGTATCACTGTTTACATAATGCCTCCTTTTAGAATATAAAGTAAAAACAGGGTTCACCTTCTATCCTGATGTACATATAATAAATGTGAAAAAATGAAGGTATTCTTCACCAGCTATCAATAAGTGAGTGGATTACAGACTGTCTACAGATCTCTATTCAAGCTAATGACTGTTTAGATAATGGAACCATTCTGTCTTCATTAGTGGCCGAATTTGTCACTCTCTCCACAAATAATACAATCTTAGTACTTAGTACATAATATTGATGACTTTCTGCTTTGTGGCCTAGTTCTTTATGTGTGTTTTATCTGTTTTTTGCATGTATTATCTCTGTTTTAACACTAATTTATCTATAAAACTCACAAAAGGAAGCAAAAACACTTGATTTGTATTTGTGCATTCACTTATTTATTCAATAAATATTTGCTGAGAACTTACTATGTGCCAGAATTATGATAGTGTCATTATAAGCACAGCAACAAGTAAGAAGAATATAGCACTTGCCTTCGAGGATTTTTGTATAGTGTAGTGAGTGTATACCTGTAGCATTGTTAAGTGTATTCAAAAAATGAATATGAAACCGCAGCACTCTCTCACCACTTGTGTTCTGTGGTCTTGCGCCGTTTCCCCCAGCCCGGAGGGCTGATGGTGATGGGCGGACGGAGAAAATGAGGTCTAGGCTGGTTAGCCATCAGTTGCAGTTTATTTCAGTCTCGTCTTGATCCTCTTCCTATTCTTCTAGATCCTCCTCAGTTCTCCTCCTATTCTCCACCCCCCTCAATTCTCCTATTCTCCTTCCTCCTTGGTTCTCCTTGATCCTTTTCCTGCCCACTCTTACAGCCTTACTTATATCCCATATTATGAGGTGTTGGGGTAGCAATTACACATAGGTGTGGTCATACAATCAACAGATGTGGAGTACTTCCCTCAGGGAGAGCTTCTTCAAGGATGAATTCTCATCCAGCAAGATGACCCGCCTAAAGGTGAAATATCATCTAGGGGTCCTTTCCTGAGTCCAACAACCATTTAAACCTTCATCTTAATTCTACTCTTTAATAATACTAGTCATTTTGTATGGACACAATAAGAGTGTGTATGGAAACATTTTGTATGGATACATTACCAACCCGGGTTTGATTCCTCCGTCCCTCTTGGAGAGCCCAGCAAACAACCAAGAGTATCCTGCCCACACGGCATAGCCTGGCAAGCTACCTGTGGTGTATTTGTTATGCCAAAAACAGTAACAACAAGTCTCACAATGGAGATGTTACTAGTGCCCACTCGAGCAAATTGATGAACAACAAATGGAGTGACAGTGCTACATTAAGTTTATAGCATGGCTGTCCTAGGGACATTTCACTGTAGATCTCAGGTAACAGTGCTCAGGACAGATTACTATTTCCTAACCCTAGCAGGGTCCTACTCGCTGCTAGGGATTGTTACTCTTTGGATCATGACAGAATTTGTTCATGACCATGCTCTTAACTTAGAGTTAAGTATTATGGTGCTTGGCCTATCCCATTTCAATGCCAGGGTAGCTCACAGCTTGCCCTGGGTCCATCCAGTCTCTTGTCAGGACCCTGCTTTTGAGGTGCTAGGAACTAAGAGCAACTGAGGCTTAAGTCGTGAAAACAGATGCCCAAGAGTGAATATTATGCAAAGTCAATTAACTCAAATTCAAAGCATAGCATTAAATGTCTTCCTGTGTCTATACAAAAAGGACATTGCTCTGGAGTAACTATGCAAAAGAATTAAGGAGAGGAGAAAAGCAATGTTACACTTACAAATATGAATCCAGTGTCCTAGAAGGATCTGACTTTACAAGTCAGAGTCTGATTTGGGGATAAAGGTGATTAACCGGTTGTGGAAAACAAAACACAAAGAAGAGGTTACAGATAAACACAGAGGAATTGAAGTACCTCTGGAGCACTGTGATGGGAGTAACCCAATAAACTTAAGCTCCCTGTGTCCAGGGAGAAAGGACAAACCAGTATTATACTACACTTAAGTATCTCTAAAATTCCAGTAAACTTAAGTGTCATGAAGGTATTCATTGCAGTGAGGAATAAAGAGGGCATGTAGGATGCTGGCAATAATTGTGGTCCTGTGAGCCATAGAGGAAAGAACATACTGGCTTACAAAAATACAGTGAAATATAAGCAAGAAAAGTAATCACATACATAAATGTTCTCTAACATGAGCAACCACATAAATACTTGCAATGCAACAGAATTACTGTTTGTGTAGATTCACCTGATATGCTTTTCATTAGTAGCATTTAACTAGTATGTAGATGTTAATCTACTGTATTTATTGTGAACCAAATATTTTAACAAACACACACAACAAATACACCACACATGCACAAAGATAAAGATAAATTCCTCTTCAAGCCTCTAATCAACTTGAGGATGATCCTATTTTTTACAAAATTCGGGTTTTCATCTTTGGAAGTTTACTCTGGATTGAGAGTTTTCAGTGGATTCTAATCTGCACCCCCCTGATGAGGGTTGGTTGATCAAATGTCCTATTTTTGTGGAAGTTCCCCCCAAATATTCTCAAACAGATGAGAATCTTTAAATAAAAAGGAGACAGGAAGTTGTGGGTTGCCTCCTGATTTCCTCTAAGGCTTCATTATCACTCCATGGTTGCTTCAACTAAAACAGAACTCATAACTGTGCTAAACTTACGATAGATTGAACTCTATCAGTTCCTCCCACTCTGTTAATATGACAATGACCACAGGCTAGAGAACATCAGAAATTTCATTTGCATGAATTACAATATGTTTTTTTGGTTCAAGCAACTTCTCCCTGAGTGCTCTGAGTGCCTTTTGGACAGCTAAGCATCATACTGTGAGATGTGCTCTAATCATTGCTTTAGGCATGAAGCATGTCTTGGATTTAACTGATGGAAGAAAACTGTGACTATCTGAGATAGCATCATAATCCCTATATTTCAGTAAAATGATCTTTTTCACATTTTTGTATTATTTTTTAGGCTATCGCTAGGTGTTTTTTCTATGCAAAGTACAATGTTTTTATTAAAATCACACACAGGAAATACCTTTGCCCTAAGTCCTTATGTGTGTTTATTTTACTGCATGATATGTTTTCCAAGTGGAACACAAAGGGAGGGAGACTGCTAAATTGGGATATTAGTCATTTAATGAGGTTCATTAAATGACAGTGAATAGAGATTAGGAAAGATAGCTTATTTTTTGGCAGAGTTTTACCATAGAGATTAAAATTGCTATCCAAGTCTATAGAGAGTCTTGGTGGTCATTGATTTTGTCTTGAGGAAAAATATTGGCCATTAGTACCTGAGTAGATGATCTTATTTTCCTTTCATTACCAATGCACACAATACTGCATTTACACATCAATGCATCATTGCATATTTTGCTAAAAGAAAAAACACCTTTACCAGATCATTTTATATCACCACAGATAAGATGTTGATGTTAGCAGGTAGGAGGCATTTATATGTTCATTTTATTCTCTGTCATGACTTGTATGCATACTAACATATCAGCTCAAATCAAGAAATCTGTTCCCACCCCCCTCCCCCATTTCTGGAAGATGTTTCAAGCTTTTAAAAACAATTTTGCATATATTGTCAATAAATTAAATCACAATTAGTTTTGTCTATCATTAACAGGTGCACTTAAGATATCAGCACCTTAGTATCAGTGATATATTTTTATATCAATATATTTATATTTCTAAACTCTTCAAAATTATTTTCATTCTGTTTTAACAATTCTGGAATGGAAGCAAAATAGATTTTGGAAAATCAAGAAGCTGAAACTCCAAGGAATCCAGTATCATCTGCACTGGGGAAAATAATTTCAGTCCAGAAGAAAAAGGCAGACTTACATGAAGTCACAGACATGAAGTGCTTCTGCTGATGACCTATTGGAGCACATGATGACCTCTGAGCTCTCGCTATGTGGTGCTTTCATCATCGAGAGGAAGCCACACAGAGGGAGAGGTTTATTGCTATGAGTTTGCAATCCCTCAAATTTGTCCAACAAAGATATACTCAGTATTTCACTAAGCCCCCTGCTACCATCATTAGTCAACAGTGATCTTAAAAGAAATTTTGCCTGCTGGAAATGGTTGACATTGATGTTTATGAAAGAGCTTATAGCTTGCATTGAATACCTGACTCTGGTCCTTCTCTCCCGGAAGGAGCATAGCATGAGGCTCCCCATAATCATGCCACCGGACCTCACACCAGGCTGTTTCACTCGGGGTTCCCCATAGTGGGCAGGTGAGACCCTTCCCTGACCCAAGGGACTCAGCCCCAGTAGCCGAAAACCTCCAAAACTCAACTACTGCTTTGCTTACGGCCACTCTCCACACACTCGGGCCAAGCTTCATCCACGAGTGAACCTATTCCTGAGACACTTAATACCACACACCATACTCCAAGAATACTGCACCACTTTTGATGGGATTCAAAGTAGGAGGCAACCAACCTTACAGGGAAATATTGTATTATTTTGGTTCTGCTTTGGGGCAGGGATTGGAGTACGAGATGGAGACACCCGAAATATGATGGTGGGAAGGTATATGGTGGTGATATCGGGTGTTTGAATATTAAATGCAATCAAATATTGTGAACTACTTTATAAAATAAATAAAAATAAAAATAAAAGAATACCTGATTCAAAGTCTAATCTCTTGAGCTAATAAAATAGGGAGAAGAAAGCAACATAGATTCTATACAAGCTCAGAATTAAATCTGGACCATGGCTTTGCTACTTCCTTACCATGTGACCTTGACAAGTTACTTAACCACCCTGACCTTGAACTCACAGGGTTGTTTTGATTAGGCAAAAGAATGTCTGTGAATGTACCTACTGTGGTACTTATTAGCATAAGACACTCTCTAAAAGGTAGCAACTATTATTCAAAGAAGTTTAAGGAAAAGTCTGGAAATGGGAAGGGTCAAGGGAGTTAAGGACTTCCAGATGTATCCAAGGCCAGGAGATGGTGGAAGGTTGTCTGAGAGTCTGGATGCCAAAACGATTTGGGGACCAGAAAAAGAAAAACTACTACATCCCACCTTGCCGGTACTTGGTTCCCTGGTTTAGAATCCATGAACTACCTACTAAACACTAATTAACCCTGTGCCCTGTGAGGCAGGGTTGCCTAAAGCACCAAGCTCTTAAAAACTTATAATTGATTGCCTATCACCCTTGCTTGGGACATCAGTGAAGCTTTCATTCACCTGCCTCTTTCAGCCACGGAGTAACACTTTCAGGGAGTTACCTCTGTATTTCCTTAGGAAATGATAAGTTTATCCCAAGTACATCAGAGTAGACAAAAGATTTTTGGCATGTGCACACACAAAGTCCCTAACGTAAATGCATATAAAAAGAACAAGCCAAAAAATGTTCATTAACTGTTAGAGAGAAAAAATCAACTGAAATGCCACAACCATGTGCAAGATGTGTTTGCTCATGCATACATATATAAGCATCCACATGCAAAACCCGCAGCTTGATTGTAAAATCTGTTTACCCCTCCAGTGCTAACACGACTACAAAGGATCTTCCAGCTCAAAATATTTACTAATGAAATTTTGCTTTTAGTTTTGTCCTTCTGCAAAGTGTTTGCTCTCTATGGTTTGTGTGTGTGTGTGTGTGTGTGTGTGTGTGTACATGCGTGCACGTGTTTTACAACTTTGGACCCTCTGGTAGACCACTTTTTCCTTGAAGACAGGTAATAGGTAAGATGTTCTTCAATTTGTCCTTACCACCTGGTCCAGGGGAAGGAAAAAGAAATGGGTGTTAGGCCCTCTGAATATTTATTTAACTTAAAACTTTTTACTCACATCCTCTCCCTCCACATGTCTATTTTTCTGGGTTTCTCTGTCCTCTTTATGACTTCTGCTCTTACTTTCTCAATAACCTAGATGCCTCTTTCATTTCTATTGTTCATCTATACCTGACAAGTACAATTTTAGATCAGTTTCAGGATCACCTGTGGCCAGATAATTCTTGGATTATTAATTGGATGGATTATTGCTTATCCTGTTTAGCATACTATTCAATTTTCTTTCAGTTTGTATATGGTTTCTAGTTTACCTATACAAGGTAAATGCTTCAAGAAAGCTGTATAAGTCTAAAATGCCTTTTAGTGATTGAGGCAGCAAATATGTTTACTTTACTATGCCCATTGCATAACCACTAATAGACCATAGGTAGTAGTAACTTGTTTAGATAAGCACAATATCCAACACCAATTTAATCTCTAATAAAACCTTTTACTTGAACATTACCAGAAAAGTAATTTTAGCTTCAAGTTGAACTTGATTTGTATAAAAATGTTTCAAGGTATTTATTATTAAAGTAAAACATATTTTTTTAATTAAGACACCATAATTTACAAAGTGATTCATAGTTGAGTTTCAGGCATACAATGTTTCAACACTAATTCTATCACCCATGTCAACTTCCCTCCACCAATGTTCCTAATTCCCCACCCCCCCCGTCCCCAGCCTGTCTACTAGACAAGCATATTTTTAAGTTTGATTGGTGTAGTTTGGATCCAATGCCTTGAATTCTGTTAGTTCTGTCATTCAAATATCTAGATATACCACCCCTGTATACCATCAATTTGTTTTAGGCCTCTGACCCTGTTACTCCCTGTCCACCTCTTATTACTTCTCCCCATTTCTGTTTTTCCTGTCCTTCTCATTTCTGTAACCTAGGGACCGAGGTCCTTTAGGTACCCCCTGCTTTGATAACTTACATTCCCTTGTCCTATAGTCTATATACCATGGGTAATTGAGATCATCTAATATTTTTCCTTCTTCTTCTAGCACACTTTAATATGATATTCTCCGGTTCCATTCAAGTTGCACTGAGTTGCATAATGTCTGTCTTTATTGCAGCTGCATAGTATTCCAACATTATATATTACTTTCATTATCCACTCATCATTCATTGGCCTAAAGCAAGACATTTTTCAACAATCAAAATGGGTGAAGAGGTGAAAGGCACAATACATTTTGTTATAGTGCTTCCTGTTCTAGTCTGGTGTTTAATATTTCTCTACTACCCATCTCAGCAAACTCTTCTCCCATCACTTTGTCACTTACCCATTACTTTTGAGACTTTCTGACATTTTAAAACCTGCCATTCTCTCTTTTTTGCACAGTATAAAATCCTTAAGAACGGTCTTGCAGCTCAGACTCATTCCCATCTCCTTAACTAGTTCCAATGAATCTTTCAGGTTTCCACTTTTATGGGACTTGTTTTTGGGGAAAGTTCTTTCAATGTCTCTATATAATGAGATGTAAACTCCTATAACATGCTACACTTTTTTTGATGGTAATATCTACCCTTTGTCTCTGCCTGCATTCTAACCATGAGAAGTCAGAGACTATGTTCCTTGGACACCACTGTTATTCTCAGTACCCCACCAAGTACCAGATACACATGAGGTACTGGTTATCCTCAAGTGCATAAATCAAATACCACAGGAAATATGAATGAAATATGAATGTATGAAACTGTCTCAGATCCCAATAATGGCTTTTGAATCACTTAGTCCCTAAAATATATCTATGTAGTGTAACTTACTTTTGTTTCTTTTGTTTTGAAATTTTAGAGACTCCCAGCATTCAAAATTAGGTTACTCATAGTTCTCCTTTCATTCTGAATTGCTGAAGTGAAGAAATTCTGGCAAATTTTTTTCCCCCTAGAACCTCACACTTCTTGTAGGACAACAAGTTGTCTTGGAATATTTCCCAAGTGTGTGCCCATCTCAATATTTACTTGGATGTGTGCTTTGTCTTGAAGAAAAACTGAATTTGAAAATTTGGAGTGCAATTCAGGACCACGTAGTCCCTTTGGACAAGAGCAAGCTCTTGTTGCCAGGTGACTATTTGAGATAGACTTATAAAACAGTGCCTGGGAATATCACTTCAATCCTGTGTTTTCTTTACCTGGTAACCGTCCTTGCCATCAACTCCCAAAGTATTTCCCGGGGATGTGGTTTCCTGACCCACGGACCACCACTGCTTGGTCAGTGGGGTTATAGCTAAGACTTGGGTATTCTTCACTTCCCAGAATAGACATTGAAGTATGGGACAGTTCGCTTTGGCTAACTAGAGGCAGTTTCCTCTATGGTCCGTGAGTGCTTTTTGGTTTTTTTTTCCCTGCCTGGAATCTTTAATTGATGGGAATCATCTGAAGGCTACTGAGCGCTTTAGGAAACGCTGTCTCCTTTCGTTCTGCTTCTTACAGCAGAAACACACGGCCTGGGCCTGGGCCTGGCGCTGGGCTGAGCTGCAGGTGGGCAGACAGCCGCGCTGCGCTCCTGCAGCTGTGCGCGCTGGCAAGCGGTTCCGGCTCCTCAGCTGTGCTCAGAACCCAAAAATAGACGCTTTTTCCCTTCACTTCCTTCCCCGTCTCACCTCAGACATAATGAGCCTTTCCACTCAGGAAAAGCGCAGCTTTCTTTATGTTTATGCTCGCCCATCACCTGATGACGTTCAAATGCAGAGGACTAAAGACAGACCCGGCTTTCTTCTCCCCTGGACCCAGCCAACACCTGCCAGTTCTGCGCGGCGCGCTTTCATGCTCAGGGCTCCCCCCGCCTCCCCTCTGCCTCTGTCTTCCAACTAAAACCGTGCCATGACCAGACATCCGACTCAGGTGAGGATCGTTAGAAACCAGGGGCCGCGCGTTCTCGGGGAAGTTCACGGCTGAAAGTCCAGTGGCTCGCCCGCTCCGTGCAGCTGAAGCCTTTTGTTCAGGCCACACTCTCACTTTCTCTCTGACACCTTCTCCCTGCTCTCCTGGTCTAGAAGCTTCTTTTCATTTTATTGTTTTCATCTGTCCGTTTGGTATCTTTATATTAGCCTTCCTTTTGAAAAAAAAAGAATCAAAGCGTCCCTGAAAGTTTGGGGCATGAGTTTCAGGAGGGAAAGAAGAGCAGCTCTTCCCTGTGGTCTATGGCAGAATCTGCCCCAGTTAGTTCCCCACAGTTTGCTTTTATCGTTTCCTTTCCTAGGGCATACAACAAGGCCACCAGCCTTGCCCCACGGGAGGCGAGGCTGTGGGGAGAGAGTGCCAGGGAGGCGGAGAGCAGAGGTACGACGTTCACCAACGCCTCCTGTTCAACTCTCTACGCAGGTGCAGTGTCAGGCATCTCCCACCCTGGAAATAAATGGAAAGTGTCCTCACAGTGGGAGTCCTGCCGACGCCCCTGGCACCACGATGTGAGCGAGATATCAGCATGACTTATGGAAAGCCATTGAAGACCGGGGTGGCTGTAGGAGCAATTAACCCAACCTGAAAATCGTGGTGCCCTGTAACCACTCCGACCTTCGCCTACTCATGAGACCCGTGAAAATGACCACCATGAAAGACAGGCTGCAGCCAACAGGGAAGCTAGCATGCCGCCTGAGCGCTGGACGGAACTAAGCCAGGGCAGCTGCCCCTCATTAGCCTGTCCTGCCCCTTTGACACGGCTTCAGTGGCACCCTGGCCCTGGCGTCTGCCTCCTATTATCTGGAAGCAGTATGCTCCTGAATACCGGCGCACCTTTGAAAATACAACCCGTAATAGACACGGGCCATTCGGGATGACAACAAGGCTGCGGTTTTACCCATGTCTTTCGCGTCTCTGCAACACAAGAACATTTTTGTTATTGCTGAACATAGGTATGTTGGACCCTGAGACCTCAAGACATCACAAGCAAATGGAGTTCCGAAGATAAATTCGCAAAAATTGTCTCCAGGGGTTGTCTTCATTGGACATGCTGATATTTATTTGCATAAGCTTTAAAAAAAAAGTCTAAAAGGAAAAGCAAAATCAAAAACCACCTGACTCAAGGGACTCAAGTGTAGATCTGGCAGTGATGCTGCTGATCTGATCACCACAGCCAGAAAAACCAGGTAGCACAAGCTGAGAAAGAAAACTTCACTTTGACGCAGCATTTTGAGTTAGGGCCACTCAGGGACATCTGTCAGTTTGTAGCAGTCACATTTTTTGAAGGAGGGTTTTATTTTCTTGGGGAGTATGAGGTGGAGGAATCTAAATGCTTGAAATAACCTCATCTCTTTCCACATAGCTCTGGGTGTACAGAGATTAGAAAGGAAGCGGGCATTGCCCTGAAGGGGGTGAAAGGAGGTGTTTTTAAATCCTGACTGTTAAACTTCCTCAAGGAAAGAGGCAAAAGCTTCAATCCCCCGACTCAGAAATGTGGCAGCCCTAATAACATCTCAGCCACGGAGAGCTGGTTGTTTAACCCCTGCATTGGTGACTCTTTCAGAACTTCTAAATTCAAGATTTTGAAAAGTGACTCTAGAGCTTTCAAAAGGCGGTGATACTGGGAAAACTCCAGATCAGAACCCCAAAGGGCCTGGGGAAGCAAGGGGAAAATGGAAACTGTCTTCTGTGTGCACAGCTGCCCAGTTAATAATGCTTTTGTCCAGGTACATCTGCCCAGGCCCTCGCTGCACCCTAGGGGGACAGACCCAGGGTTCAGCCATGCGTACTGAGATGGCTGGGTTTCCCTCTGTCCTTATCTCCTATAGCTGTGGCTGCTTCCAAGGGGGAACTGTTGGTGACCCCGACACACAGCGGCCTCCCTTCCAGGAAGCTGTAATTAGGAGATTAAGAAACTACGGAGGCCAGTGGATGTTTTCCATATTACTTAGGACTTGACCAGACTTCGCTTTAATCAAAGATAATCAACCCATCTGAGGCAGATCAGAGTGAAGATCCAGACTGGATGAGCACTAATGCGGCCGGGGCACCAAGGGCGTTACTGGTAATCGGCAGGAAAGCCTCTCTCTCCGAACGTGAGGGGCACTCTGCTGAGCGGGGCCATATGTCGGCTGCAATCTGCAGCTTCTGGATGGAGAAGTCTCTCGACCCCAAGGCGCTGTGTCGAACATGGAACACAACTGGCGGTGCCAAAGGGTGAAAGGCAGGCACTGTGCACCGTGCTTCAGTGGAAGTGTTTTAGTAACGAAGCAGCTAAATGGGCTACTGGTCTTGGTTGCCTTCTAGGTTTCAGCTAAAGGCAAAGAAAAAGTTCTTGTAAACATTTGAATTGAGGGCAGCAATGTTAAGAACTTTATTCTTTTTTCAGAACACACAAATACTGGCCTTGGAGATGGCGCTGAGGGTAGGAGTGCATACTCTCCATGCCAAAGCTTTAGTTCTCTGGAGGACAGCTGGCAACATAGCAAATGGTCTGAGTCTGGTCTGAACAACAAAATCACACACACACACACACACCCCACGGCACCACAAGAACACTGACTATTGCAAATGAAAGTATTCTCTCTTCTGTTGCAGTACTGTGTTGATTCAGGGGTCCAGAATGGTAATTAGAGAGGAAGGATAATGTGGAGACTTGAGTCAAGTGTCCCAAATAAGGCAGACATAACCCAAGAGTCTATGTTTATATCAGCTAAAGGCTGAGGAACTGGGGCCGGAGAGATTATACAGTGGGCAGGGCACTTGCTGCATGTAGCTGACTTGGATTCATTCTCCAGCATCCCGAGATAGTCCTCTGAGAATATTCCTGAGTACAGAGACAGTAGTAACCCCTGTGATCGTGAGGTATGAACCACCAAAGCAAACAAAAATACTTAAAAGTGGAGAGACTAGGTTCATTTGGGCAAATATGATTTTCAATCAGTGTAGTTATTACTGGTTGAAAAGTTCAGCAGGCAGTGAGAAGTCCATTTCAATCTCAGGTGGTCTGTCTCCCAACTTTGAATCTGGGTATAGTTAACGCCCAGATTGGGCGCTTGTGGATATGCCTGGCATCAAAAACCTCTCAGCTAAGATAGGCTTTTACGCAATCTCAAGATAGCTATGTGTTTGTTTTCCCTTTATGTTATTTATAAAACTTTAAAAGTAACAAAGCTAAGCTTTGTTAGGAAAAAAGTGACCAAAAATGAATATTTGACTGTCTGCCAAAGTGATTCTAAAAGCAGTGAGCTGAAGAGCGTTCTTGAAACGTTTTGCCCAATAGTAAAATGCTAAAATGCCTGGCTCATTCACAAAGGTGATTTGATAAGCAAATATTTATTTGGATGTTTATATTCTGCTACAAGTGTTTAAAAGGTCAGCCTGGTGGAGTTTATAGAGGGCTTTCTGACATCCACTTTCAGTAATGAAGGATTAGGTAATCTGGACAGCCTCCAGCCAAGAATAAGGAAAGCACACACACACACAAAAAAACCCTTTTTTTAATAAAATAGCTGAAAGGCACTGGAAAGTCAATAAGCCATGGAAGGATCATAGAAATCAAGATTTTGAAAAAGAGGCAGTCAGAGAGAACGCTGTATACTGGGGACCACTTTCCCCCTAACCTCATTCCACAAGTGGTCAAACAGTAGTACAGCCACAATGCTCACAGCACTCTTGTGGAGTTAGAAGAACAACCCACATTCAGTGTAAGAAAACTTTCAAAAAATTAGACTCAGTCACCCATTCAAAATGTATTGAATACTACTAAATGCTGGGTAGTCAACGATGAATGATACAATCTTCATAGCCTCTGATCTGAAAGAGCACACAGCTGAGAGAGGATGATATCTTCTGGGAATATATCCCAAGGGTGCAAAAAAAAAAACACATTAGAAACGTCCAAGAATAGTAGAAATAAGTACCAGGAGATTGTCTCCATGGCTTGGAGGCTGGTCTCTCATTCTGGGTAACTCAGAGAAGGGACCACCAAGTAAAATGTGGTTGGAGGTCATGTGGGGGAAGGGTGATGAGGGCCGAATACAGACTAGAGACTGAACACAATGGCCACTCAACACCTTTATTGCAAACCACAACGCCTAATCAGAAAGAGAGAACAAAAGGGAATTCCCTGCCATAGTGGCAGGGTGGGGTGGGGGGAGACGGGACTGGGGAGGGGGGGAGGGATGTTGGGTTTACTGGTGGTGGAGAATGGGCACTGGTGAAGGGATGGGCTATCGAACTTTGTATGGGGAAACATGAGCACAAAGATGTATGGATCTGTAACTGTACCCTCACGATGACTCTCTAATTAAAAATAAACTAATAAAAAAAAAAGAAAAAAAAAGAAATGACATCTGCACCTGTATGTTCATTGCAGCACTGTTCACAATAGCCAGAATCTGGAAACAACCCGAGTGCCTGAGAACAGACGACTGGAGAAAGAAACTTTGGTCCATCTACACAGTGGAATACTATGCAGCTGTTAGAAGAGATGAAGTCATGAAAATTGCATATAAGTGGATCAACATGGAGAGCATCCTGCTAAGTGATATGAGTCAGAAAGAGAGGGACAGACATAGAATGACTGCACTTATTTGTGAAATATGAAATAACATAATATGATATTGACACCCAAGGACAGCAGACACAAGGGCCAGAAATATTGCCCAATAGTTAGAAGTCTGTCTCATGAGCTAGGGAAGAAGGCAGCTGAAATAGAGAAGGGATCAGTAAGACAATGATGGTTGGAGGAAGTGTTTGGGATGGGAGATATGTGCTGAAAGTAGATAAAGGACCAAACGTGATAACCTCTCAGTATCTGCATTGCAAACCATAATGTCCAAAAAGGAAAGAGAGTATAGGAAAAACTGTTTGTCATGGAGGCAGGGCAGGGTTGGAAAGGGGGGGGGGTATATTGGGGACATTGGTGGTGGTGAATGTGCACTAGAGGAAGGATGGGTTTTTGATCATTGTATGATTGAAACTCAAACATGAAAGCTTTGTAACTGTATCTCAAGGTGATTCCATTAAAAATAAATAAATAAATAAATATTTTTATTTTTTTTTAGAAAAGAGGATAATATGTTCAAATAATATGATCACACTTTATGAGCATGAAAAGAAGATGAAACAGGTTACAACTGGGTAAAGCAATGGTCAAAAGTAGATGCCAGTTGAGCTATCTCCTGAAGGACATAGCACTGTGGGTAGAGAGAGTTCTACGTCTTCCTAGTTGGATAATAAATGCACAAAGGCTAGAATTTAGGCTCTAAAGAAGGGATTAAATGTTTAAAAAATAAAATGAAAAAAGGGGGACAGATTGTGAATGATCTCTCACTGCATGCCATGCTTGGCACTTTGGATTTTATCTTTGAGGCAATGCATAATTATTAAGTTATCTTGATATGGAAAATTTATATCGCATTTAAGAAAACAGAATTCTACTGACATTGTAGACATTTCAGAGAATTTCTACAAAGCATGATAGACTAGAGACCTGTGTGTATGATAGAAACGCAGATGCATAGGAGCAGACCTAGGACTGTGCATGGGCATAGTACCCAAGCAGGCACCCAGTCACACCTGACAGCTGATGCCATCTACAAGGCTGTGACTTGCAAACATTCCAGATTAGAAAACTGGGAGTCATGGGCAGCCAGTTAATCTCCCCAATATATCCAATTAGAACCACAAATTAGCCTCTTCTGTGGAACCCTCTAAGGCAGCTCGACCATCCAACCATATTAAGTCAATAGTCCATTAGCCCCAACTCCAATCAACATTCTCCTCAAAACACAAAAGCAACATTGCGCATCCGAGTCCAAACTGCAAAGGTCACTATAGTAAAGCAACACAGAAACCCACCAGGCTGAGTGAGTGGAGAAGCCAGCCCAGGTGACCCAATGAGTAATAGTGAGCTATATAACCTCTCTGATAAGCAATTTAGAATGGAATTGTTAACAATGCATAAGAAGCTCAAAGAAACAATAAAACACACTGTCGATAAAATATAGGAGGATATGAAAGTAGAAATGAGGAAAATGCAAATGAACATATAAGCAGAAGGGACAGATCTGAAATGAAATACTCACTGGACAGTCTCAGCAGCAGAGTAATAGCTGCTGAGGACAGAATCAGTGAGCTCCAAGATGAGGTGCAGAGAATCTACAGATAACAGCAGAAGATGGAAAAGAGCCTCAAAATAAACAGGTGACAAGAGGAAATCGAGGTGAAGCCAAGAGGAACAACATAAGAATAATTAGAGTACAAGATGGGCAGGAAAAAAACCTGGATGAGGAAACAACTCATAATAGGTATCATTTCTGAGAAGTTTCCAGAGCTAAAGAGTATATGTGCCCAAATCCAGGAAGCCTAAAGGGCTAAAAGAAATCCAAATAAAAAGAACCCAAACATATCCTTTTCAGAATGATGAAAACCACAGATAGAGATAAAATGCTGAAAGCAACAAGATCAAAGAAGGAAATTTCTTATAAAGGAGGATCCCTAATATTTAGGGCAAACATCAGATAAAATTATCTGGGCCTGAAGACAGTGGTGGGATATAGTGAACAAACTCGATGGAATGAATGACTCACCAAAATACCATTACCCAGCCAGCCCTTCATTCAGATTTGAAGAAATAATACACAAATTCACAGAATAAAGAACAACTCAGGAAATTCATCAACTCAAAACCATTGTTACAAGCTCCACAAGTACACTAAACTCCTACATAAAGATGGCACAAAACCTCATCACAATAATCTCTCCCAATGTCAATGGACTAAATGCACCAATAAAGAGGCACAGAGTGGCAGGATGGATTAGAAAACTAAACCCAACATTCTGCTACCTTCGAGAAACACATCTGAACAACCAAAGCAAACACAGACTCAAAGTCAAAGGCTGGAAAATAATTCTCCAAGCAAACAACCCCCTCAAAAAGCTGAGGTGGCCAGAGAGTCTTCAGGCTGAAGAGATCATTAGAGCCAGTGAAGGTCATTTCTTAATAATCAAGGGAATGTTACATCAGGAAGAACTCACTCCTAAATGGATATGCACCTAATGAGGGGCCAGTAAAGTACTTAAAACAACTGCTAGTAGACTTCAAGAAAGATTTTGATAGCAACATAGAAAGACACTGTCAGCAACACTATAGTTAGTTTGAGATTTCAATATTGCTTTGTCACCTCTTAATAGATCAACCAGACTAAAGCTCAGCAAGGAAATACTTTATTTGAGGGAAGAAATTAGAAGTATATTATATAGGATTTTTCATCTCCAAAAAGCTGAATACAGACTGCTGCCGAGATGTGACCTCGGGGGCCACACGCAGGTGTGGCTCCTCCGCAGCTGCACGAGCGTGAATCCAGACCCAGTTGAACCAACTTCAACATGGGCATCTCCTTGCTGATTGTCTCCAGCCAGAGAACTAAGCCGTGACCCCATGCCCGCCCAGGAGGGGAAAGGTATTTCTCTCTCTCGTCTGTCCCTTCCCGGGGATGAAGGGCTTGGGGACCGCCATATTATGACGACCACAGAAGGGGTTTACAAGCTTGAAATGATTGAATATCCGGAAGAAATATCCCTGGACTTAGTTGTTAATGTACAGAAATACAAAACTGCGCGGCCGCTACTGCGGCTGTGCGACCTCATTTCTCTTCACAACAGGTCTCACTCTAGTGGGGTGCTCCTAATAATAATGGTGAGGTTTGTGTTGAAATATTGAATGTAACCAAAGTAAATAGAAAGTGAAGTAAAATTTATCAGTTACAAGGCAGGGGGTGGGGGGGGTGGGGGGCGCGGGATCGGAGGTTTACAGTGTTTTTTTTCTTTTGTCTTCGGTGGTGGGATATGGGCACTGGTGAAGGGATGGTTGTTTCAGCATTGTATGACTAAGACTTAAGCCTGAAAGCATTGTAATTTTCCACATGGTGATTCAATAAAATAATTTTTTTTTAAAAAAAAGCTGAATACACATTCTTCTCCAGTGCACATGGGACATTCTCCAAGATAGACAAATACTGGGCCAGAAAACATATCTCAATAAAACCAAGAAAACAGAAATTGTATCAACTATGTTTTCAGACCATGATACACTGAAAATAGAAATTAATCACAAACGAAAATCAAGAAACAAATCAAATACCTGGAAATAAAACAGTTCACTACTAAGCAAGCAGTGGGTTAGAGAGGAAATCAAAATGAAAATTGAAAGATTCCTGGAAACATGAGAATGAGGACATGAGCTACCAGAACTTGTGGGACATAGCAAAAGCAGTATTAAGAGTTAAGTTTCTAGCTTGCAAGCGTTTATCAGGAAAGAAGAAAGGACTAGCATCAATAACTTAATTTCACAGCTTAAGATGTTGAAAAATGACTAACAAAATGAGCCCAAACCAGGCAGGAGAAAAGAAATATTAAATCTTAGAGCAGAAATCAATGAGCTAGAATCCCCCCACGGCCCCCACCCCATCAAAAAATAAAATCAGTCCAAAAGATCAATGAAACCAAGATCTGGTTCTCTGAGGAAATAAATAAGGTCAACAAACCACTAGCAAGACTTACAAAGAAACAGAGGTAGAGAAAGCTAATAAACTGAATCAGAAATATAAAGGGGAACATCACAATGGATACTACAGAAATCCATAGGAACATAAGAGATTACTTTGAAAATATTTATGGCATGAAACAAGAGAACCTTGAAGAAATGTAAATTCCTGGATTCATATAATCTCCCAAGGCTGAACCAAGAAGACTTGGAATACCTGAGCAGGCCTATCACCATGGAAGAAATAGAAACAGTAATCAAAAGTCTTCCCCAAAATAAAAGCCCAGGCCCAGAAGGATACACTGGAGAATTCTTTAACCTTTAAAGAGGACCTACTCTGAATCCTTTTCAAGCTTTGCCAGGAAATTGAAGACACAGAAATATTCTCAAATAGTTTCTATGAGGCAAATATCATCCTGATATCCAATGCACACAGAAGCACTACAAAAGGAGATAATTACAGACCAATATCACTGATAAACACAGATGCAAAGATCCTCAACAAAAATCCAACAACGCATCAAAAAGATCATACAAAATGTCCAAGTAGGATTCATCACAGGGATGCAAGCATGATTCAACATTCACAAGCCAATTACATAATATATCATATCAATAAAACAAAAGATAAAAACAATACAATCATATCAAAAGATACAGAAAAAAAGCACATGACATGATTCAGCACCCATTCATGATAAAAACTCTGATAAACAAAGAAACAGGCCCAAAGTAAGCATTATCCTCAATGGGGAAAACTAAAAGACTTTCTTCTAAGATCAGCATGACAAGGTTGGTCACTCTCTGTCATACTAGAAGTCCTTGCCATAGCAAGAAAAAGACATCGAAGGCATCCAGATAGGAAAGGAAGAAGTCAAGCTCTCACTATTGGCAGACATAATACTAAATTGAGAGAATCCTAGACTCCATGATAAAGCTCCTAGAAACAATAGATTTTGTATAGCAGAGTGGAAGTTTAAAAAATCAATACCCAGGGTACCATGGCTTTCTAATATACAAATAATAAAAGAGAGATCAGAAAAACAATACCATTCACAATCATGCCTCAGAAAATCAAGTACCTCGGAATCAGTTTAACTAAGGAGGTGAAGGACCTACACAATTCAAATAACAAAGCACTACTCTGAGAAATAACAGGTGACATGGAAATACATCCCCTGCTTATGGATTAGGAGCATAAACATTGACTTCCCAAAGCATTATACAGATTCAATGCAGTACCTACAAGGATACCCATTACATTCATAAAACACTCCTGAAACTCATATGGAACAACAAACCCCCATAAATAGCTAAAGCAATCTTTGGTATAAAGAAGTTGTGAGGCATCACCTTCCCCAACTTTAAACCATACTACAAAGTGGTAGTAATTAAAACAGCATGGGATTAGATTAAAGACACACCCGAACATCAGTGAAACAGAGTCTTACTGATATACAGACACAGACCCTCAAATATATGATCACCTAATCTTTGACAAAGGAGCAAGAACTATGAAGGGGAGCAAGGAAAGCCTCTTCAACAAGTGGTGCTGGAAAAATTGGGCAGCTACATATGAAAAACAAAGTACTCATATCTCTTTCCAATGCCAGGCACAAAAGTCACATCAACATGGACTAAAGACCTCAATATCAGACCTGAATTCATAAGGTACATGGAGGGAAATGTGAGCAGAACCATCCATGACATTGAAGCTACAGGTGTCTTCAAGGATAAAGCACCTCTGCCCAAGCAAGTGGAAGCAAAGATAAACAAATGAGATTACATTAAACTAAGAAGCTTCTATACTACAAAAGAAATGGTGGTCAAGATACAAAGACAGCCCACAGAGTGGGAAAAAATATATATAACCGATACCCATCTAATAAGGGGTTAATATCTAAGATATTTAAGGCACTAGCAGAACTTTACAAGACAAAAACATCCAAAGCCACCAATAAATAGGGAGAAGAAATGAACAGAAACTTCCTCAAAGAAGAAATACAAATGACCAAAGACACATGGAAAAATGCTCTACATCTCTAACCATCAGGGATATGCAAATCAAAACAACAATGAGATATCATCTTCTATCAGGAGATTGGCACACATCCAAAAGAACAAGAGAAACTAGTGCTGGCATGGATGTGAGGAGAAAGGGACTCTCCTTCATTGTTCGTGGGAATGCCAAAATTGGTCCAGCCTTTCTGAAGAGCAATATGGGCTTTCTTCAAAAGCTAGAAATTGAGCTTCTATGTGACCCAACAATACCACTTCTGGGAATATATCCCAGAGCCCAAAAACAAACTAGAAATTCCATCTGCACTTCTATGTTCATCTCAGTTCTATTCACAAAAGGTAGAATCTGGAAACAACTCATGTGTCTGAGAACAGATGACTGGTTAAAGAAACTTTTGTATATTTACACAACGGAATACTATACAGGAGTTAGAAAAAAAATAAGTTATGAAATTTGCATATAAATGGATGGATATGGAGAGTAGCATTCTGAGTGAAATAAATCAGAAGAAGAGGGACAGATATAGAATGATCACACGTATTTGTGTGATGCAAATAAACATCTGAGACTTATGCCCCTTGATGCTTCACTGCCTCATAATGGTGAGGGGGTGGAACAGAGCCAACTGGTGAAGAACAAACCAACAGGTGCTGCCCAGAGATGCAGGCAGGCACAAGGCTGGAATCTTTGCATAGACTGTGTCAATCTGACCAGTACTTTCTGTACATGAGCAGTACGTACATGCATAGGTGTGTGGAGTGTTTGTCAGTGTGCAGATCATTACAACATGCCACCTGCATGGCAGAGTCTGGCAAGCTACCCATGACATATTCAATATGCCAAAAGCAGTAATAAAAATGGGCCTCATTCCCCTGACCCTGGAAGAGCCCCAAATATGGCAGTGTTGAGAAGGATGAGCAAGGAAAGACTGCTAAAATCTCAGGGCCAAACTAAGCTGACAAAACGAAGGACTAAACTGACTATCTGCACTTTTAACGCATGTACACTGGCATTGGAAGTGTCCATCAAAGACCTGATGGTGCAAGTGCAGAAGATCAAATACAATGTCATTGGATTGATGGAGACAAGCAGGCATTAATCACATCATGCAGTTTTTGACTCTGGAGAAGAACTGTTCCTCAGAACATGCAACAGTAGAGGCATCAGTGGTATTGGTGTCCTCATAAACACAAACTTGGTCATGAGCATTGATTTGTTTGAATGCCTAACAACCCAAATCAGATGCTTACATTTGAATAGATGTGGCTCATTTCCAGCAGTTTCTATCTTAGTTGTATATGCACCAACATGCAACTACTATGAAGAAGAAATTGAGAAGTTCTACATGGAGCTGGAGAAGTTCTATATAGAAGACCACACCTTCTACAAGGTCATTGTAAGTGATTTTAACACTGAGTTTGGACAGAGAAGATCGACAGAAGAACTCCACATTGGGACCCACAGCCTAGAATGGAACGAATAGGGTCAGATACTGTCTGTCTGAGTTCATCATGTTGACCAAGACCATCCACGATAACTTGCAGTTCCCTTGGATGGTCTAAATATTGGACATGGGAGTCTCCCAGTGGGCAGTTCCACAACGAAATTGACCGCATCATATTCAATCGACAGTTTTGCCTGACCTATGTCACTATTGTCCCAAAATTCCAAACGGGATCAGAACACCATCTCCTTCATGAGAAATTCTACTTCATGGAGTGGGGAGAAAGGGCTGCAAAGTTTGGGAAGAGAACTCCCAGAACAACCACCAGCTGGGGTCTCTTTGGCACAACTGCGGCAATATGGGAAGATGCCATCGTTGACAACATCAAGGAGGAATATGATGGACTGGTTCAGCACCTCCATGATTGTCCAAGGAATGTCAGAAGTGAGAAAGGCACAAAATGACGCCTATTTTTGGAAACTCTCAAGCTCATTCACCAACGTGGTTTGGCACGAGCCTCAGGCAATCACAAGCTAACGTCCAAGCTCACAAAGCTGTACAGAGAAGCAATAAAGGAAGACTTCAAAGAGAGAAGAGCAGCAGTATTGGCCAATGTGGCAGATGCCGGGAAGAGTATTCACATCTCCTGCCCATTCTTCGCCAAGTATTGGCGTGTTGGATTTTAGAAGGTAGAATGCTGGGAACGACATATCCATCCTGCAGACCTTAGTATGTGAGCAAGTAGACATGGCTATCAAAGAGATATGAGTAGAAGTCGTGGATAACCTTTTCCATTGCCCTTCTGGAAGATGTGATAGATCCATCAGGATGTCTGCAGGATGGATATGTCATTCCTAGCATTCTACCTTCTAAAATCCAACATGCCATTTTGTCGGTAAAGACACGTACAGCACCCGGTCCAGACAAAAGTCAGGCCTGAACATCTGAAGAATCTGTCGCCAGTACTCATAAATATACTGGCTTGGCTCCTCATACACTACCTGTCTGAATGCAAAGTTCCTTCCCATTGAAAATCAAACAGGACTGTTCTGTTGTATAAGAAGGGAGACACCCACGACATTGGCAACTATCGCCCAATCTGCCTGTTTTCCATCGTCTACAAGTTATGCACTCGAGTCATCCTGAATAGGATTGGCAGAACACTATACAAAGGAGAACCTTGTGAGCAAGCTGGATTCCAAAAAGTATTCATCATGATCAACCATACCTACACTGTGACCAAGCTCATTAAGGTCTCGAGAGAGTTCAAGATGCTGCTCTGTCTAACATTCATCGACTTAAAGAAGGCCTTTGATTCTGTTGAGACTGGAGCGGTCATCGAAACCCTAGCCAAGCAGGGCATTCAAACTCAGTACATCATGATCCTCCACGAGCTGTATTGTGGATTCACCACCAGGATCTCACCATTCTACAAGGAAGTGATCATCGACATAAAGAGAGGGGTTCGGCTGGGTGATAACATTTTACCAAAACTCTTAGTGCCATCCTCGAGAATGTCACTCGAAGACTGGAATAGCAAGGAATGGGAGTTAAGACTGATGGTCGGCAACTACTCTACCTCTGCTTCACTTATGATATCATTTTAATAACACCAAACATTAGCCAAGCAGCATGAATGCTGGCAGACTTCGACCGTGATTGTGGAAAGGTCGGACTGCAGCTGAATCTTATGAAGACGATGTCCATGAGAAACAGACAAGTTCCTGATGTTCCATTTGCTCTCAATGGAACAAACATCTCTGAAAGCAGCAGTTATGTGTACCTAGGTAGGGAACTCAACATGATGAATGACCTGGCACCTGAGCTGTGCAGGAGGAAGAGAGCAGCATGGAATGCCTTCAAGAGCGCTGAAGAAGTTGTTAAGAGGATGAAGAAACTCTGGCTCTGGGCATGTTTTTTCAACTCTACCATTCTTCCTGCACTAACATACGCCTCAGAGACCTGGACCCTACAAAAATAGGATGAGAACGCTATTTGGGTCACCCAAAGAGGAATCGAAAAGCTATGCTTAGAGTATCATGTTTCACTCAAGTGAGAGAAGGATCCAATCCGGAGTTCCAATGAGTGAGAATCAGGGACGCTATCTCATTTGTCTAGGTGTCAAAAATCAGATGGGCCGGACACATAATGCAATGTGGAGACAACTGCTGGACTAGAGCTGTTACTGACTGGATTCCACAGGGCATCTAAAGAATGCCAGGTTGCCCACCTATGAGGTGGTCAGACTTCTTCATCAGACCTATGACCATGAATGAATGGTTTGAGGCTCTTCATGTTCCTGGAGTGAGCAGACACCATTGTGCTACACCATTACACAACAGGGACAAATGGAGACATTACTGGTGCCCACTCAAGCAAATCAATGAGCAACGGGATGACAAGTGATTCAAGCGATACCCGAGGACAGTGGTAACAAGGATTAGTCTATGGTTAGAAGAGGATTAGTCTATGGTTGGAAGAGGATTAGTCTATGGTTGGAAGTCTGCTTCAAGTGCTTGAGTAAAAAGTAGCTGGGATAGGGAAGGAACTGCTATGACAAAGATAGTTGGAAATGATCCTTCTGGATAAGAACTGCATGCTGAAAGTAGGTAAAAGAACAGACATAATAATCCAACAGTAACTGTATGTCAAACCATAATGCCCAAAAGAAGAGGAAGATTAGATGAAGGGAGGGATGGCAGGAGGGAGAGAGAGACAGAGACAGAGACAAACAGACAGAGACAGAGACACACAGACAGATGGAGAATAAAAGTAACTGCCATAACAGTAGGCTGTGGGATGGCTGGAAAAAAACTGGGGACACTGATAGTGGGGAGTGGACACTGGTGGAGGGATGGCTGTTGGGACATTGTGTGACTGAAGCCCAATCATGAACAGCTTTGTAACTATGTATCTCAGGGTGACTCAATAAAAGTGGAAAAAGTTAATTGAAAAAAATTTTAAAAAGCAGGTGCATATAAATGACATCTTAGACATGAGCTAAAGATATTGTTGTTACCTGGGTGTGTTCTGAAAATGGACTCATTTCTTAGTGGTGCACTGCCAGCACCGGGGTATGCAAAAGACTGGCAGACCTGAAGTTCAATTTCTACTTGTTGAATTTTAAAAGTCTAAGGAGTGAGAAAAACACTTTGCAGATATAGATTCTGTTTAAATCTATCAATTTATATTGACATAAAACCACAATCTATCATTATCTATCTCATAAAGATAATACAATGTCTTCAGAGTTATAAGCCAAATATATTGATGATGACTATAATGCTTTTCTGGTGAAGCCTTATAAAACCTTTAGAGAATGAATAAATAACAACGCGCCTTTGGGCTGTGAACTATAGTGTTACCAATATCAAATCCTCTTCCCTACCGAAGAGTGGTAAGATTTCTCTCCTCTAAACATCACACTCTTAATACTGACCACAAAAACAATTCTCCGGAAAGGAGCTTAGGCAGGTACTGTAAATAAAATAATGCCTACAACTGTAACATTTGCAAGAACTGGAAGAGTTGAATTTATCTCCTACATTGCCTTTCCCTTCCTTCCATCATGCATTGATAGTAAGAGACAGTCATACTTAAAATTTTAAATCTGCAGCCTTATATTCCAAAACAAATACTTTCATTACAGTGATGTCTATTACATCTTTCATAAATAGTCACTTAGTTCTTTCTCCTGTGTATAAGTTAGTTTTTTAATTATATCAGAAAATCACTGAGGGGATGTATTAAGAGTCTTTGGAGAGTCTAAGACCCTGAGCAGAGCACTATACAAATATCCTTGCTCAGGAATAGTCTGTGTGCTAATAGGTATTTGACATGTTTTTTAATCAATCAAATTATGTCAGTAGCTATTTTTACCAATCAAAATTTAAATTTCAGCTGTAAGTCTCCAACTTGAATAATAAAATTTCTGAATTCTCAATATATTGCCAATTTTCTTAGAGTACATGTATCAGGCACCTCACAAAACCAGCTTTCCTACTTTCTTGTTGATATATTCTCTGAATTATAAAATAAAACTTTGTTTGAATCATAAAAGGAATCAGTAGCTCATATTTTGATATTCTAAGTGTTAAAAGTGATTTTTCCCTGCTATTGAGCCTGATGATTTGCCAAGGAAAATAACAAAAGCCACAAATCCCACAGTGATCTCACTCATGTCCTGTTAGCCAAACTCTTGTCATGCTCATCAAGTGGACAGCTAGGACATTTTTAAAGGCCATTAGGTTTTTGCAATGAATTGAAAATAAGCAGGTCCGCTTTTGTGAACTTTGGGACTGATATTCTCCTGTCAAGGGACATTCCACAATATCTATCTTACAAATTATAAATAAAGAATTTACTTATAAATTAAAGAAGGGCAAAGATGATTTTAGAGTCCATGCCTGCTCCCTAAATATTAAAAACTTGTGTAGCATACCACAGTTTCTAAATGCATGAAACCTGACTTCTGTGAATAATACCTGATTGTCTTTTCTCTGAAGGAATTAATCTCCCCATGGACCACCAGTGAACTACTTATGAAACACTGATGGTTGTTTCTACTGGATAATCATGATTCTCATATATGCCTATCCATTGGGATGTGAAGCTCAAGGGTGGTCAAACAGGTAGGATTTTAAGGTTATATTTCTAGGTAAAATAACATAAATCAACACTAAATTTATTCAAATGAGTGTGAAAATAGAATTATTTCTAACCCAGAGAGCTCAATAACTAAAGCTATCCAGCAGTAACTGAAATAAGGTTTTCTGCAGAAAATGCTAAGATCAACATGTTTAAGAAATCTGTCTCTATGTGGACAAATGGCTTGATTCTTTTATTAAAAATTGGTTACAGTATCATTTGAGGTCCTAGTCTTTTTCAAGAGAGTTCATTCAAATGCTTCATGCTTTACTTACTCTATTTCTAAGGGATGTTTTTAAACATACCAGTCAGCCATTAAATCTATAAAGCTGATGTGTCCATTGGCCTAATTCTTTGGTTACTGTTAAGTGTTTATTGAATAAGCCATGATGTGTCAAACATAGTATAGACAAAGTCCACTATAAGCTTACAGGCTAAATTGGCTTAAGCATTACCCATAAAAAAAAAACACAGAAGGCTAAACAAGCATATATTGATCAAATTTTAAAGTTAGGTAGTGAACTATGGATTTGAATGACTACCATAGGGGAGAACAGTTGCTAAAAGGGAAATTGTGGGAAGTGAGAGTCTATTTGGTTCAGCTGTTCTAAGATTTCACGTGGAGGGTGTGGCTTGATGAAACCTTAAAATGTTGAATGTAAATGGATTTGGCCAACTGAGGTAAAGCAATTCAGGGTAGGAAAAGTTTAAAGAATAATAAGCTAAAACAAAGGCTGCCAAATCTAATTCTAAAGCAGATTTCTAACTTAAAATAGGAATCTAACTTTAAAATTGGGCAAGACTGGCAGTTATCTGGTCACTCTGATTAATTTTACTTATGTGAGCAAATATGGAATTGAGCTCAAAGTTGTTTTCATTTCCTTTAATCATTTACATGTTGTTTAAATATGCTAAGCGTAGCTTTCATTTACAGTTCCAAGGGCACGACGGGCTATCAGTTTAGCCAGCTCACTGCTTCCTAAGCCGACAGTGTTATGCCCAAATCATTTTGCTTTTAGGATCTCAAAAAGGAGTTGATAAGGGCTTTTGTTTTCATGAAAATAGAAAGATACACATTGGTTGATTTTTTTCCTTAAGTGCAGACAGGGAATTTTCTACCAATATCAGACTCGAGATTCCTAGCATTTAAAAATTTGCAATTCTCCCAAAATTTATTTTCTATAACTCCACACCAGGCTGTTTTCACTTGGGACACCTCAGATAGGGGGCGGGTGAAAACCCTCCCCGCCCCAAGGAAACCAGCCCCTGCAGCCAACCTCCACTACCCAACCACAGCCATACTCCAGGCCACTTTCTGGACTATGCGGCCACTTTGACATTTTCTACCCATTTTCCATAATTACCACACCATATTTGTATATAGTGACTATGCAGTCACTATACCCATTTTCCATAATTACCACACCATATTTGTATATAGTGACTATGCAGTCACCATATACAGATTGGCTTATATTTTAGGTAAGATTCCATTCCTAGAGACTTTGACTGTTTACAAAATACTTTTATATTTATTATTTCATTAGGTCCTCAAAATATTTTCATTAGGTTCTCAAACTTTTCACTTGTCACTTGTCATCCTGTTGATCTTCGATTTGCTAGAGCAGGCACCAATAATGTCTCCATTCATCCCTGTTGCGTGCTAGTGTAGCCCAATGATATCTGCTTGCTCCAGGAACAGGAAGAGCCTCAAAATGTTCATTCAGGGTTTTAACAAAGAGTCTGACCATCTCGTTGGTGGGCAGCCACGAAGTCTTTTGACGTCCCGTGGAATCCAGTCGGTAACAACTCTAGTCCAGCGGTTGTCTCTGAATTGCATTAAATGTCCTTCCCATCTGATTTTTGACGTCTTGGCAAACAAGACAGTATCCCTAATTCTCAATCGTAGGAATTCCGGATTCCTTCTCTCACTTGAGTGAAACATGATACTCTAAGCAAGGCTCTTTCGATTCCTCTTTGGGATACCCAAATAGCGTTCTCATCTGTTTTTGTAGAGTCCAGGTCTCTGAGGCGTATGTTAGTGAAAGAAGAATGGTGGAGTTGAAAAGATGTACCCGGAGCCAGAGTTTCTTCATCTTCTTAACCATTTCTTCAACACTCTTGAAGGCATTTCATGCTGCTCTCTTCCTCCTGCAAAGTTCTGGCACCAAGTCGTTCCTCATGTTGAGTTCTCCACCCAGGTACACATAGTTGCTGCACTCGAAGATGTTCATTCCATTGAGAGCAATGGAACATCAGGGATTAGTTCGTTTTTCATGAACATTGTTTTGCTGAGATTCAGCTGCAGTCCGACCTTTCCATACTCTTGAAGTCTGCCAGCATTTGTGCTGCTTGGCTAATGTTTGGTGTCATGAGAACGGTGTCATCAGCAAAGCAGAGGTGGTGTAGTTGCCAACTATCTGTCTTCACTCCCATTCCTTCCCATTCCAGTTGTCACATGACGTTCTTGATGGTAGCACTGAAAAGTTTTGGTGAAATGGTATCGCTCTGCCGAACTCATCTCTTTACGTCAATGATCACTTTCTTGTAGAATGGTGAGATCCTGGTGGTAAATCTGTAATACAGCTCACAGAGGACCTTGATATACTGAGTTTGAATGCCCTGTTTGACTAGGGCTTCAATGACCGCTTCAGTCTCAACAGAATCAAAAGCCTTCTTTAAATCGATGAACGTTAGACAGAGCGGCATCTTGAACTCTCGCGAAACTTCAATGAGTTTTGTCACTGTGTAAATATGGTCGATTGTGCTGAATCCTTTTTGGAACCTGGCTTGCTCACATGGTTGTCCTTTGTTTAGTGTTCTGCCTACTCTATTCAGGATGACTTGAGTGAAAAACTTGTAGACGACAGACATGAGTCAGATTGGGCGATAGTTGCTGATGCTGTGCATGTCTCCCTTCTTGAACAACAGAATGGTCCTGCTGGCTTTCCATTGGGACAGAACCTTGCATTCAGACAGGCCGAGCCAGTGTATTGATGAGTACTGATGGCAGATTCTTCAGGTGTTCGGGTCTGACCATGTCTGGACCGGGTGCTGTACACATCTTTTCTGACGAAATGGCATGCTGGATTATGGAAGGGAGACCGTTGGGGATGACATATCCATCCTGCAGAATTTGATATGTGGGCAGGTACACGTGGCTGTAGAAGAGATCAGAGTAGAAGTCATGAATCTCCTCTTCATTGCCATTCTGGAAGATGTGATAGATCCATCAGGATGTCGGAGGGCAGTCATCTTGGTCTTGTAGTTGATGAAGGACAGGTGGGCGTTGCAAATATCTACCAGATGAGGGAAATAAACCTCAAGAGTTATGTGACTTGCATCCCCAGGATATATTCACAGAAATGGTATTGTTGGGTCATATAGTAGCTCAATATCTTTTTTGTTTTTTGAGGAATGCCCATATTGTGCTCCAAAAAGGCTAGACCAGTTCTATTCCTACCAGCAATGAAGGAGAATCCCTTTCTCCCTGCAGCCAGGCCAACACTGGTTGCTCTTCTTATTTTGGATGTGTGCCAGTCTCCTGATATAAGACAAAATCTCATTGTTGTTATGATTTGCATATTCCTGATGGTTAGCGATGTAGAGCTTTTTTCATGTTCTTTTGGCCATTTGTGTTTCTTCTTTGAGGAAGTTTCTGTTCTTTTCTTCTCCCCATTTATTGATGGGGTTGGATGTTTTGCCAGTGCCTTAAATATCTTGGATATTAACTCCTTATCAGATAGGCGTTGGGTATATGTTTTTTCCCAGTCTGTGGGCTGTCTTTGTATCTTGGCCACTATTTCTTTTGAAGTATAGAAGCTTCTTAGTTTAGTGTAACCCAATTTGTTTATCTTTGCTTCCACTTGCTTGGGCAGAGGTGCTTTATCCTTGAAGATACCCATAGCTTCAATGTCATGGATGGTTCTGCTCACATTTTCCTCCATATGAATTCAGGTCTTTAGTCCATGTTGATATGACTTTTGTGCCTGGCATTTGAAAGGGATCTGAGTTCACTTTTTTTACACCTAGCTGCCCAATTTTTCCAGCGCCACTTGTTGAAGAGGCTTCCCTTGCTCCACTTTATATTTCTTGCTTCTTTATCTAAGATTAGGTGATCATATATATGAGGGTCTGTGTCAGGATATTCAACTCTGTTCCATTTATGTGCAGGTGTGTCTTTATTCCAGTCCCATGCTGTTTTTATCACCACCACTTTTTATGGTTTGAAGTTGGGGAAGGTGATGCCTCACTCTTCTTTATCCCAATGATTGCTTTAGCAATTTGTGGGGGTTTGTTGTTCCATATGAGTTTCAGGAGTGTTTGATCTATTTCTTTGAAAAAATGTCATCCTTATAGGGATAGCATTGAATCTGATAATGTTTTGGGATGTATTGCCATTTTGACAATCTTAATCCTCCAGATATATCTATGAGCAGAGAAAATGGATGTGTTTCCATTTTCTCCTGTCACCTGTTATTTCTTGGAGTAGTGTTTTGCAGTTTTCTTTGCACAGGTCATTCACGTCTTTACTTAAGCTGATTCTGAGGTATTTGAGTTTTTGAGACAGGATTGTGAATGGGATTGTTTTACGAATAACTCTCTCTTATCTTTCATTATTTTTACATAGGTAGCCCTGGACTTTTAAGTATTTATTTTGTAACCTGTCACTTTACTAAACTAGTCTATTGTTTCTACGATGATAAAGTACTTTGGATCTGAGGAATTGTGGGTGAGAGAGCAAGAGGGATTTGTTTATGCAAATTGCTCCAAGATAAACTAAATTATGGCTCAAAAATAATAATTTAAGCTGTTTCATGCAAAGAACTTATAAATAATCAAATTTGAAGCATGGCTCTTTATATGAAGGACTTGAGGGAAGAAAGAGTAAAAATAAGTCTTAAGCTGTGGACAGCAACCCAACAGCTCTGCTTCTTAAGTATCAGATATTTCTACCAAAGTGAAGGTTTACAAAAGGAGGGGTAGGCTCTGACTCTCACCTGAGCTTCACTAATTTAGTCCACAGTCAGATTCCTGTGTTCCTTAGAAGACACAGTCCGAATTTACAGTTCCCTTTTCACAGACTGCCTCTCTGCTCAATGTATCGTAACCCCAACACTATACTCACAGCCCTTGTGGGCATTTGTTGTATGTGCAGACCAGTGAAATCTTTGAGTCACCTGCAGTGCATATAGTCAGCTGAGGTATAAAAGCCAGCTTTCTGCTTCCTATTTTCAGTTCTCGTACTATATAAAAGTGTCCTTTTGGCAGTCTATTTAGAGCCATATTTTACATTTCTGAGGGCTTCGTTTTATTTTTTGGTGGTGATTATGCTGTGTAAAATGGTCCCCAAGCATACTGCTGAAGTGCTGTCTGTTGCTTACAAGACAAGAAGGCTGTGTGATGTCTCACAAAGTAAATATGTGATTTGATCAGCTTTGTTCAGGCATGAGTCAGCGAATCAACAGCATATATTAAGTGTCTTAATCAGAAACACATTTTTAAAAAAAAATGGTTATATATTAATTGACTGATAAAAAATGTTGTGACCAGAGATATAGGGATCAGACTCTATAATTTCCACAAAAGCAATGGCCCAATATTTGTTAATTCGGTTTTTGCAGTGACTTTAGAAAACATGAAATTGCATCAAATTATGAGATTATTTAAATATATCATAATCTTGGTTTATTGTTTTTTGGGGGATGTACCACCACACCTGGTGGTAGTCATGCATTACCCCTGTCTCTGCAAGCAGGCATTACTCCTGGCAGAGCTCAGGGGGCTTTGTGGGATAGCAGTGATAAAACTTGGTCAGCTAGGTACAAGGCAAATTCCCTACCCCCTGTACTATCTCTCCAGCCCCAATCTGGTGATCAA
This sequence comes from Sorex araneus, assembly GCF_027595985.1. NCBI lineage: Eukaryota > Metazoa > Chordata > Mammalia > Eulipotyphla > Soricidae > Sorex > Sorex araneus. The sequence continues at coordinate 58,781,033 of NC_073303.1, forward strand.
CCAGATTCACAACAACAACAAAAAGTTATGTTGCTACCTAGAAATCACATCTACCAGTCCAAAATTTTGAGTAGAGTTATATGTTTCGAAAACAAGTCTACTTGGGTATAGATGGGCATATACATTGTTAGGAATCTTTCATTGCTTTTAATAGCTATAACTTGAAAGTAATTCAGTAGAACATTTCAAGCTTCTGTAAGAAAGTGACATTACCAAATAAAGTGAGGGCTCAATAAATATGTTAAATTTACATGGTTTAAAATAAATTATTATAAATAAATAAAATAAAAGATAGGATGTTATAAATTTAAAAAATAAATTATTATAATTGATACTGAAATAGTGTAATGTCCACATGAGTGTTTTTTATACACATACAACTTTCTATTGCTGAATAATAGTAATATTTGGTATGTGTGTAGCTTGTCTGTTTATGTGCAATAGAGCTCTGTGGTCTTTGGGAATTGGACAGACATTAGGTATTACCACAATTAATCTGTGGGGAGTTATAAGCATCTATAGGTAAATAGAAGTAGACCTAATTATTAATTTGCTATACTTTGAATTAAAATTCAAAAGAACACTCTGTCCTATAAATTGCCTTTTATGCCAAGGAGCATTCTCAACTTGGCATGCTTTATTTGTATATTGATAGAGTAAAATGCCAAGGTCACTCAAAATGTTCTAAGTGAAAGGCTGTTAAAATGGTTGATTAACATGACTGTTAAACGTTTTCTGTTTCTGGGGGATGGAGCAATAGCAGAGCGGGTAGGACATTTGCCTTGCATGCAGCCAACCCGGGTTTGATTCCCAGCATCTCTGTCCCTGAGCACAGCCAGGAGTAATTCCTGAGTGCATGAGCCAGAAGTAAGCCTTGTGCATCGCTGAGTGTGGCCCAAAAAGAAAAAAAAAAAGTTTTCTGTTTCTGGAGGATTGCTTCACAGCTTAGGAGCTGGCCTCACATGCTGGGGGGAAAGGCAGCTCAGATAGAGAAGGGACCACCAAGCAAAGGGTGCTAGGAGGGCCTGCTCGGGATGGGAGATGCTGGCTGAAAGTAGACTGTAGATCGAACATGATGGCCACTTAATACCTCTATTGCAAACCACAGCACCAAAAGGAGAGAGATAGAGAGCAAAATGGAATGCCCTGCATCATAGGTGGGGTGGGTAGAGGGGAAGAGGTGGGGGTGGTGGGAGGGATGCTGGGAACATTGGTGGAAAAGGGGCACTGGTGGAGGTATGGTTACTCAATCATTGTATGACTGAAATGCAAGCACGAAAGATTGTAAGTCTGTAACTGTACCTCATGGTGATTCACTAATAAAAAATTTATTAAAAACAAGTTTTCTAAATAAAAGAGGACTTGAGGAAATGGAAAGATATCCCCTGCTCATGGATTAGGAGAATTAACATTGAAAAAATGGCAATATTCCCCAAAGCATTGTACACATTCAATGTGATCCCTATAAGGATACCCATGACATTTTTCAAGGAAATGGAGCAAACCCTCATGCAATTCATATGGAACAATAAGCCTCTACGAATAGCTAAAGCAACCCTTGGGAAAAAGAATATGGGAGGAATCACCCTCCACAACCTCAATCTCTACTACAAAGCAGTAATAATTAAAACATCATGGTACTGGAACAAAGGCAGAGCTGCAGAACAATGGAACATGGTTGAATAACCTGGCACACACCCTCAAATATATGATCATCTAATCTTTGATAAGGGAGCAAGAAATGTGAAGAGGAGTAAGGAAAGCCTCTTTAATAAATGGTGCTGGCAAAACTGGACAGCTACATGCAAAAAAGTGGGCTCAGATCTCTACCTGGCATCATGTACAAAAGCCAGGTCAAAATGGATTAAAGATCTCAACATCAGACCAGAATCCATAAGGTACATGGAAGACAAGGTTGGCAAAATCCTCCATAACATTGGAGGATTGAAGCTAACGGTTCAAAGATGATATGCCACTGGCCAAGTAAATGAAAACAGAGATAAACAAATGGGATTATCTTAAACTAAGAAGCTTCTGCACCTCAAAAGTAACAGTGACCAAAATACAAAGACAGTCTACGAAATGGAAAAGGATATCAACTCAATACCCATCTGATGAACAACTTGTAGAACAATTTGTAGACAACAGACAACAGGCAGATTGGGCGATAGTTGCTGATGTTGTGGATGTCTCCCTTCTTGTACAACAGAAAGGTCCTACTGGTTTTCCACTGGGGTGGAAACTTGCATTCAGACAGGTAGCATGTGAAGAGTCGGGCCAGTGTATTGTTGAGTACTGGCGGCAGATTCGGGTCTGACCTTGTCCAGACCAGGTGCTGTTCGCGTCTTTAGCAGTGAAATGGCGTGTTGGATTTCAGAAGGGAGAACATTGGGAACGACATATCCATCCTGCGGAATTTGGTATGTGGGCAGGTGGACATGGCTGTCAAAGAGATCTGAGCGGCACAAATGCTGGCCGATTTCTATTGCGAGTGTGGAAAGGTCGATTGCAGCTGAATCTCAACAAGACTATGTTCATGAAAAACAAACTGTTCCCTGAAGCTCCATTTGCTCTCAATGGAACGAACATCTCTGAATGCAGCAGCTATGTGTACCTGGGTCGAGAAATCAACATAAGGAATGACTTGGTGCCAGAACTGCGTAGGAGAAAGAGAGCAGCATGGAATGCATTCAAGAGTGTCGAAGAGGTGGCTAAGAGAACAAAGAACCTCTGACTCCGGGCACATCTTTTCGATTCCACCATTCTTCCTGCACTAACATATGCCTCAGAGACCTGGGCCCTACGCAAGCAGGATGAGAATGCTATTAGGGTATCCCAAAGAGGAATCAAAAGAGCTGTGCTGGGAATATCATGTCTCACTCAAGTGAGAGAAGGAATCCAGAGTTCTGACCTCCGTCGACGGTCAAAATTCAGGGATGCTGTCTTATTTGCCAAGGCATCAAAAATCAGATGGGCCGGTCATGTAATGCGATTCAGAGATGACTGTTGGAATAGAGCTGTTACAGACTGGATTCCATAGGATGTCAGAAGACCTCATGGCCGCCCTCCAACTAGATGGTCAGATTTTTTCGTCAAATCTCTGAATGAATGATTTGAGGCTCTTTCTGTTCCTGGAGCGAACAGGTATCATTGGGCTACACTAGTTCGAGACAGGGACAAATGGAGATGTTACTGGTGCCCACTTGAGCAAATCAAAGATCAACTGGACTACAAGGGATACCCATCTGATAAGAGGTTGATATCCAGGATATACAAAGCACTGGTTGAACTCTACAAGAAGAAAACATCCAACCCCATCAGAAAATGGGGGGGGTGGAAATGAACAGAAATTTTCTCAAAGAAGAAATCTGAATGGCTAAAAGACATATGAGAAAATGCTCTACATTACTAATCATCAGGGAGATGCAGATTAAAACAACAATGAGATATCGTTTCACACCACAGAGACTGTCCCACATCCAAAAGAACAAAAAGAACCAGTGTTGGCACGAATGTGGGAAGAAAGGGACTCTCCTTCACTGCTGGTGGGAAAGCGGACTGATTCAGCCCTTTTGGAAAACAATATGGATGATTTTCAAAAATATTAGAAATTGAGCTCCCATTTGATCCAGCAATACCACTCCTGGGAATATATTCCGGAGAGCCAAAAAGTTATAGTAGAAATGACATCTGCATTTGTATGTTCATTGTAGCACTGCTTACAATAGCAAAAATCTGGAAAAAAACAGAGTGCCAAAAAACAGATAACTGGTTAAAGAAACTTTGGTACATCTATACAATGAAATATTATGCAGCTGTTAGAAAAGATGAATTCATGAAATTTGCATATAAGTGGATCAAAATGGAAAGTATCATGTTAAATGAAATGAGTCAGAAAGAGAGAGACAGACATAGAAGATCTCACTCATCTGTGGAATATAAAATAACAGAGTGGGAGACTAACACCCAAGAGTAGTAGAGATAATCACCAGGAGGTCTGCCCCACAGCTTGGAAACTGGCCTCAAATGCTGGGGGAAAAGGCAGCTCAGATAGAGAAGGGAATACCAAGTAAAGGATGTTGGGAGGACCCACTGGGGTTGACAGATGCATGCCGAAAGTAAACTATAGATCAAACATTATGGCCACTCAATACCTCTATGGCAAACTACAACACCCAAAAGGAGAGAGAACTAAAGGAAATGCCCTGCTGCAGAGGCAGGGTGGGGTGGTGGGAGATGGGGTAGGAGTGGTGGAAGGGTTACTGGGAATATCTGTGGAGGAGAATGGGCACTGGTGGAAGGATGTAAATGATCACTGTATGACTGAAATACAAACATGAAAGTTCATAAGTTTGTGACGGTACCTCACGGTGATTCTTTAATAAAAATTTTTTGAAAATTAAAAAAAAATATAAAGTTTTCTGTTTCTGGGCTAGAGAGATATTATAGAAAGTCAGTTACTTGCATTGTACATGGTTGACCATGGTTTGATACCCATATTATTCCCAGAGCCCTGTCAGAGTGATCTTTGAATGCTGTGGGATGTACCCTCCAAAAGAAAAATCAAAAGATTGTTTTTTTTGTTCTACATTTTATTTTAAATAACATATTCACTTAGAAATTTGTTTTATCATCTATGGTATAAGAAGTATTTATTGAGTTTCAAATTGAAAATATAGTTTGTGTCTTCTGTTCCATGCTAAAATTTAATCCCCCAGTAAATTCCAGATTGGGCAGCAAACATTTAAGTTGGTTGGTCTAGTTTATATCTCACATCAAAGAATATTCATTTTTATGCTAAATAGAAAAGAAAATGCACAAGAAAGAAATTGTGGCTACCATAAGAAATTGTCTTCTTAAAAATTTTCTGTCTTGTCACCCTTGAAATAATAGAAAAAATAGTTATTGTTTCTTAGAGCCTAATGCTAAAAAAATGGGGAAATACATTTCTTTATGCAGGGGGTGTGTGGTGGTACATATTTACTTGCACTTGGCAGATTATCTTATTTTAAATGGATTCAACAGTCTGTGAGGGGGCAGATGTTCATGACAACAAAAGGGGGACAAATTAGACTTAGCTAAAAAGGGAGCATACGGAAATAAATATAACATATGATTATTAGCCTACAAAAGTGCTATAAGAAATAAAAACTTGACATGAATGGGAAATCAGGGTGATGGTGTATATCAGGGAAATAGGGAGGGGAGAGAACAGGGATGGGGAGGCCCAGTGACATTTTGTTCAGTAAAAAATTATCTGTCAAAATTTCAACATCTCGTGTAATACTTTATAGAATTCAATTCTCACCCATCATCTTTACCTCCACTTCTCATTTTATATGTATATATATTTTATATACATAAATATAAAATATATATACACATATATAAAGAATTTAACATTTTCAAAGGACAACACAAATTTAACTCAATGAGTAAAGCTTGTGCTTTTGCTAGATTCATCTAGAGATAACTGTTAACAGAAAATTCTATGCAATGGTTGAAAAAGCAGTGTATAATGTGTGTTAAGTCTGATGGAACACGAAGAACTTGGGCCTGAACAGGGCTAGATATGACCTGGCTTTAAAAAATTGTGTGGATGGTATAAAGATAATGACATGCAGTTAGGATACTTCCAGACACTCACTGAACAGTTGTGCAGTGATCGTCATTGTGTTATAATTATCGTGGATTGGCTCAGTGTTCTTGGAATCTTCTAATTTATTGAAATAATTTGTGAAAAATAAGAGTATTGACAGAGCAACACACACAGATTCTAAACTTAACTCAGGTCTACACAAAGCCCTATTTTCAAGGAAGGAAAATTAGTCGTTTGAAGTATAGGAAAGGGAGAAGGAAGGAAGGAAGGAAGGAAGGAAGGAAGGAAGGAAGGAAGGAAGGAAGGAAGGAAGGAAGGAAGGAAGGAAGGAAGGAAGGAAGGGAGGGAGAGAGAGAGGGAGGGAGGGAGGGAGGGAGGGAGGGAGGGAGGGAGGGAGGGAGGGAGGAAAAAATAAAAAGTTTTCCATTTTAGGAAGGAGAGAGAGAAAGAGAAAAGAAGGAGAGAGGGAGAAAGGAAGGGAGGAGAGGAAGGGAGTAAAGAAAAAATGGAAAGAAAAAGAACAGGTTGCCTCAGCCTTTGAAAGAAAAATGAAGTAAACCATTTTAGTAACGTAATTTTTGCTGTTTTGGAACCATACTGGGTGGGGCCTCGGAGTTTACTCCTGGCTGTGCATTCAGTCTCCACTCCTGGATGGCTTGGGGGACCTTGAGGGGTGCCAGGAATTGAATCCCAACTAGCGACATGTAAGACAAGCACCTTACTCACTGTACTACTGCCCCAGGCTCAAATATTTTGATTTTTCTGAATAAAGGTGAAATGGTTCATATCAAGGAGGCAGGAAAAAAATTTGCTCCGATTATTTCATTGACCACTAGCAATCATTTTCCTGATGCTTCATCAGTGAATGTATGCTCATGTTGTCGATGAAAAACAATACAGCTTGGATTTTCCTCCTCAGGACACTGAAGTTATTTTTCATGTTAAAAATATGTAACTTAACTCAGGAGACACACGCCTGAAGAGTTATTTGGAATAAAAAATTCTCTTGAGAAAAGTATTTTTGAAAACATAAGTAAAATTTTAAATGCAAAAGTACAGTAAATCTTGGGGGCTGGAGCAATAGCACAGCAGGTAGGGCGTTTGCCTTTCACGCAGCCGACCCGGGTTTGATTCCCAGCATCCCATATGGTCCTCCAAGCACTGCCAGGAGTAATTCCTGAGTGCACATCAACACTGTGTATTGCTGAGTGTGACCCAAAATGCAAAAAAAAAAAAAAAGTACAGTAAATCTTAATTGCTTTTTTGATGGAGTAGTATTTTCAGGTACTGCATTTGTGTTAAGTGGGATGGTCTCTGTGCGAACCTTTAGTGAAAGAATTAATCCTGCTTTCTCAAGTGACTAATTCGTCACAGGGTTACCTTATGCATTGGAGACATCTGCCTCGACACTGACATATTTTTCAGATACAAATTAAAGACTGAGGATGACAACATGAATACATGGGTGCGTGCAGCAATAGAATGGACTCTCCAACAAGGAAACACAAAAATATTGCTTCATATTTTAATATAGGTGAAACTCCATATATCATTATCGATTTTTCCTTCTATGTCTCAAAATCCCTGTATATGACACTTACATCCCTGCTTTATATTCTGTATGTGTGGACCGATTTGAGTTAAGATTACATTAAGCAGATAGGACATTAAAAATAAGACGGCTTTTATCGTTAAGATGTTTTTAAAGAAAATCTCTTTTGTGTGAATTATTCTGCAATTTGTGCCAAGATATGTATCGGCATGCCCATTTGAGACTACCCTACGTTATCTTAGATGAAACACTAAACAGTCATTTGCATATTATTAGTCATATTGATTGTCTCACTTTATTTCTCTTTTTAAAACTCAGGCTTAGTTAACATCAATTGGTAGACAGCTGAAAAATATCTTGCATTTTATTTCTTCACAAATTTTGAAAAGTAGACAAAATCAGATCAAGAGTTCTAGAAGAGGGGAAAATGTAGCATTGTCTTGGAAGCTTTGGTTGGAGAAGAAAGAAATGACAGTGCTTATAAAACCTAGTTTCTCTGAGGTCTCATTGTCTATACACATGATATATGTTTCCTTAAATCAAAAATAAATTGTCAGTGAACTGAAAGCTCTGGCTGCTCCAAGTAGAGCTTATAAGCCCATGTTCAGTTGTCTTGGAAGTCTGGAGAGAGGACTTGGTACCAATTACTGGCTGCAGACTATGTTAAAGTGCAGAAAACTCGGATGGAAAGGTTTTGCTTGGATAATGGCAGCCATCAACATGTAGAAGCTAATAATATTATGCAAAGTGAAACAAGATTCAAACCTCTGTTGAATAGTCTCCACATTTCTATGCTACACAGAGAATCTCGCCTTGAGAGATAAATTTTGAATGTCTCCTAAACCTATCTGTCCTATTCTAAAGCCTTAATAAAGCCACTCATGGTGGGTGCTACCTGCGTTCAGGAGACAGTGAAGGGAGACAACCACGCCTCTTACTCTGAATTACGAGGGGTCTAGCCTCCAAGGTAACCAGTTTGACCTTTCTCTTAAGTATTGTCTAATTTTTTTAAAACGCCCTTAAAAATGCCAGTATGCAAATTGTACATAAAATATTTAAAACATGAGTTCTCAATTTGAAAAGGTGAATTAATGAATTCATCAATCAAAGCCTGAAGTGCTGAAAACCTCTCATTTACTTTTGTTATAACTTAGTGGGAGAACAGTAACCTTCCACTGGTCAGCTCCAGGAAAATGTAATTAACCTTTGCTTTTGGTAGAACAGGTGGTTCTATTGGTAGAATAAGATGGTGAATAAGATGCATGTTATTCATGCACACACACACACACACATACACATTTGTGCACAGTCTTATGGAGCTCTTCTGTCCTGAGTTATTCTGAGAATCAATATGTCAAAATACCTATGAATTATAAACATAAGGTGTTATAGTAGTTGTTTTTAAATAGATGATAGACACCAACATGTTAATAAATACATAATTATCTCTCATAGAAATGATAGTATTTTCCTCCACTAAAATTTCTAATAAAAATTGTCATCAATTGGTCTTAGTATAAAATAAATAAAAATTAAATACCAATCTTCTTCTTTATTTTTTCACCGGCAGGTAACTATAGCTAATGAACACAAATTCTGGCAATAGTGGCAGAGATTCCAAAATAAAGTCGTAGCAGATGACCTGACAAAATAAAGAGCCTTCATGAGGACAATGGGTCAGGATATTTGGAACTAAACCTACCCATAATGCAAATTTCATTCAGTTCAAGAACAGAGGGTTTGAGGTAGATTATCTTGTGTAGTTTGGCAGTGTTACACAGCACCTTTGTACATCAATACCATAAATTGAACCTCAACTATAATAAATTTTAAAACTAGAACAATATACTTTCTAAAAGGGAGAAATGCCAGAGAAAATAATCCTCTTCTAAAATTGATGTATGGTGGTTAAAACCGGATACTTTAGCAGTTTCCTACCTCCTAACTCTTATTTTTTGATTCAGGATTTTTTATTTTGGTTTTTAAATTTTGAATTTGGATTTTGACCAGATTACCTGTTTCTTTTACTATTACTCACTAAACTTCCATCCTTTTCCTTCCTCTGCCTAATGAATTCAGTTTATTTATATCTGATTCCAGCCTGCATTTGTGCTTGACAAGAGCTTAGGAGAGGAAAGGCATTCTGTATCACATCGAGTCTCGGATATTATAAAAGAAAGAAAGATTTACTCTTCTAATTTTTACAAGTTATTGCTCCTTTAATTAATTTTACTTCCACAGATGAAAATGGATGTAGCATTTCTGAGAAAAGAGAAGAGTCCAATTAAAAGTGGGGCATGTCATTACACAGAAAAGAAATGAATATGCCTTCTTTAATATAAAGAGCCCATATATCCTGTAGCTCTGATTTATTCCTAGGTCTTTTCTGTCTCACTTATTGAGAAAACTTTCTGCTCCACTAGTATTTGTGTGTGTACATGCACATGTGTCCCAGAATAGATGTACAAAAGATCTTAAATTGTTTTAGTTAATGCAAAGAGTGTTTATGCTTCAATATAAAAATTAGTCTTACAAAGCAGACAGTATTTTTGCTTTATCTAAATTTGTGATATTTAGTAGGAATTCAGGTTGGCTGTTTTGTTTGTAGGTCCACACCCGACATTTCTTAATGCTTATTCCTGACTCTGTGCCCGGGATCACTCCCGGTGGTGCTCCGCAGACTCTATGTGGTGCCAGTATTAAGCCGTGGTCAGCCACATGCAAGGCAAGCCCTACAGCTATACTACCCGGGACCCCAGCTGGTCATTTCATGTTTCTCTTTCTTTGACTATACCTTTTCTCCTGGTGATTGTAGGCTAATTAAAATATATGTGTGTTGGGCACCATGTAAGTATTTTAATAAATTAACATATCAAATGTTCCCATTTTACAGAATCCAGCATCCAAGAAGAATGTCTTCACTTTGAGGGATCTCATTATGCTAAGATTGTTATAAAGATCTGTATAGAAAGAGAGACATGTATGCATAGAGACTTACATACATATGTACAGTTGAACCATGTATAAAATAAAAGTGTATATAACATATTTTATACATATGTCTAATGTATTTATATGTTACAGATCTATCTATTAAAAATAAGTGCTAATGATTTATTTCCACTAACTCAAACAAATTTAAATAAAGAAAAAATACTGCCAGCTTAGAAATACTAAGTTTTACACTGAAGCATAAACACTTTTTGTATGAAGTAAAATAATTTTAAATCCTTTATAGATCTATTCTGGGACTCACAAGTTCATAGGCACACACAAACAATAGTGGAGCAGAAAGTTTTCTTAATAATTGTGAATGCAAGCCTTATAGCTATTTAATAAATTAGATAGTGAAGGAAACTGAGAATTATTCTCATTTCTCATCCAATACCCATACGTTTTTGTTCTCTAATATTTTGAGATATTTAATGGGTGGTCTAATGTTTCCACTCTGTGCTGATTAAAACTTTTATTTGTGATTGGTCCCTGCACATTGCTTGTGAGACTCAAATGATAAAATGGTTTTGCTTGAAGTGGCTAATATGAATCTATATAGGCTAAACTTTATGGTTTCCTTCACACACACACACACACACACACACACACATACATGCACACACACAAATCTTTAGTTTTATTATCCCTTATAATTGCTCAAACAAAAAATATGGCCAAAGTGTGCTATGAGTGGTGGGTTTGGCTAGCAAGACAGTTTTGTATAGTAATGAGATTTCCCCCCTGTAGGAGATCTATGAAGTGCTAATTAGCATCTATGACCTAATATTCTCTAGCAACCAAGAGTAATAGCCGTAATTTCCAGTTTTATGCAGAGTACAAGTCTCCAATATTACCAGCACTTCTGTTTCATTTGTAATTAACTGCAAGCAATTATTACAGTCAAGAAAGTATAGTCTAATGCTCTTAGGTAATAAAATAAAGAGAAATTACATTTGTGAAACTTATGTGTGTGTCATGCTTACTGATTGGAGGTTTTTGAAAGCCCAGATGTTATGTATCTCTTTAATAAATTTTTCTGTTTGTCTACACTGGTATCAGTCCTAATTTTAATTTGTAATTTTAAGTTTCCTATTTATTCTTTGTTCCTTACTAGAAAAAAATATTTATTAGATTTGGTTTTGAGTTTAGGTTTTAAATGAAAAATTTTAAAGCTGGTAACTAGGGGTTAATACAATGATGTTAGCTGGCAATGTGTTTGAAATAACAGTAATGCATACTTCAAAGTTTGGTATATATCAGGCACAGAAGTAATGGTTTATGAGGTAAAAAGAAAAGAATTTTATTCATACTGTAGGACTGTAGCACTGTCCTCTCATTGTTCATCAATTTGCTCAAGCGGGCATCAGAAATATCCCCATTGTGAGATTTATTACTATTTTTGGCATATTGAATGTGACACGGTAGCTTGCCAGGCTTCTCCGAGTGGGTGGGATACTCTCGGTAGCTTGCCAGGCTTCTCTGAGTGGGTGGGATACTCTCGGTAGCTTGCCAGGCTCTCAGAGGGAGACGGAGGACTTGAACCCGGATTGGCCATGTGCAAGGCAAACGCCCTACCCACTGTTCTATCGCTCCCACTTTTGTGAATACTTAGAGAATTATTGTATACAATATTTAAAACTGCATTTAAAATTATTTCTTACTTTAGAAGAAGGAATAAACTTATTCATCGACCACAGTGTTTTCTACATAAGTAATTTTTTTCCCGAAATGATATTCCTCTTCTTTATCCAAAACCATATTCTAAATATTTTGATAGAATTTTTAGGATAAGGAAACAATGCCATGCTTTTTAAATTTTCAAAAATTACACTCAAAATTCTGGAGACTCCTTGTACAAAAAGAATATTAGGTAACGTGAATGCAACTGGGGTCTTTTATCTCCATTTATCATGTCAAGACTAGCTCTGCTTGATTATGTTCTGCACTGTGTTTGCCTTTCCTCTCCTCAAGCTACATTTTGTTTTTCAACCTTAGCCTTAAAAAAGTTCCACCTTACAATATGCGTGTCAAGTAATGTTTTATTGATTAAGCATGGACATCACGGTACATCACGCTGTGCAGCAGTAGAATGGCATAATTAACATTTGGAGATTTGCATTTCCTCCTATGTTGTGAATGATTTCATATGACTGCTTTCTGGGTAATATTTCTTGTATCTTGCATTGCCAACAACTGAAACTTAAACCTGTTGTCGCAGCTGCAAGCCATCCAAAACTCTGGTTTTCATTTATTAAAAGACCAGGAAAGAAGCAACGGTGGCCAAACAAGTCATATGACAAAGTTCAGTAAATCCTAAGGTGATAATGTAAAAAGACTAGGAAACTGTCAATATCTAAATTCACAAAGCATTACTTTTTAAACTAATAAACAGCAAGTAGAGTAAAGCAGATTTAGACGGAAATGATGGGAAGTAGTCAAGCTTTAATAGTGTTTGGGATGAGGAGGAGGAAGTTAGTACTGATCATAAAATTTGTTTAGCACATACATTGGATAGGTGCATTGGACTACGGTATGTGCTACCATACCATGTAGCATTTAATAACGTCTGTACTACTAATGCTAAATATTGTTATATCGATCACAATCACAATATCCCGTTAATCATTGATTTCTCGGGCGGGCTCAGTAACATCTCATTTCGTTCATTTCCTGAGCTCTTAGAAGTGTATCTCGACTTGGCCCTCCTAATGATGTTGCACTGGGGGCTCTTCAGGGTCAGGGGAATGAGATCCAGCTTGTTACTGGATTTTGCATATGAATACACCATGGGAAGCTTGCAAGGCTGTCCCCTGTGGGCAGGAAACTCTCAGAGGATTACCAGTTTCTCCCAGAGGGAGAAGTAGGCTAAAGATATCTGCTTCTGGGAGCTTGCTTTTAAGTCTCTCTCTGGATGTTGGCTGTTGATGGGATTCCTCTGCCGGCACCTTCACGCATGAGGCCTGTCCAAACATGTGGAGAGGGGCCTCCAGCATGGCTTCAGGTAGGTTCTGGTGGTCTTCGGCCACCGGGAGCTCTGCCCGGGGTGGGAAGGGAAGCTGGAGCCCATCCCCTACAAAGAGTCCCGGGGAAGACAGTCAGGCGTGCGGGCAAGAGACTCTCTGCAAATATTGTTATATAGTCAACATTATTATTTTATGTTATAAATTCAAAGGTTTTTCTACATAATCTTAAAGATGGCATATAAATATTAGCGGAAAAAGTTTGGGATCACACCACTCCATTTTTACTTCAAACCTTGTAAGTGTAGCTACCAGACTATATCTCCCAAGTATAAGAAAAGGAGCATTTTCCACAATCATCGAGTTCAACCTCTGTTTTATAATTAGAAGCACTGAAGACCATCATGTGGAAAAAGTATCACTCCCTTGCCTCTCATTTTCCCTTTTCAAGTAGGGAACTTTCTCTTAATTACCTTGTATAGAAAGATTTGATTCTGTCTCCATTTCTCCTGCCATCAGTTTTCCCCTCCTGCCTCTTTTCTTTAAGCTTCTTTTAGAGCTCAGCAGAAACCTACTCATTGTGAAATGCAGGACTCCTGTTACTCAGCTCTTTGACTGGTATTTGGGGGTAACTCATCTCGCCAGCACCATCTTTTCTTTTGAAAACCCCTTGCCTTTATTGTCTCTTGACCTTAACTTACGTTTTCTTGCCACCCTCTCTATGTTGACTAGCTTTCCATGGATGATACATTCTCCCATAAGTTGGTGAGTGGCTTAACATTACTAATTAACCTAAAATTCTGTTAGTTGGTGGCTTGGACAGTGCTTAGCACAGAAGCTTTTCTGGCGTCTTACTCCACTCATCTATTTGTGGATAAAATCCTGCTCGGCTAGGAAACGATTCATAGACAATGTCTTTAACAGACATGGTCTGTCTCTGCTCTAGATCTCTTATTTTCCCTGCCCAGCCTGCTTTTGTACACTGAGTTTTAGACTGAAATTACTTAAGACTTCATAGTGGCAAACTATTACATTTGCTGCATTCACTTGGTAAATGCATGTTTAATGGTCAATAAGATTTATACACGGGGCAAGGGATTCAAATTATTTATTTATTTTTCTTGTAGGGAGAGGCAGCAAGCCCAATGGTGAGAGACCTATTCCCAGCTTAGCGCTCAGAGGGTCACTCCCAGTGGCCAGTGTTCAAGGAACCAATAAATGTTGAGAATGGAACGTATATTCTCACACATGCCAGGCAAGTGCTCTATCAATGAATCACATTCCTGGAACAACAGCTCTCCCTCTTTGATAGGGAAAGCTTCAAAGTCACTTTGTATGAGGCAGAACTATAGGGAGGAGTTAAAGGAGACTCGTAGATATATTCTTTTCTTGATTTTTTTCTCTGATGGCAGACCCCTTTGAGAGGTTTACTTCCCTTACTTTCCTTTAAGTTTATGGTCACATGGCCATGGAAAACAGTATGGGAATTCATAAAACAAAACACAAACAAACAAAAACATAAAACCTAGAAATTTAGCTTCCCACTGACGCAGTAATACAGCTCTTGGAAATATACCCTTACCCCCGCCCCAAAAGAATGCAGAAAAGCCATCTGCATTTCTTTGTTCATTGCAGCACTACTCACAATAGCCAGAATCTAGAAACAACCCAATCTCTGAAAACAGATGAACGGATGAAGAAACTATGGTACATCTACACAATGGAATACTATGCAGCCACTAGGAAAACTGAAGTCATGAAATTTGCTTATACGTGGATAGACATGGGGAGAATCATGATGAGAGAAATAAGTCAGGGAAGAGGACACAGAATGATCACACTCATTTCTGGAATATAGAAAACATAATATCAAACTAATACCCAAAGATGTGGAAATGATGGCCAGGAGAACTGGTCCATGGTTGGAAGTTTGCCCACAAGTGTTGGGTATGGGGATTGGGGTTAGGACAGAAAATGCTCCACTGTGATAATGATAGTTAAAAATGATCACTCTGGACAAGAACTGAGTGCTGAATGGAGACAAGGTGATATACATGATAACCTTTCAGAACCTTTATTGCAAACCATAGTGCCCAAAAGGAAAGAGAGAGAGAGAAAAAAGAAAATTGTCTTTCATAGAGGCAGGCTGAGGGGAGGCTGGAGGGAAATTGGTGGGAAATATACACTGGTGAAGGGACAGATGTTGGAACATCATATGACTGAAAGCTAATCATGAACCACTTTGTAACTGTATATCTCATGATTATTCAATTAAATGGGGAAAATAAATAAGAATATAATTAAATAAATAACTGGTCAATTCTTTGGCTTCATTGTGGTTTTTTTTTCTGCTTAATCGATTTATTTTTGGCTCCACAATTTAAAACACTACTAATGGCAGTTTCATGCATAAAACATTCCAGTATTGCAACTTCTACCAAAGGGTCTGCTTTCTTACCCTTCAACTATCACATACATGTCCATGACCCACTATCATTTGTTTCATGTTTTTCATTTCCCATGACTCCCAAATCTCTGTATTTACTCGAAGCTTGCTCAATAAACTTCACACCAGAATACCCAGTTATTTGTGGGAAATGTCCCTGATATTTCAGTTAACCTCAATGCAACAAATTGAAAACTAATTTCTAGTATTCTCCCACACTTTCTTTTTTAAAAGCTTTTCCTTCTAGCATTCATGCTGTTCTCCATCTAGCCAAATAAAAATCTCAGCACCATTTCTGAAGCTCACCCCTTTCTGCCACTTGCCTTTCATTTCAGGACCACATTTTTAGTTTTTTGACTATTTGGAGTATTCTTGGTCATCTGTAAAGTAAAGGATAATAATTATTTTATATTTCATTGCTATATGCTTAGCATTCTGCATTATTCATATAATTACAAACTAAAAATTCATAGACAAGCAGATGAATGAATGAACCACTACGTTACAACTGTAACAATGTGGGAGTTGTGAGTTTTGTGATAAGATAAAGAAAAAATAAGACTCAATAGTTTAATTGAGCTCAGTAGGTTAAACGGAGCTCTTCCACCTATTAGAAGTTGACCTTAGTTGATCTTTATGAAATAGGTTTCTTCAGGGTTTTTTGTTTTTTGTTTTTGGTGGTGGTTCAAGGCATTCAACTCAATTAATAATACATGCTGAGTTTACTTGACCGTAAGATAGAAATAACTATCATCGATTTATGGAGTTTTTGTGTAGTAAGAGATAACACACATAAAAAAACTCAGATGTAAGATGCTTGTCATATATAGGAACATAAATTAATTACTTCAATTATTATCATCATTCCAGGCAAGAGAAACATCAGTCTCATATTGTGGCAATCTATGCCAAAGGTCCAACAATAGTACAGATTTTGGGTGAGATCCAAGGATTGAGATGCCAGCTAAGCAAAAAATAATAATAATAATTATAAATAAAATTTAACCTAAAATTTAAAGCTCAAGTAAAACCCAGCATAAATATGGACACACAGAAATAAAACTAGTAGAAAATATAAAGGTATAAAGAATGAAGTTTAGACTATACCACGTGAAACTTCATTAAATTTTAAACTATGAACAGAGTCTGGCTATGAACAGAGTCTGAACAAAAATGAAACTGGAGAAATATCAGAAATATATGCTTCTCTACTCACAGAAGAAGAATAGAAGTCAGAGAATATTGTTATTTATTCTATCTGTACAATCTTCAATGAACTGGCATTCTGTATGGTTAAGAGACCTATGCATACAATCTCTCTGCAAACACGCACACGCACAAAAAACCAATAACTTCCTTGGGTACATTTTTTAATATTTAAATCTTTTAATTAAATATTACCATGTTTCCATATTATTAAAAATGCTATTTTTTTCTTTTTTAATCACTAATAAAGACATCATTCTCCTTATAACTAAGTACACAACTATGCTGTCACTTGTCTTTATATTTACCTATCTATATGGCCACTTCTGAATTTATGATGTCTTATATTTTTATGTACATTGCTTCCTAGTTACATCCTTTAAAACATGGAAGGCATGGATTCCCCAGTAGAATTGATTTGATTATACAATTTTCACTTTTTTATCCATATTTTTAATCACCTTAAAATACTGCCACATGTGAGTGACAGTTGGGTTTCCTCTTGTAATATTAATTTGATTGATAGATAATGGCTATCCTAAGGCAGAATAGTCATGAAAATTGGTTTAGCTCTGACTGGATATAACAGTATAAAGTAGCAATATCTGCCCTGAGTAAGAAAGGGTAGAAGAGAGCATGATTTCTATAAGGAAACTTGACAAACATGTTTGTATAATGATATGGTGATCTTTTTCAACTACTATTGCCGCTCATTGTCTTATAGAATCACAGAATAAGGAAAGTGAATTATTTTCTCATTTTTCTTGAGAAAATAGTACATAATGGTCCCTTCACTAGACACATAGAGAGAAGTTAATTCTATACATACAATAGAAAACTAAAGATATTAGAGCTTCATTATGCCCAGGTTGAGAAAAATTGAAGAGGTCCAATAAGTTAAGGAGTCCCCAAGAGAACAGGCAACCATCTCTGACTTGTGTATTTGCTCAATCAAATCAGCTCTACTTTTACTAGTATATGTGCACACACGTCTAATAATTCTGTATATAGACACATAATTCAGAATCCATTTAGAGAAAGCAGTGACACTTAGCAATTAATTTTGATTTTTCTTCTCCGAACTTTTGGACTGGAGCAATAGCACAGCGGGAAGGGCATTTACTTTGCACGCAGCTGACCTGGTTTCGATTCCTCCATCCCTCTTGGAGAGCCTGGCAAGCTACCGAGAGTATCCAGCCTGCATGGCAGAGCCTGGCAATCTACCCGTGGCATATTCAATATTCCAAAAACAGTAAGAACAAGTCTCACAATGGAGATATTACTGGTGCCCACTCAGGCAAAATGTTGAACAACGGGATGACACTGCTATAGTGCAGTGCTTTTTCTCTGGACTTTTAAAGTTTATTTTACTCTATTATTCCCAAAACAGTAACAATAAGTCTCACAATGCAGACGTTACTGGTGCCCGCTTGAGCAACTTGATGAATAGCCGGATGGCAGTGACAGTGACAGTGATATTACTGTATCAATTTCTCTTTTACAAAATATCTGTGTCCAAAAAGACAACTTATAAGATAAAAAATAAAAATCCTGCCAATTTCAGCTAAATAAAAATTGGATCATGTAGTCAATAGGAAAATTGAAGCCATTATATCATGATTAACTAAATTGTTGAATTAAAGGATTGAATGTAAATTTCCATTTTCACCTTAGCACCTGGATCCTGAAATAGCTGCCCCTTTAATCATATGCAAGATTCTCCAAATAGCGTTTCCTTTTCCCATAATGTAAGATAGCTATTGTGATTAATAAAATTTCAACTAAACCAGTAATAATCTGTGTGTAGATTTTTTGGATTTTGTCTCTCAGTGCCTTCAATTAGATTAAAGTTATTTGAAGCAGTATCCACTTTTTGGCACAAATCATTTCAATGCTCTATAAATAATTAATGACACACACAAAAAGTCCTGCATTAATGCAGCTCTTGTATCATGAATTGGGACCTAGCAGCCAAAAAAAATAATAATAACTGTAAGGTTCACATTCTCAAAGCAATATTCATTTTCTCACATGGCTTATTTTGCACAATTTATTTTCTCCATATTTAGAATCCCATTAGCAGGTCAATATCAAATGTGCAGCATGGAAAAATTTCTGTTATTATGGGTAGCTTGCATTCATTAATTCAACAAGTACTTACTAGGCATTTACTCACATCAGGCATAGGGTAGGGCAGAATGGATGTAAGAGTAGAGGAGATGGACATGGGTCCCTTACAGCCCAACGACATGGAGAAAACATTGTCATCATAAACTGTCAACAATGTTCTAAGTACACACAATGGGTTAAGCTTAAAAGAAATGAAACAGGTTCCTTCTGCCAACGTGACATTTGTACTGGGCTCCGTGTAAGGAGAAATGGGTCCTAATGTAATTCTGCAGAAGTATGCTGTGACCTGACCATGAATTCAGGAAAAGTCATTGGCAGGGTGATTGAAATTAGTTTTTTAAAGGCATTTAAGAACTATACAGCCCGAGGTTAGTGTGTGAGCAAAAGCAGAAAAAAGACGATGTTCTAAGAGGAAATTGCAACATTTTTGAACAAAGATGAAAAGTAGAAAGAAATAAAGAGGGGACAACTCTAATGTTTAGTTGAAACACACTATTAATAGAACTTACTGGTGGATTTTGTGAAGTGGAAGAATGGTGGAAATAAGAAAAGAATTAGAAGTTACTCAATTTTTTGGCTGAGTGAGTGATCAGTGTTGGTGCTATTTACTAAAATAGACTTTACAAAAGGGTTCTTATTCATAAAATTGAATCTTGCTTTTATGAATTAAGCTTGAAATGCCTACCTATGGGAGATCTACAAAGAGGCAGTTAAATAAAGGTGAGGTGCTCTAGATTCAAAATTCTAATTTTGTGGGGCCAGAGAGTTAGCACAATGGGTAGGACACTTGCCTTGCATGCAGTTGATCAAAGTTCAATACTTGGTACCCCATACGGTCCACCAAATACTGCCAGGAATGATCCCTAAGCCAGGAGTAAGCGATGAGCACTACTGGTGGGGTCCAAAAAGAAAAAAAAAATGAAATTAAAATTGTACAAGTGATTCACAGAGAGATACTTTTAAGGAAGCAGATTGGATGAGATCAGCTACTTTATCTTTTCTGGGTAAATAATCAGAGAACCCCAATAAGCAGAGGTAGAAATTGAAGACCATTACACAATCTATAATTAGAGCTGAGAGCAAGTATGACTAAGAAAGAAAGTAGACATTGAAGGTTTGTGAGATTTTGTTCCAAATTACAATTGAAAAAGTTAATTTTAATCTAATCTAACCATTCAATAATTTTAAAAACATTGAAATTTGGCACAAAAGTGCCACATTGTACCTTTGCTTAAAAACTCAGAATTTAAGGGTTTTTATTGATTCATGTTTTAAATATGATTTATTCTTCCTTTCACACTAATAAATTTAACTTTTTCAACTGTGAGGGTAGCAGAGGAACTTAGTCCCAAGCTCAAAGTGTCCTTCTAACTTAGCTTACCCGAAAAGAGGTTCAAAGCTAGAGCCCAAGGAGGCAAGCCCCCCAGTTCTGTAGGGTAAGAGATCACCCCAGGCCCTGGAGATGCATCTAGCAGTACTCATGGAATCATGTAGTACAAGGGGTCAAACTCTGGTCCCAGACGTGCAAGCATAGACTCCTGATTCCTGAGTTCTCTCCCTGGCCCTCACTTCTTAATTGTGCCACAAACATTTGTCATTACTATATAGCATCCTTTGGATGCCTGTTACATAGTTATTTGAAAATTAGTAAGTAGAAAAATTGTCTTTATAAGCCTAAAAGATATGATGCTTTTCATATTGGGCTTTCTAAGAAAGTGATTACTCTACTGGAGTCGTTAATAAAAAGTGGGAAAATATTTGGCTTCAAGAATTTTAGATTCTATTTTCTATCACTGCAAGGTTGCAGTTCTCAAATTCTTAGAAGTCGGATTTTAGACAGCAATAAATGCAGGGTTTTTTTTTTTACTTCAGTATCAGGCTCCATGCCCAATCAAACTTCCATGAGATAATGCAATAACTTTGAAAATAGCATCTATGTTCATGATCGGATGTTACTTCCATGAATACAAACAATATTTAGTAATGTTCTAAATGTATATCTGACATCCTGCGGCATGATGGAAACAACTAACACATTTTTTCTAAGAGTCTTCATGCTTATAAAACCATATTTGTAACAGGAATTCAAAAAGACAGATTTCTAATTCAATTTCCATTTTTGTAATATCTAATACTACCCTGCAGGCTGAGGCTTGCAAGAACCCAAAAGAAACACTCAGGATGTCTAAACAACAAAACTAATAGTGAGTAGTCCTTGCGCCCATGGTAATCTCTACAGCAGCATGAGCAGAAAGATGTTTCCTAGAGCTGGCAAAAAGCAAATGCTGAACACATCCCTCACCAATGTGGTCAACATCTCTAACCTCTCCTTGTCCAGTACTCTTCATTATGAAAAAACTGGGGCCCAAAGAATTGAAGTAACTTGTCAGTCTGTGAGTGTGGAAGAAGACAGAGTTCAAACTCTTGAATGTGAAAGATAATTGGTCATGAAGACTTTAAGGCAAAATTTGGTTTTTGTTAATTTACTTTTTTTTGTACCGGAGCACAGCAGGTAGGGCATTTGCCTTGCACGTGGGCAACCCGGATTCAATTCCTCTGTTCCTCTCAGAGAGCCCAGCAAGCTACCGAGAGTATCCCACCTGCATGGCAGAGCCTGGCAAGCTACCAGGCATATTCCATATGCCATATTCCATATTCCAAAAACAGTAACAATAAGTCTTACAATGGAGACATTACTGGTGCCTGCTTGAGCAAATAGATGAGCAACGGGATGACAGTGATATAGTGCTACAGTGCTAATACTACAACTTACTCAATCAGCACAATTGGAAACTTTAACCTTCAAGAACATGACAATTTTCTGACAGTCAGTATGAACTTAAAGTTTTTCTTTGCCAAAATTTTAAGGACCAAGGACAGTTACAGAACTTTCTTCTAAATCCCTGTACAAACAACATACATAGCTTTTGCTAAAATCTATGAATCACCGAACCAGCTATTATAGTATAAACTTAATTAATGTCAATAACCACTTTTTGAAAGAATTTGGCATATTTTTTTCAGAAAACAAAACCAAAATTATAAAAGCGCGTGCACAGGCACACACACACACACACACACACACACACACACACACATACACACACATATGTATTTGAGTATCCCGAGAGTATCCCGCCCGCATGGGCAGGGCCTGGCAAGCTACCCGTGGCGTATTCAATATGCCAAAAACAGTAACAATAACAGGCCTCATTCCCTTGACCCTGAAAGAGCCTCCAATTGTTGAGAAAGATGAATAAGGGGAGGCTGCTAACATCTCAGGGCTGAGAGGAATAGAGATGTTACTGGTGCCCGCTCGAGTAAATCTACGAACAGCGGGATAACAGTGATACAGTGATATGTATATTCAAATTGCTTTCATGAGAATTAGGGCATGGTGCTACATGTATTGATCAGCATATGTAGACTGGAGAAATGAGTGGCATGAAGAATGAAAACTAGAAATTGGAAATTTCAACACAAAATTCCTTTATAAATACCAGAGACTGAGGTTTAATTTATGAGATCATACGCACTCTGATCTCTTCCTGTCCATGCATCCGTAACTGTGCTAATAAGGGGAAAGGCTGGACACAGACCTGAAAAGCAAAGCAGTGTGTTTCTGAAGGCACCAGGGAGACAGGAAAGAGAAACAATTGAGCTGCTTTCTGTGAATTTCATTTCATTGGAAGTTAAGAAATATTAGGATCAAGGATGTATCCCTAGAAAATTACTTTCAGGTAGCCTTGGAATGTAATAGTAATCAGACAGGCTTCTGGAACTTGATTTCAGAAACTCCTAGTTGCAGAGGTGGAAAGCATGCATGGTCGGCATCAAGCAGAATGGACAGACTAGCTGCCCGTTGAAGGAGAATGTAAGACTTAATTTCTGTTTTACCTACATTGGCTTCAACTTGCTTATTCTGTATAATGGAGTTGATGTTACCTGTTTCATTGACTGCTGAGGAACAACTTTATGTAATGTGGTTTTTTGTTTTTTGGTTTGTTTTGTTTTGTTTTTAATTTCATTGAATCACCGTGAGATAGATACAAGCTTTCATGTTTGGGTTACAATCTCACAATGATCAAACACCCCTCCCTCCACCAGTGCACATTGCCCTCCACCAATATCCCGGGTTTACTCCCCTTTCCCACCCTCCCCCTGCCTCCATGGCAGACAATATTCCCCATATTCTCTCTCTACTTCTGGGCATTATAGCTTGCAACACAGACAGAGAGGTCATCATGTTTGGTCCATTATCTACTTTCAGCATGCATCTCCCATCCCAACTGGTTCCTTCAGCCATTTTCTTAGTGATCCCTTCTCTATTCCATCTGCCCTCTCTCCTCCGCTCATGAAGCAGACTTCCAGCTATGGGGCAATCCCCCTGGCCCTCGTATCTACCGTCCTTGGGTGTCAGCTTCATGTGATGCGACCCTACACTCCACAAATGAGTGCAGTCCCTCTATGTCTGTCCCTCTCTTTCTGACTCATTTCACTTAGCATGATACTCTTCATGTTTATCCAATTATAAGCAAATTTCATGACTTCATCTCTCCTAACAGCTGCATAGTATTCCATTGTGTAGATGTACCAAAGTTTCTTTAACCAGTCATCTGTTTTAGGGCACTCCAGTTTGTTTTCATATTTTGGCTATTGTGAACAGGGCTGCAATAAATACATAGGTACAGATGTCTTTTCTACCGTGCTCATTTGCATCTTCGGGATATAGTCCCAGAAGTGGTACTGCAGGGTCATATGGAAGCTCAATTTCTAGTTTTTGAAGGACTATCCATATTGTTTAAGTTTATATAGTAAAGTGGCAGGATACAAAATCAACACCCAAAAGTCCATGGCTTTCTTATACAAATAATGAAAGAGAAGAAAGAGACATTAAAAAACCAATTCTGTTCACAATAGTACCTCATAAAATCAAGTACCTTGGAATCAGCTTAACCAAAGAGGTGAAGGACCTATACAAGGAAAATTACAAAACACTTCTTCAAGAAATAAAGGAGGACACTAGGAAATGGAGACACATCCCCTGCTCATGGATAGGGACAAGTAACATTATCAAAATGGCACTACTGTCCAAAGCACTGAAAAATTTAATGCTGTCCCTATCAGGATACCCATGACATTTTTCAAAGAAATAGACAAAACACTCCTAAAATTTATATGGAACAATAAACCCCACAAATAGCTAAAGCAATCCTTGGAAAAGATAAGATGGTTGGCGTCACCTTCCCCAACTTCAAACTCTACTACAAAGCAGTAGTAATTTAAACAGCATGGTATTGGCATAAAAACAGACCCAGAGACCAATGGAGCACAGTTGAATATCCTGTCACAGACCCCCAAATATATGGCCACTTAATCTTTGACAAAGGAAGAAGAAATGCAAAGTGGAAAAAGGAAAGCCTCTTCAACAAGTGGTACTGGGAAAACTGGATAGCTACCTGCAAAAATTAAACTCTGATCTCTGTCTAATGCCAGGCACAAAAGTCAGATCAAAGTGGATTAAAGACCTCAGTATCAGACATGAATCTATAAGGTTCATAGAAGAAAATGTAGGCAGAACTCTCCATGACATTGAAGCTAAAAGCATCTTTAAGGACAAAACAGCACTGACCATGCAAGTGGAAGCAAACATAAACAAATGGGACTACATCAAACTAAGAAGCTTCTGCACTTCAAAAGAAGCAGTAACCAAAATACAGAAAGAGCCCACAGAATGGGAGAGAATATTTACCCAGTACCCATCTGATGTGGGATTAATATCCAGGATATACAAGATACTTGTCGAATTATATAAGAAAAAACCTCCAACCCCATCAAAAAATGGGGAGAAGAAACGAACAGAAGTTTCCTCAAAAAAAAAAAAATACAAATGGCCCAAAGGCACATGAAAAAATGCTCTACATAGCTAGTCATCAGGGAGATGCAAATCAAAACAACAATGAGATATCACCTCACACCACAGAGACTGGCACACATTCAAAAGAACAAAAGCAACCAGTGCTGGTGTGGATGTGGGGAAAAAGGGACACTCTTTCACTGTTGGTGGGAATGCCAACTTATGTAATGTTTTTGCACACAATAGTCATCCAATCGAGAACTAGTCTTACTATAAGAGAACATGTCGTCTAACAGTGTTCAAAGAGTTTAGGGAGTTATTACCACCATCAATTTTAGGTTTATTCAGTAAACTTATTGAAGATACTATCTGTACCCCAAACTCTAAAACAGTGTCAATGTTTTTAGTAAATGAAGGATAATTTGCAGATGATTAATATCCACTGCAGAATGAATGGTTAGAGAACTAAAGCTTTCATCCTTTGAAGGAAATGGTGATTTTCTATTAATAGATGATTTAAACGACTTTGGGGAGGGGGGTTGGGATCACACTCAATGATGATCAGAGCTTACTCCTGACTTTATGCTCAAGGATCACTTCTAGCGGGCTCAGGGACCATAGAGTATGTCAGGGATCCATCCCAGTTACAAGACAAGCATGCTACCTGCTGTCCTATTGCTCTGACCCTCATATTAAAACAATCTTAATCACAACATTAGAACCAAAGTAAAGTGAATACTCTGGGGAAGCTGAACAAGTTTTAGTACAACCACTTTAAGCACTCTGTAAATAGACCTAATTTTCTCAATCAAAGTAATCTCACATGGTCTAATAAGCCCATTTGCAACTGGTATTGTTGATTCACCTGAATGCGAAAATAATGGCTTGAATCGGAGTACCCGAGAGACAATGATTACTTTTCCAAAGTTAAAGTGATAATCAAAGGTCTTTTCAAAATGCTTCCTGTTCCTCTGGGTCAATTAATTGTAGATTGTAAGAATAGCATTTAAATTTGGAATTTGATCCTTGCTAATTTGTTTGATTTGTTTGCCTACTTAATGACTTGCCCTTATTTATGACATTCTTTTGAAAGAGATCAGACCTCAGATCTTTTGTCACACTTTTTCACTTTTAACTTTTTTCTATTGATTTGAAGTCAAGCAAAAAAATGACCTGAAATACAGCACTTTGCTACAACATTCATAAAACGAGTATTTTAATTAGGAGGAATTATTCTGTCATAAAAATAAATATATCACAGAATATAATTCCTAGGTATTGAAAAACCTGGCCATGTTCTAAGTTTAGAAAGTGATTAAATACTATTTTTTAAATGTTTTGGTTTTGGAGAGTTGCCAAATGGGTTTTGCCAAACACATTTTTATGCCATTTCACAACCCATGTGTGTGTTTTAATGAATGTGTAATCCGTATGTTCTGATTCACTTAAACTTAACTTGACAAAATCTGTTTTAAGAATAATATGATTTCCAAGAAGACTGTAGAGAGCTGTCCTTCTTAGCTACATCTTTAATTTTAAAAAAGGAGTCATAGTTGATAATAAAAAAATGAAGCTGATCTATGAGTTTGGAATACAAATCTAAATCTGAGATCCACATTTTAAATAATTTTCAACAGCTTTTCTAACTCATGCTTAGTGAAATAAATAAGACAATCCAACTATAAGCTAACATTATACTGTGTAAAATGGAAGGTAAAAAGGAGAATTTCTTTCCACTTCTATTAGAAGAACAAAAGAGGTGAACTCACAAGAGTCAAACTGAAGTTTGTTTTATATGGTATACCAGATCACGAGAGGATCTTTGCCAATAATTTATAATGAACATATCTTAAAATCAAAATAAACTGCCAGTAGGGTTTGGGGAAGAAGTGAGTAGTAATGTGAAAAGCATTTACTCTGAAAAATATTCAGAAATCACATGGAATCAGGGTAAGGAGATGAATGTGAGATGAAGAAAGGGTTGAACGTAGCAAATCCTTAACTCACAACTTAGTAAACATAAATTTCCTCTAGGTGAAAGCATTCCCTAGTTAGACCTTCAAAAGTTTTATGGAGTAAGTTTTTGTGATAGGAGATTCAGTTTATTAAAAAGACGAAAACAAACCTAAAGTCATATACATTTAGGTCCACAACTTCAAAATAAAACAATGACATTAAAAGCTAATAAATAAACGTCAAGAGAAACACCCAAAACAGAACAGATTCTCAAGCGCTTCGGACACTGGAAGTGTCAGATATGGTGTAACTATAGGGAAAGACTTTAAACATCTTTTTAGGTTTTTCAAAAAAAAGAAACAGATATTCACTCAAAATCTAGTTTGAAAGAAAACCAAGTAAAAGTTTCAGAAATGAGTAATTGCATGTGGTCCACCAGGATTCCATCTCTGGCACTAGAAGTGGCCCTCCGAGCACCGGCCAGGAATGGCTTTAGCACAGAGCCTGGAATTAGGCCGGGCTCACTCCAGCAGATGAAGCACAACCCACCCAGACAGTCAGAAGAAGAATTATTTATGAGAGTTTAGTAGCAAGGTGACTAAATATTAAATGAACATAGGAAATTCAGGAAACCATAAAATACAAATAAAGTTATCTCATTTATCATAACTGAAAAAAAAATACAACTAGATTTTTTTACTTTGTTAAAGGCATTACAGAAGACCTAAGTGGATACATGAGCTATGTGACATTGCAAGTGATTCAGTAAATGACGGTCAGTGAAATAATTGATACAAGACAACCCAGTATTCTTATGAAATAAGACGCCTTATAAGCCCTACTTTATACCACATTTAAAGTCAAATTTTTGGTCCACCTGAAGTAGAGTTATTAATGTAGTCATGTTTTTAGATTAAAAAGATACAATTGATAATTAAAGCCAAAGCACAAATCATAAAGTAGAAAAACATATGAGTATACTAAAAGTAAATAGTTGTCTTAAAGAACATAAAGAAAATAAAAAATACTTAAGGATCCATAAAATGTTTTGCCAAAAAACTTTTTACAAATAATCATCAAACTGTCTACCACGTACAAAGAACTTTAGTTAAATCATTAAGAAAAAATAAATAATCCCTGAACACAGTCAGGTATGCCCCCTCAAAAAAACATAAAGAAAGAAAGAAAGAAAAAGCTAAATAAACAAATAGTAGGTAGGCCAACATATAAGAATTTAAAGAAAATAAATGACAAATAAACATATACAAATATCTCAATTTTACTACCATTATTATCATTTTGGTTTTTGGACCACATCTGGTGATGCTCAGGGGTTACTCCTAGTAATGCTCAGGGGACCAGATGAGATGCTGAAGACTGAACACAGATCAGCAGTTTATGGGACAAATACACTATCCACTGTACTATAGCTCTGGCCCCACATAGTTTCTTTTTATCAGAAATCAGGGAAATGGAAACTTACAACCCAGTGATATTTCATACTGGAATGATAAAAGCTATCTGACAATATTGACCATTAGGAATGATCTAATTAGACAAAGAAAAATATTATTTACTTATTCTTTTAGATGTAAATTGGCACAAGTGTGGGATTTGTGTCAGAACATTGTATGTCTGAAAATATGAACAGCTCTGCAAAGCATGGTGCATTAATTTAAACATTTTTTAAAGTAAATTAATGCAACTTGGAAAACACTTTGGCATTATCTTCAGTATTTTCAAAAACATTCCTAACATGTATGTATAAAACTTCAAGTTCTATGACTACTCTTAATCTAATTTTATTCAATACTTTTATTTAATTATTTTGGTTAAAGATCATCAAGGTTATTTCATAATCTGATAAATACTATCTATTCATGATCCATAAATTGTAATATTTTCAAACTAAGGAATATCATAAACAATGAAGATGAGTGTACTATTTCCTAAAATAACAGTAGCTCTTAAAAATAGTACAACTATTCTAAGGATAAAAGAAAGACATGGTTTAATACTTAAAATATAATTTTATAACACTAAAGTAGTAAAACTAGGCAATCATTTAGTTATATCGTACCATAATATGTAACAAAGCTTTAAAAAGAAAAGACAAAGAAAGGTTCACTTAAAAAATTGAAGGTAATGGTAATCCCAATAAGAAGCAATGAAAGAGTATGCCAATGACAGCAATGGAATCTTTCTTAAGTCAGGTATGTCTCCTTATTATTTTACTCCTTGTAATTCAGTTATGTATGTTAGACTGTTGATGTGCATCAGATGGACATAATGAAAGGTGAGAAGAGCTATAAAATAACCCTTTTAGAGTTCAAGATTTTTTAATCTGATGTAGATGCTGCCACATGTGCCTTCATTTCCATGAAAAAGGTAAGAGATGGCAGGAGACAGACATGCAAGAACTTTCTGACAGGTTTATTGGATTCTGAATGAGTTACATGAGGAGGGTGTATCTCCTGAGAGACTTTATCGTGGGCTTGACAGTCCTATGTCTTCTGTGGCTTAGGAGTGGTTGTGTAAGGCAAGGATGCTTGTGGGATGGATGAGATGAAGTCTTAGCTCCTCGTCAGCATGTGGTCCTTGGGATTTCAGTCTTGTTCTCTTCTGGGATTTGACCATAGCATGGCCTCCCTCTTTGCCTGTGTTTTCCCTATCTACCTTAAAAACATTTGCCAGGGCACACAGAAATTCCATTTCCAAGTGAATGGTATCTCTTGGACGACAACATTCATCAGAGAAGGCAGATAAATCTACCAAGCTAAGCCACCGACCTTGGACTTTGAATTTTTCACCTTCCTTCAGGAATGATAGCATCAGAGTCTAGAGGGAGTGCATGCAAACACAGTCACACTATGGGCTCTTATGTCTCACTGGCATGCAATGGACCCAACAACAAAAGCATTAAAAAAATGGGTATCTCAGAAATACATATAGAGTTCAACATATACATCTAGATGCAAAAATGTACACGGAAAATCACTTTCTAAAGAAGATCCAATTTCTAGGGAAGATTCATAACCGTGGTTTTAGAGACTAAACAACATGATAATATCCATATTGCCGATCCCTTGATGGCACCCTCAGCAGTATCTCAATCAAGGGAGCCAACAACTCAGCATCCTCCACTCCCAGGGACGCTTCTGGAAGCAGTCCAGTTTCTTTTCACTGCAACCACATAAGGAAACTTCAGAACCCAGAACCAGCCAAGGCCTTCTCACTTAGCTCACAACTACAGGGATCTTTGCTATACTAACATGCTTGACAAGCTTATACTTCAAAATAATTTGACATTCAGGTATACAAGTGTCTTCAAACTTATTTTTGTTCTCTTATTTTCTTACCAATTGAACTTATTTTCAAACCAATTGAACTATTTTTCTTCCAACTCCTCTATCCTCTACAATAAGATACAGATTTGTGTCCCATAACTTGTTGTTACTTTGTGATTTAGGGTGGTGTGATTAATTAATTTTCTTTGTTAATTTTTAAAAATTGTTATTTTTTTCCACTCAGATGCCTTTGAATATCTATTTAAAAAATCATTTTTTTAAGGAGAGGGAACTTTAGCTTCCTGAAAATATCACATTTATTATTTAGCTTGAAAGGAAGAAGGTATGATGAAGGAAAAAAGTTCTTTTTTTCTGATTGTAGTATTTTTTACATTAGGAATATAAGAGTTTTTTATGATGTCCTTTCAAATCAATAAATTAAAATGGAATAAAAAAAGAAATCCCTGGAATGAAATGAGACATAATCTGGCAGTATGATGTAACACACATGACCTCAATTTTGGATTTTCAAGGCAAATGCCTGTGTTCAATTTGCCGCTGGAGTCTTGAAGCAAACATCATCCCTCTCCCAGCTACTCCTCACCCTTGAAGCAGCAGTCAGACGGCACGCAGGTGGAACAGAAATCCAGCAAGAGCCCCGTCAAAAGAGGGCATGTGGAGTTTGGAGAGTTTTAGAAAATTTTATTGCAAGAGCACATGTGTTGGTGTAGCAGATGGAAGCAATTATGGCAGGAAAACTTTGCCCTATCCTTAAAACCAAATTCCAATAGTGTGAGCTCAGGTTAATGACTCTCCTCGGGGCCAAGCAAAATCAGACCACAGTGAATTCTGGAGATTGACTTCACATTGCATCGGGTTGTGATCTGCGCTGCTAAAAACTCATCAAAGCTTAATTCTATCTCTATCTACCGCTCATTGGAAAAAGATGTGACCTCAAACTCACTCATCTAAAATGAATATGCTTTCCTGTAGTCTCAGTTAAAAAGCTCATCTGACACTGGCATTTTGCAGTCTGACTTGTAGTAACTAGGATTGTTAATGGAGAGCATGACAGGAGAAATTGTCCTTGTTTGGATACGCTCCCCGTGCATGTAGTCGTTCCTGAAATCTTCTCTCTGAAGGAAACTTTCGACACTGGTATCTCTTAGAATCAATAGTATCAGAGCTAAAATGAGTAAATAAAGCAGAATGCAGCAGAATATTGAGTTTGTGAACTATAAAACAGTCAAAAGAATTAGAAATAAAGCCAGTCGCATGAACTCTTTTGTGTAAGAATTTATCTTGACGAAATAGGCATTGAGATCACGGCTTTCCCTTTTTGATAGTGCCACGTGATTGTCTTTCCTTATGGGTGCTAATTCTCCAAAAACCAGACAGGTAATGATTGTGGATGTATAGATTTGTATTTGTTTTATAGTGAGTATTGTCATCAGAGGAACATACTTTTTTGCTTGTTTGTTTTGGTGCCATGGTTGGTGGTGCTCAGGACTTATTCCTGGCTATAATTCGAGGTCACTCCTGCTGGTACTGAGGGGCCC
Source organism: Sorex araneus (assembly GCF_027595985.1). Classification (NCBI taxonomy): domain Eukaryota; kingdom Metazoa; phylum Chordata; class Mammalia; order Eulipotyphla; family Soricidae; genus Sorex; species Sorex araneus. The sequence continues at coordinate 58,812,579 of NC_073303.1, forward strand.
ATATGTCATGTGGGGACTGAATTCAGGTTGGTGGCATGCAAGGAGAATAACCTCTTTACTTATATTTACTTATAGTCCAGAAACTATAAAACCAAGCTCGAGACTGGAACGATGGCACAGCAGGTGAGGCATTTGCCTTGCATGTGGCTGACCCAGGTTCGATTCCCAGCATCCTATATGGTTCCCTGAGCACCGCCAGGAGTAATTCCTGAGTGCAGAGCCAGGAATAACCCCTGTATATTGCCAGGTATGACCCAAAAAGCAAAACAAAACAAAACAAAAGCCAAGCTCCTGGACATCTTATAGCCTAGTTCTCCCTCTCTAAGAACCTGGCAAGCTACCGAGAGTTTCCTGCCCTCATGGGAGAGCCTGGAAATCTCCCCATGGCGTATTCATATGCCAAAATCAGTAACACTGATGGGTCTCATTCCCCTGAACCTGAAAGATCCTCCAATGTGGCACAACTGGGAAGGATGAGTAAATAGAGGTTTCTAAAATCTCAGGATTAGGATGAATGGAGACGTTACTGAGACTGCTCAAAAAAATCGATGATCAACGGGATGATGATGACATATGAAACCACTGGCTGAAGGATTTACTAAAACAGGGAGGAAAAAAGCTATGAAATCCACAGAAAGTATGAAGTGACTTGCATTTCTTTCCAGCAATATTCACAGAATCTTTTCCAATTAAAAGACAACACAGTTGAATGTTAAAATCAGAGGACTAAATAATGATGTAAATATAAAAATTAGGCCTTAAGTGATTTGGATAAAGATACAATTCTTTTTTTTTTATTTTGTTTTGGCAGGGGTCACACCTGGCAATGCCCAGGGCTTATTCCTGGTTCTGTACTCAGAAACCATTCCTGTTGGTGTTCAGGGGACCATATCGGATGCTGGGGATTGAACCCCTGCCAGCTGCTTGCATGGCAAGGGCCTTACCCACTGTATTATTGCTGTGGCCCACAGACCCAGTTCTAAAGGTGGTCCAGGCAGTCTTGTCAGCTCATTACCTGTATTCTGCTACAAGGAACTATGTGCCCAGCATGGTGGGAAGTGCAGACCAATGGCCAGAGGTGCTCCTTCTAAAGTGGGGCTTCATCCATTGGACTTGCTCCTCTGAATGAATGATTTGATCTTTCCCGTTCTCAGAGCCCTCATGCAAAATAGGAAGAATAAGACCTGCCCCACCCATTTCATTAGACTAATTAAGTATGCAAATTAGAGAATACATTTGAAAGCATAAGTGGAAGTGTATTTGCCTAGGTGACTCAAATAAGCACCATCTCCCGTAGGTGATTAAATCTGTAACCTTAATTTTCTGATCTACCTAATCAGGATTGGTGGGTAATTATATTTGTTTCATTTGGGTAAACCAAGTTGAGTTACCTCCCACCATCAAGATCTGAATGAACTCTCCAGAAGTCTTCAGGAGCATACAAACTCTGTACATGTATTTTGCTGGGAGGAATCAAACCCTCGCTGTGAGAGCAGCTCTACTATTTACCGGCACTGGCTTAATGGAACATGTGTTCAGAGCTGTGAGCTCCCGCACTTGTACAAGACTCTCGGGAGATGGAGATGAGAAAAACTGGTTATGGAGAAAGTCTGACTGATGCGCAATAGGAGTTGGAGACTGAGAGGAGATGAATGTCATCAGGAATCGCCAAGGCTTAACCACCTAAAATTACCTACAGGTTGAAGTGACTCATGGAAGTCATGTGGTCTTAATGAAAAAAACAGAGATGGATGTTCTTGATTCCAAATTTAAGAGACGGAGCAGAAAAATTCACCATGAAATGCAACTACATTCTCTTTTTAGTAATGCTCGATCCCGTTGACTAGCATCTAGGACGTTTACCTCTTGGTTTGATGTGTAAACATCATTGGCACTGCTGTTTCAAGAAATACAACAAACGTTGCATTCAAGTTTCCTCCCTAGGGTACGGTATCAGATACCCAACAGGGCTATAGAAAGCATTCAATTTTTAAAAAATACTCATGGCCGCCCAACCTGTTCTTAATTAAAATAGCTAGAGTAATACTTTAAACTTACAAACTCAAAACACATTACCTTTCTACTTTAAACCACACTAATAGTGTTCCATTTCTTGCAAAATAAATCCAAAGTCTTTCACACTTCGGGGCCCAAGAGATAGCCCAGCGGGCAGGACCTTGCCTTACACATGGCTGGCCTACACAGGTTCAATCTGAAACACCACATATAGTCCCTTGAGCACTAAGAGCAGAGCCAGGAACAAGGCCTGGGCATAACCAGGTGTGACCCACCCCACCTCAAAAACAAAGTTTTCTATGTTTTAAGAGCCTAACTTCTCTAGCTTCATCCTTTTCCGTATCCCTTAGGAAACTGCTCTCACACTGACCTGAGGATTCCCTCAGAACCCAGCATACGTCTTTGAAATAATAGACTTTTCACCTCTTCTTTCTGCCCGGACTATTCTTTCTCTTTTTAAACACAGGGTTCCCCTTTGTCTGTGGTTTTTATTTCCACCAAGATCTCTTCATTAGATACCTAAAATTAAAGATAGTACCAAACACTACACATGCTATACTTTTTCCCATATATGCATGGAGATGATAACATCTCATTAATGAAATAGACACAATAAGTGGTTAGCAAGAACAACTACTAGCAAAAGAGAATATCTGTAACAATATGTTATAAATAATGCAATGATAGCTCCACAAGCAAGAGCAATGAGAAAAGGCAATTTTGAGCAAAAAGAGCATGACATCAATTCTCTATTTTATGTTTTTCCAAATATGCCTTAAATGTTTAAATCAGAAAACTTACTATGTTGAGAATGTCATGACCTTTTTATTACTACTAAAAGGTATACTTTGTTACTGTTTTTATTACTGTTAAAAAGTATACTGTTAAAAGATATACTGTTAAAAGGTATAAATAAAGAATATTCTGTGGCAGTGTATACACATGTAGACAGAATTTTTTTCTTTTTGTGATATGTAAATAAAAGTATGTCTTGCTTTGTCACTGTCACTGTCATCCCGTTGTTCATAGATTTGTTGAGCAGGCACCAGTAATGTCTCCATTGTGAGACTTGTTGTTACTATTTTTGCCATATCAAATATGCCACGAGTAGCTTGCCAGGCTCTGCCATGTGGGCAAGATGCACTCAGTAGCCTGCCGGGCTTTCTGAGAGGGACAGAGGAAACAAACCCGAGTCAGCCGTGTGCAAGGCAAACACCCTACCCACTGTGCTAGTGTAGCACCCAAACAAATATTTAATTACAATATAAAAATAAATACTTCTAGTCACAACCTGTACTAACTCTTAGATGATAATTAGAAGTTTGAATCTGAAATTTGGTATAAAGTTATAAGCCAGATATTATATTTTATGAGTGAGAATGTCTCAATGAGTTTCAATTTCAATCTGTTGATGAGTACCTGGAGAATTTTCAGATCTCATTGCTGACCATATCCTACACAGGACAATTCCATCAGAATTTCTGACCAAGAGAGGGTTGAGCTCAGGTATTAGGGACTTTTTTAAGTGCAACAGGTACTGTAGTCAATAGTATGCTGTCGATATTGGAAAAGTATTGATCTAAATAAGCAACTGAAGCCATGTACTTCGATGACCTTCCAATGAAGCAACACATAGAATGAAAAGAGGAGAAAACACGACAGGATAATCCTCTTCATATGATCAGACTTCCAAGAAAGGGTAATAGCAGACAACAGCAGGCAGAAAACTAAGAAACTAGCCAAGAGGTAGTGTACGGGAAATGAAGACAGTTGTAGCACTAATAAATGTGAAACAAATGCAAGTCAACAATCCTAATTCAACAACTTGTAGTAATTTTCCCAACTAATTCAAGCAAACTATTGATAAAAATTGCAATCCTGGACTTGCCAATTGACCTTCACCAGGCTTGTTCACAGTGCTAGACTTTTGTCAGCCTCTCTCTATTTGGCTCTATTGTCAGTGTGTCGAGTTCATGTCTCTGTCTCATACCGATCTTCTCCACAGTGAATTTCTGGAACTTGTCCCATATATAGAGACTTTAAGTAAATATATGTTTTGATATAGTATATACTTATAATTGATTCATAAAATGTATATTATGTATAGTTTATTAATAATTGATTTATGTCTATAGTTATAAGTAAATCTCACAGTGTATTATGTTAATATACTGATTAGACATTTATAAATTAATGTTAGTCTCTCCTAACATTTCGTGAAACAAGATTATTTTAGCTTTTCACCAGCATGTTCTACATTCATGTCTTCATCACATTAGAGAGATTTTCATATGTAAAATATTTTCCCAAACATATAACGTTCACTTCTGTTTTTAAGTCAAAATATACTTTGAAACTAGACATAAGGCTGTGAATATAAATTCCAAGCCACAAAGGCCCTTTTCATCACAGTTATTTTATCCATCTATCATATGAATAAGGTATCATCACAATTCTAATTTCATTTATATTTGATACAAATTAACATGTGTATAGTTTTAATTTCTTTGCCTCCTCCTGCACTCGAAACTAAGACAAGGTCCTGGGTATGCAGGTAGTTTATTGTGGAGGAGATTCTAGGAAGCTGGTCTGAGAGAACAGGCAAAATATGGTGCGGAATTTGGTATCAAAGGTAAGGTTTATCAAACCAAGTTAGGTTTATCAAACCCAAGAGTTATGGAACTACTGCCATGAAATGCAGGAATAGGACCAGGAGGCTAAGTCCACCTCGAATCTCCTGAAAAAATATCCACAATATATTCCAAATTACTCATTGGAATATTGGGACATTTAATCACAGATTCCCAGACACCACTGGCAGGAAGAGGGAACCAATCTTGAATTCTCATCACTTGCAATTCAAGAGTGAGATTGTTTTGTGCTTCCAGGTGGCTCTCTTTCAGAGAAGATACTGGGGTGAAAAAGTCTATACGTGACATAGAATTCTGTGGGCGTCAGGAGTATCTGCACTCCCCTAAAATTGCCAAGTTAGAGTCGGTTTGGTCAGATGTGATACAGGCCACAGACAACCAATAAAATAGTTCTAAAATTCAAACCTATGACATGGTTCACTATAGAAAGCAGCATGGCCCACTGCCCCATACTGCCAGTCTCTCAGTTGACACCAATTAATTTTTTTCAACTTACTAGGCTATTTTTAATTTAACCTTAGTAATGTGCTTCTTCTAGTAACTATTAATATTTCAATATTATGTACTTTAGTGACTTCCACAAATAATAGATATTCAGCCTCTTTGCAATTTATGGTCTCATACATAAATGGTCTCATACAAAAGATGCTTTGGTCCCTATCCTTCCATTATATGTAAGTGGCAATTTGGGGTATTATTATAAATATTTTAAGTATAATTAAATATAAACATTGAGCACTAGAGTTCTCTGATTATATTTCCTTTAACTTTCATAGTAATTTATAAATAATAATAATTATTATTTTTATTTTTTTGAGGCTACACACAGTGGTATTCAGGGGTTATCTCTGGCTCTGTGCTCAGGGTTCAATCCTAAAAGGGCTCAAGGGATGAAATGGGGTGCCAGGGATCAAATCTCCTTTGTTCTCCTGCAAGACAAAATCCTTACCCCCTGTATTATCACTGTGGTCCAGAAGGATTATTTTTATTCAGTTGCTTTTTTTGCACCAGGTTTTATTCTTCTGCTTACTATAATACCAATTTTTTTAAATAATACTAAATTTTGTTTTCAGATTCATTTTTTCCATTTTCCTTGCTATGCTGGAAAAATTGCCATATGAGGTCATCCTAGACTTTTATTACAAGCATCTTCATTTTCATTTTATTCTGATCAGTTTCTTTTTATTTTCCTATTTCCTTTGAAGACTGAGAAAGAGCATTAGGAAATGAGTTCGACTTTGTGAGATCTTGCGTATGTACAAAGATCTTTATTGCTCCTACATTTATTGATGCATGGTTTAGCTGAATTTAATTTTTTGTTGTTGGAAATGCTTTTTGCTCAGAATTTGAATGCCCTGTCTTGCTACTCTAGTATAATCCAAATTTTTAGACCTTTAGCTACATCCTGCTGATTTCCCCCCTGCTTTTGTATCTTTTCAAGGTAGGGAGGGAGAGTGTGCCATACTCAGCTGTCCTGAGGGTTGACTCCTGGTTCTGTGCTCAGGGATCATTTGTGGTAGAGATTGGTGGACCATATGTGGTACCTGGGATAAAATCCAGATCAGCGCTTCTCAAGGCAAGTGCTTTATCTACTGTACTATTTCTCCAGCCCCTCCTGCTTTCTTATCTTATCCACAATTATTACATAAAATTTTTATGAGATGCTAAACATTAAATGGCTCCTTTCAATGTGAAATGTTTTGTCCTTTAACTGTGAGAAATGTTCCTTTAATGTTCTTTAATAACATCCTTTCTTATTTTTATTTTTTTTCTAATTTATTATTGTTTTGTCTTTTTAGTCTATTTTCAGGGTGATTTCTTTCTCCAACATTGCAATTTTTATTTCAATTTAATATTTTTTTCACTGGCATGTGCCCCTTGTGGGGTTTTATTATTTACTGCCTTTGTTTTTAGTATTCTGCCCTCCTTCATCCTGCCTTGCCCTGAGGCCAATAATGTTTCTATTGTTGTTAAAGCTTTTCTCCCTCCTGAAATGCTATATAAAAATAAATTCTTTGGCAAAAATATTGGAAATACTTTTAAATTTTCTTGTTGACCCTTCCCTACCACTGTTTTCAAACATATTTCCTTAGTTATTGCAAACATTCTATGGATATTTGGTGATCTTTGGCAATCCACTTGTACATAATACCAACTCACTAAAAAGCTGATAAGATGTAGTCTGTGTGAAAAGCAGCAAGTATGACTTTATGGTCTTCATTATAAAATTCCTAAGCTAAGATTCTGCCACTTTGATGGGGACTTTGGCCATATAAAATACTGGAATCTTAAATTCTGTATTTTTTTTCTAGTTTTCTCTATTAATGGTTTTTCCAAGCCCAATAAGAAGCAAAACAGTGGGGAGAAGCCATGAGGTTCACAATGAAGAATACTGGCTGTCTCTGACCTGCACTTTCTCCACATACCTCACATGTGTTCACTACTCCAGCGGCCCGTGTGATCCTGTGACTTAGTTTTTCCTGAAGGCAATCCTGTGCTTTCTTACAGGGTGATGACAGTCTTGTGGATGTGACTGATTGGAAGGATTTGAGGGTCTGATAACAGACTTCAGTTCTCCTTATTTTCAGCCCTACTTCTCAGTCTCATCTTCGAAGGAAGAAAGACCATCTCAGTCCCAAGATTTTCTGGTATTCATTTTCTTGAAAAAATGTTTTTAATATTTCTTTTTGATGACACTTGGGGTTCAATTTATGTTGGCCACTAAGTCAGTTGTTTCTCATCTGTCTGTGTTTTAATCTTGCGTGTATTTGTCAAGATGACTTACCTCCTTTCAGCTCCTTTCCTATTCCCTTTGTAGCTATGACAGTAAACTTAAAATTCCTTCACATATAAGATTTGAAAAGGTCAATATACGTCTGAATATATGTACTGTGCCACTACATTTAATCAAGATACTCAAAACTTTACCTCTATAGACTACTCAAGTCTTGAATAAGTTTGTAAAACAAAGGCAGGATGAGCGTTTATCAAGACTCTTCCCATCTGTGTAAGGACAGTGCTAAGTTTTTCTCACAGAAAACCTTAGTAGCGCCTTTAATCTGTTCATCAACCTTTCACACCTGCAGTCTGGCACCTGTCCACAGTCCAGCATTTACAACCGAGGAACCAAGGCTGTAGACCATGGTTTTCAACCACTCTGCACCTGAGGATCAGCACTGCTCCATTGACTGATGACTGAAGATCACTGTTCAATACTATCTATTCTACAGAAGGGATATCAAAGCTTGTAAAAATTACTTTGGACAAGAATACAAAACTAACAAGTAGAAGACCCAAAATTTCCATTCCAAGTCAATATTCTCATCATGGTGTGACAATTTCTGATTTTCCCTTCTAAGTACTTCTCCTAAATGCAAAAAAAATGTGTTAGGTGTCAAACATACAACCCACCCTCCCATTGAAAATAATTATACACATTTGATTTTTGTAGAGATTAAACATGATTTCAACATAAAGCAACACCTAAATTATTTTCTCTTAAAAGTATTTCCTCTCATCCTTTAGGCAGTGACCTTTATTTGATTTCCAGACCAGAGAAAAAAATCTTACCTTGGTGCCTTGCCTTGACACTTAAAGTTTGCAGTCAGTGTTTAGCTTTCATGCCAGTTTGGTTGGGGATCATGGTTATTCTCAGGAAACCAAGGAATCCAGAAATACCACTAGACATCGAGCTGAGGAACCAGAGCCTTAATGTCCTTCTAAGAAAGTGAGGCATCACTTGGACGGGACGTTGGCTTGCTTATCCTAGAATCAAAAGCCATGATTCAAGCTGCAAGTGAATTAAGTATTAAGATCATATAGTCTCGGGAAGCTGGAGACATAGTACAGAGGATAAGACACTTGTCGTGCATGTGACTTGCCTGGGTTCAGGTCCTAGTACCCCTGTGGTCCCATGAGCCCACCAGGATTGATCACTAAGTACAGAGCTGGGAATAAGCCCTGAGCACAGTAGGGTGTCTCCTCCCCTGCCCAAAAAATCCAACTGGTCTAGGGACCATGAATGTAGTAAGGCTGTGTAGGGATTTAGAGACAGGAGACAGACCATTCCATATCTCACCTTAGGAGCCTAAATGAAATTCCCACAATGCTGTCATTGGTGATTCCCAGCAAAGCACAAAGTGAAATGTGGGACTCTTGGAAAGTAGCACTTAACTGTGTGAACCCCATAACCTGGCATGTGACTCCCAGGGAAAGGAAACCCATCTTGTTACAATAACAAAGCTAATGGAAAGGTAATTTTTTAATAAAATGAAAAACAACATAGAGCCTACAGCAGGGGCTGGGGAAAGGGTGTTTGTAAAATTAAGTTGAGGACACAAGTGCGAATGCATCACTCACATAGTCTTTACTGGCTGCTTCATGCAGGTCATGAGGGAGATACTGTTGAATTTTCATTAGTTCATTTATCCACCTGCTTGTTCCATTGGTCCAGTTATTTCACACACACACACACACACACACACACACACACACACACACCACACACATATTGAGCCGTAGAGCATTTTCACATGCCCTCCACATAGCCTCATGCCAGCTACCTAGGAAGCAAAGTTAAGACCAGCATCCACTTTAGACACTCAGGCAGAATTTGCTTGAATTAATTCATCCGCACTCTGAGAAGAGCCCTTATAAAGTGCATCCTCATATAGATGACACAGTCCTCTCTTGCTCTTTTCTTTCTCTGTCCCATAGTATTCCTCCTCACCTTTCCACTAGCATATGCAAATGCACAGACTCACATAGACACTAAATGGCTCAAATCAAGTCTTTCATCCCAAAATGCCCTAACCTTTGTATAAGAACCTAGTTCTTTTCCCCAACAGTATTCAAGTAAAATCCCTGCAAGCATGGCTGTGTGGCCTCTTTTTTTTATGTAAGAGAGACCTCATTCAGAATGAGTCTTATTTTTTTTTAATCTTCAGTGAATATGTTGCTGGATTCCAAATTCATTATGGCTTTCATTATGATTTATAAAGACACATACACCAAATACAGTAAATATATTAAATAAAAACTATAATGCACTTCTCTAGACATTGTTATGGCATAGAGTAAAGAGGACTCATTTTATTTGACACTGTCTTTTAGCAGAGCAGAAATCATGTTATACTCCGTATGCTGTATATGCCATCCAGGGTGGGAAAGAGTACACAAGAGTAAGAATCCGTGACAGCAGAGTTTAATGACATGCTGCTTTATTATTACTCTTAATAAGAATGTTGATAGGATTGCCGGTAATTTTGCACCAGAACATCCATATAACTATTTCTTAGTTGCATTATGGAAAGAAATACAAATATTCAGTTTGTTTTATATTGAGATATTTTACTTAGAAATAGTCTCTCAGCCCACAGAACTAAGAAAGAAAAAAGCCGAAATATTGAGTAAAATAAAGGCCCTGACTTTTATTTTACTTTGTTTCACCAAGTGTTATTAAGTTGATGAGAAAAGCTGATGCAAAATTCACAGTGTTATAGGGCTAGAGATGCTCTCAGGACAGAAAGTCGATTATGGTCCTTTCACCTTTGCGTTGTTGACACTAAATGTGCAGCAGGTTTGTAAGTTAGAAACTGCTGATGCCATAGAGGCCCGTTGAGCAATCTCTAGGAGATGATTTATGGTGGTCTTAAACTCTTTATTAGTGGGAAATAGCCACAATTCTGTGTGATTGGCGTATTTCTTCATGACAGTTCTTCTATTGGTTTTCACCATTTTTGCCTCATTATTCAACATTTTCAAGAAGCAATTCTTTCACTTCCTGAGCAATGAAAGAAGCTCTTATTATTGATTGTCTATAATGTGCCACACTCCTTTCTTTGGACATTTCACTCATGTTATTTCTACTCTTTAAAGCTACCCTGAAAAATGGCCATTATTACCATTTTACTCAACAGGAAACAGGTTCCATCACATGCTAGTTTAATTTTAATACCTGGGATTAAAATCCCAGACTAGTGATAAACAACACTTAAAAACAGGTTCTTTAGACTATGCTTAAGTCAGCATAGGTTCTATTTTAGAATTCAATCTGGAAACTTACATTTTCCCATTTCAGTAATCATATCTACGGCCATGACTTTGATGCCGGAAGACATGAAGCCTTGAGTACCCAGGGGACCTCTGACTTAGTTCAAATTAAGACATTTGTAGAAACCTAAATGACCCCAAGAAAGTTAGCATTGGGTTAAATAATAATAATAATAATAAAGTTTACTAACAATTATAGAGACAAAGGAACAAACTTAGAAAGTATAGCCCAAACTGCAAGTGGCCTTACAATCGTGTAACATGAGGCATTGGTAAATCAATCAGAAATGTTCCATTTGCTATAGACCAAACATGATGGCCACTCAATACCTCTATTACAAACCACAACACCCAAAAGGAGAGAGAGAGAGCCACAGAGGCGGGGTGGGGGGAGGAGGAACGAGGTGGGGATGATTGGAGGGATGCTGGGACCATTGGTGATAGAAAATGGGCACTGGTGGAGGGATGAATGCTTGACCATTATATGACTGAAATGTAAGCATGGAAGTTTGTAAGTCTGTAACTGTACCTCACAGTTATTCACTAATTAAAAATTGAATAAGTAAAAAATAAAAGAAATGTTTCATTTGGAAATATCGATTCAGTTAGAGGTTTATTTAATCATTCCTGCCAATACTTGAAAGACAAGCATAGGAAGAGAAAATTGACCTGTGAGTGTGTGACCATGACCTCTACGTATATGATCAAAGAATGGAAGTTTGGGAATATCTGAGTGTTAACTTCCCAGAGGAACTTTCGAAGAATCTGAATCCTTAGAGAAAATAGATCTCCTAGAGCAGGAGCAACTTTTTTTACAGTTAAAGATGAGGAAAAGCAAACTGTCAGTGTAAGAGAAGTAAATATGAGGATTTAAGGAATTGGAGATGGTATTGAATAGATTTCCTTTAAAATTCCTTTACACTGATAGGAAATTGGCAATCCTGAATCTTCTTGGCCAAATATGTGTCACCAACACTTTGGGATAGAATTCAACTAGCACATGTTGGTTTCATTTGGTGAGACTAGTACATGTTGTAAGGCTGCAAGCTTCCTTGCAGTCAAAGAGCATGGCGTTACCAATGTGCTATGTATTTATTTTCTTTCTTTTTTTTTATTAATGCTTAGATTTTCGTGTCCAGTCACAGGTTTGAGGCAAAAATGGTTAATTAATGCTCACTCAACACATTCTGTGTGTTGATTAGTTAATACTATATTTGGGTCAGTAATGAAGAAAGTGACAGACTGAGTGGAAAATCTAGACAGGGTGTTAAAACAATAAAGCAGGATTGAGCCCTCCACCTGGTAGGGACACACCTTTCTGCCTTCTGCCCATCATTTCTTTTTCCTGTTCTTGTGCGTTTATGTTTTGCTACATGGCACCTTGAGACAGATATTGCAGCTTGTGTTAAACTGCTTCTCTGCTATAAGCATCACCTGATTTTTTTCTCCATGTGTGACTGCCAGCTCCCTTAAGAAAGAAGAGGTAAACTGGGTACATTTTAAGGTCTAAAACACTCAAAATTCTTAGGTTCATTTTTGCAGTCTTGAGGGAATATGGACTACGAATAAGAAAAGAAAGCTTAAGAGTAGGTAAAGCAGGAAAAATTAAAATGTCTACTATTTAATGGCTTGGAATAAATATCTTGAGCTGGGTAACCCTGATATTAGGAAGGAATGAAGAAATTATTCAAGTCTATTGTATTTCCAATGCAGGGACTAAATAGAGTTCTTGAATCAGTTTAAACCACATTTTTCTACAAATAAAGGCTAGATCTTTCTCGTTTAATATCACAATAATACAGTTACAGTTTCTTTCTTTAAAAAAATAAATGAATACATTCCTTGCTCAACTCTTCTTAGGCATGAGACCATTTCTTTTCTGATGAAACCACTTTTCCTGCCAGGCTGGATCTGAGTTTTTGTTTGTGTTGATTCCGAATAATCCAGAGACCAGGAGTGCGGAAACAATACATTTCAGTCTATTTTTGTGAAGGAGCTTTTGAGAACACTTTGCACTTCACCCTGATCAGTTCTAACACGTGCTTCACATACTTCTGAACATGTAAATACTGTCGTGGGGCCTGTAAGCTGTCGTTCTTCTAGGTGAAGCTACATCAATTATTTTCTCCTATTATGTTTTCCTTGGAGAAAGGAAGAAATAAAGCTTACCCAAAATGGAAATTTTATTTTTTTCTGACAGAAAATAAGTTTAATTAAAAACCTTGGAATATTTTGACCCCGTTTCCACATTTATTTCATTAATTTAAGATGCATAGAGATTGAATGCTAAAAAAAAAAGTAAACAAACAAACAAAAATGTTAGCCACAGAACAAGAAACGCTTCAGGTTCTGGAAGAATTGTCAAGAATCAACACATCTTTAGTGGTTTCTGATTAGGGGGTAACACCTTGGATTCAACTCTAGTTTTGCTAGTGGGTTTTGATATTAGAGTTGATTCTTCAAAGAGGGATAGAAGAAGAGATTTACCCATCTTAAAGCATTACTGAAGGACTAAGGCAGCAGAGACCACATTTTCTCCCAGGAAGAGTGATTTTTAGAAAACTGCCTCCTCATTCTTCTCCCATTCCCTCTCCCCCAGGTTTGTGATGGAGCTTTCAAATATGCTGTCCTTTTGTTTCTAAGAAATCACCTCCACATCTTGGTGAGCTGGGGTATATGTGAAAACCTGTCTTTAAAAATTGTCTCCACAACCAAGCCCTCAACATATTTTTTTATTCTAAATTGGACCCCCAAATTCCCACTTTATAAATGATGCACTTCTATCACATACAGCTCTTGGGTGACGTGAGACCCAATTGCACACACACTGATGTGTGTAGTATGCTGTTTTGAACTGCCCAATTGATAGCTGATTGGATATTTATCTAGGAGAGTATTGGAACCTCACCTATGCCACAAACCTATTGTGAAGATTGTAAAATATTCCCCCATGACATAAGTCACATCAGGAGTTTAGAAACAAGGGTATTTTGTTTTTCTTTCCTGAAAAATTGTGCTGCTTTTGCAACATTTTGACAGCAAGAGTTTTCTAGATCCTCACTCCCCACAGTCTGCTTTGAACCAGCATAAACATAACCAAACTGCTGTTCAATCACATAACAGCCATTTTAATTATTATTTTGTTTAAGTCAAAATGTACATTAACTCCCCCAAAGCTAATTTTTTTCACCAAGCGGTAATACAGGGTAGGTCCAAAAGCAAACTTTCCTTTGGCAGACATCAGCATGTCGGGTGGACCCCCATTTCTGCCTGCTCATTTGGCAGATCTCTTGCCATTTTATTTCAATTATTACCAAAAGCTATCCATGTAGGAGTAGTTCCATAAAACTGAAAATTGCAGTTAAGTTCACATCTTAACAGCATTTCAAGTGCACATTGTAACAGAAACTCCCAGTAATCAAGTTGCAGGAAGGCTGTTATAATAGTCTTTCTCTCTCTCTGAATTGCAGCGGGGAAGGCAGATGTGGAAATTATGAGTAATGTAATTGATGATCTTAAAGCTTTTAAATACCCAAGCTCTCAACAATCAAGATCTATTTGAGTTCCGAATCTAATAAGAAGTAAATACAATGGGTTTCTCTAAGACGTTTTGCCCAGAGCTGGCAGCCCTTTCACGCCTGCTTTTATGGGCAGGCTTATCATCTCATCAGCAGACAAGTTGGGGATTTTATAGTGACACATAATCATTTTTAGTTCATCACATTTCTCCCTTTCCTTGTGCAGCTTTTTAAAATATAAAGTTTGCTCATTAGATGCCCCATTTCAGAGGATTTTGTCCCTATTAGATTTAATAGGAAAGGAAGCAGAGTGTTGTTAAAACAAGCTGTTTATTGACAACTAATTTATTGCGTTCCACGGGAGGAGGCTCTATAAAACACATCACCGTGTTAAAAATAATACCACTCAGAGATTTTTCTGGATACCTAGGTCCACAAAGCCTAGCTTGTGATAATTATTTCCTAATTCATTCTGCATCATATTCACTAGCCTGGCCCCGAAGAACTTGCATGCCATTAAGAGTTCATTCAAATGCCACATTAAATACACCTCAATATTATTTTCGTTAATATGCAAATCATTCATAATATCAGGGTGATCTTACATTCAGTGGGAACAGCAATAATGCTTGCTTAATGATGTATTCATCGGTGCCGTAGGTGTCTTCATACTGTTAGTATTATATATTGTTTTCAGAAACAGGCTTGACTACAAAGAAAATTGTATTGTCTCTGCAATAATCATTTCAAGGGTTTTTTTTGTGGAAAATTATCTTTACGAAGCACACATAGGTATTGGTAATCTTTCAGTGCTATTATTTTCAAATTCAAATATTGCTATAAGCTAACCTAGTTTCTGAGATCTGGATTTAATACAATTAATTTTAATTATGAAGGAAACCAGTAAAGTGGCTTACTGTGGATATGTATGTTTACTTCTGAGGAAAAATCAGTTTTAAATTTTCATTATTATTTTCTTCTACATTTTCTAAGTATACAGTACATAAATTATTTATGAATGTTTTTTTGTCTGGCTAGAAAGATAACAGATAAATGTGTATATATAAATTGCTAGATAATTTCTTACAAAACAATGCAAACTTTTTATGACAACAATAATATAAAATGTATTTTTTTCTGAACAGTTTATCACCTTCCAGTGGAGCAAAAAAAAAAAACATAAAGAGAGAAATGTGAAATTTGATCACAATTGCTCTGTAAATGGCCAAGTAAAACAGAAAACCAAAAACTCAAAGGAGTTTTTACATAGCTCTATTCCTTGAACATATCGCATATTTTATACAAAATTCAATCAGTTAAACTGCCCAAATTTTAAATTCGTCTACATATATAAGAAGAAATGCAAGCCTTTCTTGTTTATTGCAAGCCCTGGCTTAAACCATGAACTATGTCAAGCCTTCATGCATCTCGTCAGAATGTTGACTTTCAATCAAAATCCTTCCTGCTTTGGGCGTGCACTCGCCTACAGATGACAGGAAGCGCACATGGATTGATTATAAATAACATTCAAATTAAATGCACAGTTATGAAAGAGCAGGAGGAAAGAGATGGCAGAGTCTGCCCATTCCCAAGATTATCATCCCAGGATTTCCCAAGGATAAGAATTAAAGCTAACCAAAGGATCTTTTGGAAGCGGGATTGTTTTGCTATGGATGAGGGATTACTGATTGGCTTTTTAACTTCAGCTTTTCCAAATA
Organism: Sorex araneus; assembly: GCF_027595985.1. Classification (NCBI taxonomy): domain Eukaryota; kingdom Metazoa; phylum Chordata; class Mammalia; order Eulipotyphla; family Soricidae; genus Sorex; species Sorex araneus. The sequence goes on from NC_073303.1 coordinate 58,828,533, forward strand.
GTTTTTCAGTTATTTAATTTACTCTACATGGAGTCTATTGATTATTCAAGTTGGCAGTCAATTTTATAGGGCACCCCGCTGTTTCTTTGCTTAATGTAGTCAATGATTGTAATTGCTTGATCAGTGCAGCCCATGAAATAGGTTTTGTGTCTTTTTTACAATGCATTGATGGCTTTATCTGATGCAGCCTTGGCAGGCCGGGTTTTACAGCGCTACCCGGAACTCCCAGAGGTCTCTAGATTAATGGCTATGGCGAGCAGTCGGAGTTGCTGATGCAGCGCCCCAGAATGTATTCACACATCTGGCATGCCACGTTTGGCATTGGCACCAGCTTTGTGTTGTGCAGTTACAGAATCTCTCACCAGTGCCTAGTTAACTGTTTTCACTAAGGGAATGAGATAAAAAGCCATCCAGAGAGCTCTTGGCACCCACTCTCTGTCACTGTAGTCACACATTAAAATTTTTTTCAGACTCTTTTTTTTTTAAAGAGGCAAATGATGTATGGAAACAACAAATTACGTGGAATGTTTATGTTTTGAACTCTGTTTGGATTCTGAAAAGCATCCCATGGGTGTTCAGATTTGCTGTAAACCAACAAGCAGCCCCCATTTTCCCTTCCCCACCGCCTTCCCTTGGATGAAAAAGTATGATGGCATGAAATGCATCCAAGTTTTCTATTCAAGCTGACAGCGGCTTTAGATTTTTGAGAGAACGGTGGATAACAGAATCACAAATGTGGAAAAGAAGCCTGAACCACCCTCCATCCCTCATTACAATGAAGGTAATTCTCCTGTCCTTCAATGAATTAGGTTAAATTGCTCAGGCATCATTTCCCTATGACTGCATGTCAGTGCCTCATATTTGGTACAATTTGAATTGCATTATTAGACATGTAAAATGTAGTTTTAATAAGTAGACCAAGAAAAATAATGAAATATGCAATAGAGTTGCATAAATCCATGGACAGTATAATTATAGAGTGTATATACATGATTTATAATGCCCAGGATGACATCCCCCCAACAACAACAACAACAACAAAATATTGGGGGGGGAGGGAGGTGATAATTTTAGACGAACTGGGCTCTGAGTTGATTTTTTTGAGTCTGACATTAATATTGCACAGGTACAAATTCTTTATTAATCCTTTTCTCTCTGAATAATAAAATATAAAAGGAATAATGCCAATCTCAAAAGAAGAGATCTACTGAGGAAACAAAAAAAATGAAGCTTTTAATTCCTAGGTCTACATGAAACTTAAATTTCCATTAAAGTCAGCAACTGTATAAGAATACCATAAAATTGTAAGCAACGCTAATCTGTCAGCCTATGTAAAAGAAAAACATTAACATTTTCTGAAAATAACCATTCACATTTTCAAATTTTTACAGTCAGTATGTGATGTCATTGCAAGGTCAGTTTCACCATTAATTTTGATTTTAATACATTTACAATGGAAGGCTGTCCAGAAATTTTCCTCCTTTTTCCTTTACTTTTTTGGCCCTTGGACAAGGTCAAAATATATTTTATCCATTTCATGCATAGCCATATATATTACCCAACTTCCTTTCCTTATGCAGAATGTTATTATTTAATAAACTGAACAGAAAAAAGTCAAGTCAGCATCTTATACTCATTTATTGCCAGCCAGGCTTTGAAATATGAAGAAACAACTTTTTCTTAAAGATTGTGAAAAGCATCTTACTACTCTTTCACTCTTAATTTCATTTTATTCTGAAATGTTATAAAAATGACAGTCATTTTGAAGTAGGTGTCTGAGTTACTTTTCCTTTGCTTTATACATCAAGGTGGTTGGTATGATGGATGGCTTCACCCCAAGTCCCATACCATACACACACACACACACACACACACACACACACACACACACACACAACGAATAGCATTGCAAAAGGTGGCACAATAACTAAACAAAAGACTCAGGAGCTAAGAGACTCACTAATATGACAGCTGATGACAGCCTTTCTTCAAACTAATTTAAGATAAGTTTTGATAGTAGATGAATAAGGAGATAGGAAAAACCTGAAGTCTAGGAATGCTTTTTTTATCCAGGTTAGAATGTTCATACTTAATTTCTCCTCTACCTTCTTCAAAGAAACAAAAGCTTAACTAGTTGGTCCCTGAGCAAACCTTGCATGTTCAGTTGGGATTAGCTTGACTCTAGTTCCTTTATTTTGCAAGCTACTCCATACTTATTTGGGGGTGAAGTCCCTTTTACATCCTTCTCACCCATCTGTTATAAATTGCAAAGTTTCAGAGGCCAGGGCCTTTGTCATTTTCACTTGCTTTTTATTTTTCCTTTTACTAGTAAGGTGTTATGCAGATGTGAACACCTAATAAATATTGGAGTTCAGAGCTTTGTGGACCCTACATAAAAGAAAAATACAGCCCAAGTGAAAATAAACACAAGAGGACTTCGTCATCTGTCTGAAAAGATAGGGAAGGGATTCGAATAGCAACAGGCCTTTATGGAAATGAGAAGGTTCTCTCCTGTTTCCATCTTGTCAGGATAAAAAAATTGTAAAAGAGGTAGTAGGGTGCTTTGGTTGAATAGAAATGGATTTGAATTCCTGAGTTATTTGCCATGTCCTTAGACAAAAACTCTCATTGCATCTCAATTTCCAATGAGGTTAAAAAAATACACCTCAAATTGCCCTCTGATGTCAGATCAAACATGATGTCATACATGAGCACTTGTCTCATTATCTACCACATAGAAGTTTCCAGAAATATTAGCTCCAACAAGCTGTGCTTATGAGAGAACAAATCCCATTTTCCTGCTGTTTCTCCATCCTCTGGCCCCTGGCATTTATGTCTCACCTTTCTCCTTCTTGCTCTGGGTGTTTATTTCAATATGCCCTTCTTTTCCATGATTGGTGATACTGATTGTCCCCTAGGGAGAAAACTTAAATGCTACTCAGAAGAACAAAACTAATACAGTATGAAATAGACAAGTATCAGGATTAGGAAAACATTGTTTCACCAATATAAAACATATTTTATAAAAGATTTTATTTTACTTGATAGTGTGTTGTCAAGAATATCTTTGGCTGGAATACTCTCTCTCACTCTCTCTCTCTCTCTCTCTCTCTCTCTCTCTCTCTCTCTCTCTCTCTCTCTCTCTCTCTCTCTCTCTCTCCCCCACAACCCCATTCTTGGCAGCAGACAAAGGTAAGAATTGAAATTCAAGGCCCCAACCAAAGGAAAATAGACTAAGATACTATAACCTACCTAGTCAAAAGAGCTATAGGTGTGAGTTTTTACTAAAGTTTTTAAATTAACCCAAAAATTAAAGCAAGGGACACCCAAAGGAAAACCAAAGGCAGAAAAGATGGCAGCAAATGCACTGTTATGCATGGTTACCTGAAATAACTGACCTTCTCCCTGTGTCTCCAACCCTGAGACAGATGCTTGGCACATAGAAGATGCTTGGATATGTGCTGGGCTGATGAGGAAGAGCCCAGTAGAAATGTAACTTTGGGCAGACTTTATTTACCATGATGTTCTCACTCCACAGGAAAAGGCTGTAATTTTTTCACAGGGGACCAGGTTGCTTTCATACTGTTTTTTCAAAGGGATGTCAGCTCATTGCTCACCTGTGGCCAATAGTTGGCTGGGCATAATGAGTTTGAACCAGGCCAGAGAACATGGAGAGAAAATGACTCTCCTTTCCTGTCCTCCAGGTCCCCAGATGACTCCTAGATCTCACTCAGTCTAATGTGTACCAGAAAAAGCTGCAGTTTCTTGGGGACCATGCTTGCTACGCATTTGCAGCACGCCCTGAGTGCATAGAGCTTGGAATCGTTGGCCGAGCTCTCTGGAAGCAGAGGGAACTCGTGATGATTCCTCTTCGGAATATTCTAGTCACCACTAATGTTTCATAGAGCAGGAAAGCACGGCGACTTGAGGGAAGAGGCTTCAAAGTTCCTCTAGTCCAATTCTTGCTGGGATTGGAATTTCTCATAGGGGGAGAGCCCCCCAGCAGCCCGGGAGAGAGAAGCAATGCATGCATGGCTGCAGAGGGCCACATAGATTCCCAGTCACGGACTGTGCGCATGGGGGCTGAGGGACCCCCAAGGCACAGATTGTATCTGTAGCCCTAGTAAGTCTCTATGCTCAGGGACTCTCCAAAATGGGCATACCGAGTAGGGGACCGGCCCCAGCTCTTCCATGATCTACCACTCTAAATTGTACAAGAAAATGCTGTTATTTGGGGGGCACTCTTTCCGTTTTTTATTGAAGTCAGGAGTAATGAGTAACACAAGAGAGCAAGGAATACCCTTGTCCGAGCCCTACCATACAGAGAATGACACGAGTTAGAACAAGTCACCCAATGTCTTATCCCTTCATCTGTGGCTTAATTGTTTTCATAAATAAACATAAGGTAGATCCTCCTCTGGGATGTGAAGGGCAAATGCATGAATGCATGAACAAACCTGAACCTGGTCTATAGTCCTCGGGAGCATAAAGGTAACAATTAGTGGACCATCACCTCCTCCTAATCCATGGGGACAGCAGGAATCTATGAAAGCACCTGCCAAGGGGCTCAGAGGTATCCAGGTGGCTAAAAGAATATTAAAATATTCAAGACCAGAGAGATGGCACAGTAGGTTATCACTTGCCTTGCACACAGCTAACCCAGATTTGACCCAAAGCACTATATAAGCTCCCCTAATCACCACCGGGAGTGATCCCTGAACACAGAGCCAGGAGTAACCCCAAGCATAGCCTGGTGTGGTCCCCCCAAAAATTACAAAGTATCAGAACACTTATTTTTACCTTCTTACCTATGTGGCTTCTAATATATATAATATATGAGTCTAGCAATATACAGATAATTTATATAAGTCAAATATGCAGAAAGATACTCACTCTAGAGGGAACATGATAAAAATGGATTTTAACTTTAATCATTATGATCATTAAAAAAATAACCTTTTTTCTGGGCTGGAGTGATAGCACAGCAGTAGGGCATTTGCCTTGCACACAGTCGACCCAGATTCGATTCCTCCACCCCTCTCGGAGAGCACTGCAAGCTACCGAGAATATTTCACCCCCACGGCAGAGCCTGGCAAGCTACCCATGACATATTAGATATACCAAAAGCAGTAACAAGTATCAAAAAAAAAAGGAGATGTTACTGGTGCCTGCTCGAGCAAATTGATTAGCAACAGGATGACGGGAAACCTTTTTTCTAGAAATGTGAATTCCTATACTCAATATCAGTACTAAAAAAATTCAGTATTAAAAACATATATATCACAATGTGTTAAAGTGGGGAGGTGGTTGGTGGGCTAAAATTCACACCCAATAATACTTAGGTACAATTTCCAACTCAGTGCTTAGGGGTCAGTCCCAGATTAACCCAGAGACTGGAGGTACCAGGGATTGAACCCAGAGTTCCGGCATGTAAAACATGCACTCCAGCCCTTTGAGCAATCTCCATAGTATCAAAATTATATTTTAAAAATATTACCAGGTTAATAAGGAATCATTGGGGCCTGGAGAAATAGTGCAGTAGGTAGGGCGCTTGTTTTGCATGTGATGTGACAAATTCGGGTTCAATCCCCAAAATCACATACAGTTCCCTGAACCAACAAAGAGCAATCTGTGAGTGCAGACTCAGTAGTAAATCCAGAGCACCCAACCCCCAAAATTATATATATAAATTAATTAATAAGTAACACTTGATGGTAAAAAAGATAAAAGTAAGTTAAATAGCTATCAAAGATATTTCGGGGGTAATTAAAGACGACTAAATATATAATATACATTGTTATATTAATTATGAATACCCTAGACATGGAAAACACATTTTGATTGTGTACAACATTCTTATTCTTTGAAGATACACACTGATCTGTCATCAATCTATAACTCACTTTTAATTTCTTTTTGAGGAGGAGGGAGTAGTTGAGGGAGGGGGGTTATTGCACCGAAGGCCTCACACATGTCGGGCAAGCCCTGTATCTGTGAAGTCCCACTGTGAGTCACATTACTATCCCTGAAATTCACTTTCAGTGGCTCAGCCACTGGAGGTAAAAACAATTCCATAAAGAATAGAAGAAGCTGACAAATCCACATTGCAGAACATTAACAACCTGTGAACTTAGGGGGCAGGAATCTTCTGTTTATTGTACTATGTACCTTCAACTGTTCTGTAGTCTTTATGTTCTTCAAAATGAAATTTGGGGCATGGAGCATCTTAAGAAGTTTATCTTAAAAGCAATAGATGAGTTACTTTTCAGGACAAACAAGAAGTAACACGGGTGGCTATCATGAACTGAGCTGGCCCACCCTTGCCTTATGGTTATCATGTAGCAGCTTTGGTGATATTTTGGGTTGTCATAAAAGACAAAGGGAGAATCCTAAGCTTGAGCTCAGTGTGTCTGCCTATGACTGACTAAGCCCTGTGTTGCAAAACTTTCTGTTGACTGCACTGGTTAAAAAGTCCCTTCAGTGAAGGTATCACACCTGTTCTTGACAGATCTAGGAGCTAACTCAATAATTAAGTCATATAAGTAGTCTAAGAAAAGAAGTCTTCAATTTTGGTACATGCTATATTCTTCCAAGCCTATTACCTGTTACACTAGTTTTCTGAGAAAATCAATAGCACTGAGTATTCTCAGGAGGATAAATCTGTTAACAGAGAATTTAGAGGAAAACTTTAGAAACTCTGAAAGTAGTACTAGTGATACTCTTATATCAGAATCATACCACAATCATATCAAATCTCGATCACCTAGATTTGTTTGTGACCATTTGTTAATATCATCATATGAGTACTAAAAAGGAATGTATTTTTTTAATATAGTGAAGTGTTTACTTATTCTATGAAATGCATACCTTGTGGAATTCTCACAACTGAGTCAGGGCTTAAGAATACCGGTTGAAAGTAGACTATAGATCAAACACGATGGTACCTCTATTGCAAGCCACAACACCCCAAAGGAGAGAGAGAACAAAAGGGAATGCCCTGCCACAGAAGTGGGGTAGGGTGAGGGGGTGGGGGGTGGGGGGGTAGGAGGGATACTGGGATCATCAGTTATAAAAAACTACACATGCCGAAGGGTGTGTGTTCGAGGGCTCTCCGGGTGGCTCTGTCTCACCACCCATATTCCGTGCTCTGGAGCCTCTGTGTGTAGACTGGATCAAGGCGGCTGTTGGTCAAGGGCAGCGAAGGAAGGAACGAAAGCCAAGCCGGTTGCTTGATCAGTTGCCATTTATTTCATTCACTCCTGTCTCTCTCTCTCTCTGCTTCTCTCCCAGCTCTCGATCTGGACCTGGATAAACCTAAGCTCCTGTGGCTGTGTTATCCTACAATCGGTGGTGGAGAATGGGCACTGGTGGAGGGATAGGTACTCAAGCATTGTATGATTGGATGGGACAAGCACGAAAAGTTGTAAGTCTGTAACTGTACCCCGGTGATTCACTGATTTGAAAAATAATAATTAAAAGAAAAGAAAAAAAGTAAGACCGAAACTAAAAAAAAATAAAGAATACTGGCAAGGACAGAGAAGATGGTAGTAGACAAGGGCCATATCACTGTCACTGTCATCCTGTTGTTCACCGATTTGAGCAGGCACCACTAACGTCTCCATTGTGAGACTTGTTGCTACTATTTTGGGCATATTGAATATGCCACGGGGAGCTTGCCGGGCTCTACCATACGGGCAAGATACTCTTGACAGCTTGCCGGGCCCTCTGAGAGGGGCAGAGGAATTGAACCTGGGTCAGCCATGTGCAGGGCAAGTGCCCTACCTGCTGTGCTATTGCTCCAGTTCATATACCCAGTTGAAATAAGAGGCCCATAGGAGATAAGGCAGCTGGCATAGAGAAGGGATTACTAAGTCAATGATGGTTGGAGGGATCGTTCGAAACGGGAGATGTGTGCTGAAAGTAGACAAAGAACAAAAAAAACATGATAGCCTCTCAGTATCTATATTGCAAACCCATAATGTCCCAAAGTAGAGAGAGAGTATGGGGGAAATTGTCTGCCATAGAAGCAGGGGGAAGGTCAGGATTGGAAGGGGTGCATACTGGGGACATGGGTGGTAGAATATGTGCACTGGTGGAGGGATAGATGTTCCATCATTGTTTGACTGAAACTCAAACATGAAAACTTTGTAACTATCTCACGGTGATTCAAAAAAATTGTTTTTAATTAAAAAATATTCAAAAGTGACAAAAAGAATAAAAGAGTCTGAGTCTTCCACTAAAAGCAGATAACATTGTGGAAATAGGAAAGGAGGGAGGGAGTAAAAGAAAACAGCTCTACAGGTCAGAGACAGAGTACAGAGGTCAAGGCAGTGACTGGACAATGCCAGTCCCTGAAAACAGAGCCAGGGGAAAACCCTCAGCACTGCTGGGTGTGGCTCAGCCCTCACCACCTCCCCACCACCACCCTGCCAAAAACAATGAAGAAAAGAAACAATTCTACCATGCACTAAATTTTAAATTATTAGTCTAAACATTTACCAATAGTTGCTGTAATTTTACCTGTTGATTTTGGCATTATCCCACATCACACAACAATCAAACATTTCCATCACTTGCTCCCTCCACCATAATTTATTGGGAAGAGATTATTGGGAAGAATGAAAAGAGAAAATCTTAGTGAGAATGTGCCTTATTCACTCTTGTGCATCATAACGAATGTACATTCTTCCTATTAAAAACCTCACTTAGGGGGAGATATACACAAGGCATGACCCTCTTATGCATGCTAACCCTAAGCCTAATCAGAGACTCTAAATTAGAGTCTGACAGAGGGATGAGAAGGAGACTTAAACTAGCATTTATTGATCACTTGGCATGACCAGGAAATAATTACACACACATATGCTTCAACATATGTAGATGCAGACGTGTGTCTTCTATTCTCTGACTTCCGCTCCGTTCGAAACCATCACCTAGGTAGACTTGCGTCCACTTTAGTGGTGGAGAACTGCAGCTCAGAGCAAGGGCAAGTAACCTTCCTGAGCTGCACAGCTACGGAGGGCAAGATGGATTATTTCCAATGTGGGAGAGGGGAGTTTATCTGAAACTTGACTGTCTTCCATTCTCCTCTTACCCATTATGATGAAAGTCTAATTCAAATTGGGTTTCTTAAAGTCCAAAGTTAAGTTCCTGAAGGAGCTATTTGTGGCTCTCATGCCCAAATGCCATTCCCTGATGTGCTGCCTCCACTCCCAGCGCCCCCCGTGATGGTCTTGGACGGCCTGGAAATGTGCCAACCCGGGAGGGTGAGGCTCCCGACGCTTCCTGTCTTCCCTCTCTGTCGTCATTCAGAGCTTCTTTGGGGCCGAGAGAAGGGCAATGTGGATGTTCTCAGTTTTGAATGCCCAAGAGAAAAAGACCTATCTATTAAAAAAAAAAAAAGCTTTTACAAATATTCTGCATTCATTCATAGGAGATCTAATCATCAGAGAATAATTTCATTCAGAATTCTCCCATCCCATTCTTTTCCATTGGGTAGCAAATTGATGAGCAATGGGATGACAAGTGATACACGTGAACTGTAGTTTCTTGTCTATGAGAACAAAGTGGCAGATGCCCTGGGCTGGAGAAATAGTTCAGGATGGGGCGGGAAGGCACCTGCCTTGCACAAAGCCGACCAGTTCTATCCCAAGCCGTGGTACATGGTCCCCAGGGCATCAGGCAGGAGTGAGTCCTGAGCACGAAATAAGGAGTGAGCCCTGAGCACTGATAAGAATGATAAAATTTTTTTTTTAATTTTTTATTCTTTTATAGAATCACCATGTGGAAAGTTACAAAGCTTTCAGGTTTAAGTCTCAGTTATACAATGCTCGAACACCCATCCCTTCACCAGTGCACGTATTCCACCACCAAGAATCACAGTATACCTCCCCCCTCCCCCCGACCTCCCCAGAACCCCACCCCACATGTGTAACTGGTAAATTTCACTTTACTTTCACTTTAATTTGATTACATTCAATATTTCAACAAAAAACTCACTATTATTGATTTGGAGTTTCTCCCCCCTAAAGTCGACCTGCTGAAAAGAAAGCATTTGACAATTTGTTTTCCATTGCTGAGAATGAAGAGATATGAGGTCGAGAGGCCACACTAGCAGCCGCACGGGTTTGGATTTCTGTATTTTAGTAACTAAATCCAGAGAAATATCTGCCAGAAATTGCAACATTGTAAGCTTGTACCTCTCAGCTACTTTATATTCCACATATGAGTGCAATCTTTCTATGTCTGTCTCTTTCATTCTGACTCATTTCATTCAGCATGATACTTTCCATGTTGATCCACTTTATATGCAAATTTCATGACTTCATGTTTCCTGACAGCTACGTAGTATTCCATTCTGTAGATATACCAGAGTTTCTTTAGCCAATCATCTGTTTTCGGGCACTCTGCTTTTTTTCCATATTGTGGCTATTGTAAACAGTGTGGCAATGAACATGGAAATGCAGATGTCATCTCTACTATACCTTTTTAGAATGACAAAAATTTTAAATGAAATAGTTCAGATGCTAAATACAAATATTGGATATGGATTACGATTTGACAACTTCTCCCCAGTACTTCTAGAATTCCCAGAGGCCAGGCCCACCTCCCGTAGGTGCCACCATGTTGACTCACCCACTGGCTCTCCGCTGTAGATTCACAAACCAAATCTCCAAGAGTATGCAAGCCAGTCAGCTGAAATCCGTTGACACGCCAGTTCCCCAGGCTTGAAATTCTGGGTCAGCCTCGAGATGGGGCTAGCCTGAGTCCCATCCTGCCAAAGGCCTGGCAGCTGCACCCACGACCTCCTGCTGCAGCTGCCATGCCAATAGCCTGCAGTGTAAGCCCACTGCTTCACGAAGAATCTCAGCAAAACTCATACCAATTCTACAGATTCTGAGGTTTCTGGACTGTATGACACTGCCAAATTCTACATTACTGCAATTTCAATGGGGACACACCAAATGATATGAGAAAATACATTGAAGCCAACCAAACTCAACTAATGAAAACAATAGCACAGAAGGCTTAACTAGCTAAACAATTTAGTAAATTCTCGAAGACTTAACCCTGTGGTGAGATATAACAATTTTCACATATTATATTTTATTGGAGTATTTTAGATCATTCTTTTAGCTATTTTTTTTTGGTAACAGGAAATATAAAACAAATTATTGTGTGCTCGCTAAAGGCTTTGGGGTGGTTGGTAAAATGAGGACAGTTGTAGAGAGAAGGTCAGTCAGGTGGTGGGGTTGGTATTGGAACATCAGAAGCCCAACTTTGGGAAGACTTTGTCAATCATATTTTTAAATAAAATACATTTTTAAGTAAATCAAAGAAAAGTATAATTAAAAAAATATTTGAAATTCTCCTCACAATAATTCAAGTCTAATTGAATTATTAGACAGCAGAGCCTGAAAAGCTCTCTGTGGAGTATTCAATATGCCAAATACAGTAACAATGATGGGTCTCTTTCCTCTTACCCTAAAAGAGCCTCCAATGTGGCACCTCTGGGAAGAACGAGTAAAGAGATGCTGCTAAAAGCTCAGTGTTAGGATGAATGAAAATGTTACTGGTGCCTGCTCAAGCAAATCAATGATAGATGGGATCACAGTGATACAGTTATAGTGATACAGTGAATTCTTGGTTCTTGTGAAATTTTGTGAGCCTCAAATCAAAGACATCAATTTTTAATTATAATCAGAATAATTTTTCACTTTCTTTGTGGAAGATGTGAGCATGAATGGATAATTTTTTTTAAAAAAAAGGCCTCAGTTTCTTCAATCTAAGGGTGGACAGAGATGCTCATGGAGCCCAGGAGAGTACCAACTTTGTTTATGAAGCATCGTGTCTAGTATGTCAGTGACATAGTACCCAACAAACAGAGAGAACTGGAACTGATTTAAAACCAGTCACAGCCCTCACCGAAATAGGCCTATTAAGAAAATGTTCCCCAATGAAAAGAAAATTCCTTATGATTTCTTTTCTTTGGTCCATAGTCAACAGTGCTCAGGGCTTATCCCTGGCTTTTTGTTCAGTGATCACTCTTGGAAGTTTTTCCATGAACAAATGGGGTCCGGAGGATCCAACTGGGGTATGCTGTGTGCAAGAACCTTAACTTCTGTACTATCTCTCTAGTTCCTCCTAATGATATTCTCAGCCAACACTTTTATAAACTAATTTGTTCAATGGCCATCACAGCAACAGAATGTTTTAGAGAAAAAATATATTTATTATGGAAATGTGTTAAATGCTTCAGGAAATAAAAGAGGAAAGTTTCATATGACGGTATTTATATCTTTCGTGTGGTTCCGTATGTTAACTATAGATTTTATTTACATTACCTAAGAATACGCTTAATTGATTGAATCATTGACTCGTGAGCAGCTCTGAGAAAAAGCACTTCCAAGTTGTGGGCTTTTTTCTTAAGCTCAGTATTATTTCTCTAAAACATAAATTCATTTTTTTCACCTTTACTATCATTTCTTGTTTGTCAATCTCATATGAGAACAGGCAAGCAAAGTCTTCCATTGAGTCCTCTTTCACTTTCCCCCTTCAAACACTGGACTGAGCGAGAAGTCACAGGTCGTGCTGTTTAAGTGGCTATCTCTGAGATTCTGACTTTGATACATGTAGTGACAATAAATGCTGAGGGGCAGGCTGGCCTTCAGCAAGGTCACTGGGAAGGCTGAATTCACCTATCCCAGTGTTCTCAGATACTCTCGTCCTTTTAGGATGTGTTTCTCTAATATTTGTGCAACCCCAAATTGAAACGTTTCAGTTTTAGTTTCCATGTCCCTCTCCGCACGTTCTGATTCTGGCTGTGCCTTCCAGAGGAAGTGCCAAAATTCCATGAGAACAACAGTCCCTGTGGAATTTTTGGCCTGACCAGAAGCAGGAAGAGCAGGAAGCGTTATTTTAAAAAGTCCCGTTTTTCACACTGCTGATGTCTGGAGAGTCGAGATAAGCTTTGAGCCTACTTCCAAATCTTTGGGTATCATCCCCCGCCGCTCCCCCCCCCAAAGCATACTCTAAATGGGGTGTGAAACATAGCTTGCTACAGTGGGATTGGACAGTGATCAAGATGAAGCAGAATTGGCAGGAGGACTTTTCTCCTTTTAGTTTCCAGGATGAAGGAGGTGAAGCTGGAGATTTCCCATCTTTAATGCCTTATCTAGGAGACAGCTCTGTGAATACTGGCCCAAAATGTTACTTTTCTTTTTTATAAATATTATACTTCAACTTGTTGAGTTTTAGTGAGCCAGAGAGCACAAAAATAATCTTTATTCTTGAAATATTTATACATAGAAGCATTACTAAAATAAGAATGCGTGGTTCCTTGGATTTGATTACATAGTTGTGACATAATTACTTTATTTGTGGTTCTTAGTGCTTAATGGAAACATGGCTTGGAAGTGGGTGCTGGGGCAGAGACAAAGTTGTGGAAATGTCTGTGAGTGGTGAGGAAACTGTTAATTAACTTCTCCAGATCTCTCCACCCCTTTTCCTCCTCAAAACATTCACTGAGTTCTTTTTTCATACCTGTGAATTTAAAAAGAATGTAAATCATTGCCTGTTTGGAAGGTGTTTGTGAAAAAAAAATATTATTGTGAGCTCTTTAATGTGCATTTACATATGAGTATTCCCAACCCTGAAAGTATATGCTCAGTATCTTAGATCTGTTAAGATCTACCTAATATATATGATTGAAATGAATTTAAGAAGCTTCGTGAAGAAAAGAGTCACACGCAATAATGAAGCTTTAGATGTTAATGTCATCCATTGTAACAGACCTCATGTATTTTGTAACCAATGGTAAGCAGTATGGGGACTAGATAATAACTCCAGAAACATAAGGTAATTCTACAAGAGAGTACTGGAAGTTGTCTTTTACTTACTCTAAAATTGCATAAGATTTATGAACATTTTATTAATGTTAGATAAGAAATTTCTAAAAATATAGAAGACTCAAGACAATTTAGACATTGAATATTGAGAATAAAAACTCACCTGCTTCAGGGGCTGGAGCAATAGCACAGAGGGTAGGGCATTTGCCTTGCACACGACCAATCCGGGTTCAATAAACAGCATCCCATATGGTCCCCGGAGCACTGCCACAGTGCAGAGCCAGGAGTAACTCCTGTGCATCGCTCAGTGTGACTCCCTCCCCCCAAAAATCACCTGCTTCATCAGATAGCCAAAGCCCTCTCACAATTAAATGAGCAAGTGATTTAATGAGAGCATCTACTAAGTGAATTCTTCACAGATTATGTTCAGGATAATCAGAATGTTTGAGCTGAAGAATACTTTCTTACACCATGGACAATAATTCCTCAAAAAGAATCATTGTTTTTCATTTTCTCCTCTTTCTAATTCTTCAATAATTAAAAGAATAGATCTATTAGTGTTTCCTTACAATGTCAACTTTCTAGGCTTCATAACTTAGTTATCTTAATGCTTTCTTAAATTTTCAATGAATTTCCTAGTTATATTATGGGAGATCAGGTGGAGAGATAGAGGGAGAAATGGAGATAGAAAACTAGAAAAAATTTTTAAACATTTTAGTAGATGAGAAAGTTATGAACACCCTAAAGGTCAGTATTCACACAGGTTTGTTTCCATGAATGAATAATGTAGTATTTATAAGTGGAGGCTTAAATTTTATCAGCTAATTCCTTTACAATGGAGTCATTCAGGATCAGTCCATTTTGAAGTCAAATTATCCATTACTTTGAAAGAAAAGCTCTATAATTCCAGAAAAAGCACAAAGGTTGCATAAATATTTGATGGGAAAATCATAACTTTCAGAAGATAAATGCTAAAGGTACAGGTTTTTGAGAAAGTTCCTGTTACTGCAAGTGTACTCATGTTAGCCTCATCAGTCTGTTTTACTGAAGCACATACATTTATTGCTTTATCCACCCTTCATAGTAAATGTATCAGTGCTATTTAATAAATGGCTTGTGATCCTTTGTAATATGAAAGACAAGCAATAATGAGACACAGTTCTTGTCATTAAAATGGTGATTTCTTTTGTTGTTGTTGTTTTTAATCGAATCACAGTGAGATACATAGTTACAAGGTTCTTCATTATTGAGTTTCAGTTATATGATATTCCAACACCCATCCCTTCATCAGTGTACATTTCCCACCACCCATGGCCCCAGTTTCCCTCCTGCTCTGGGTCTTATGGTTTGCAAGGCAGATACTGAAAGGTTATCAGATGTATCCCTTTACCTACTTTCAACACTCAGTTCCTGTCAAAAATGATCATTTCCATCCATTATTCTCATACTTTCCCCTTCTCTATCTAAGTGTCCTTTGCCCCATTAAAATGGTGATCTTTATAGGACAAAATGAGTTTCCAACATAATCTACCCTTAACCATTGCAACAGTATATTTAGAAAGATATTGTGCCAAATATTATAGCTACACACCATGTGATTTGAGACAGGGCAGAATATATAAATTCGTACACGATATTTGGGAGGAAGGGGATGTTTGGGCCACACCTGGCTGTGTTCATGGCTTACTCCTGGCTCTGCACTTAGGGATCACTCCTGGAAATGCTCAGGGAACTACGTGTAGTGTCAGGAATCAAACCAGTGCCAACCGCATGAAAGCCTAGCATCTCCCATTGGACCATCTCTCCAATCCCGACCCTATAATTTTGAGATGTGTTATGATACTCAACATATGTAAAAAAGAATATCAGAAAAGTAATTATAAGGTTGGGTCTAGAGTTAAAATTTCTTATTCTCCTTATTTCCCTCTTTCTATATCATTATAAGACTTCTCATTTGAAGGTGACTAGGATAAAGAGCAAAAGAAGTAATATTACTTTCAGAGTTGTTTATGTTAGAAAGGAAAAGATTAACCTGGTTTCCTTTTAAAGCAAATATGCACAAAGGTAGACTTTAAAAGAGCTAAAAAATGAGTAATTACATTATTCACTTTCCTTGGCATCAGCTGCAGCATGACATGTAGGCAGTGACATGTGGCAGAGAGAAATCAATAACTAGAATAGTTAGTATGCCACGGCCCTAGTTTGAAAGGGCAATCATTTCATTTTTCTTTGGTATTTCATGGACTTTGTCACCCTGGACTTGGAAAAAACAGAAAGGATCAAACCTCAAAGTTGAATTTTTATTTGAAAACTCCTTTTGGAAATAGCAATTTTCAGTCCCTCTTGTTTTCAGTCTGTTGAGTCCAGTGGTGAATATCATGCATATTCCAGAAGAACTAATTCCTGTTATTTAGGAAGAACCATTGGATTTATTTACTTGGCCTTGATTGCATTAGACCTGGCCAAATCTGCTGGGTCATTGTGTTTAACTCCATATACTTATGTTTTATAACATTATAATAAAAAGATGAATGCCTCCCATCAGTGCCTGCTCACAATCATTTATCCTTAATGTATCTGAGAGAAACAGAGAGAAATGAAAGGAGACACTTTCTCATTCATGATTTTTGAAAAAAACGGTTCTCTTCTCTTCACTCCTCCCATTCTGATGTGGCATGCATGGCTTGTTCCCAGCCTGCTCGGAGACAAGCAAGGGCAGACCCTGTAATATGATTCCAATTGCAATCTCATGTCTTGCATCCCCCAAACACCTCATTGCCAGTGCAACCTGGAACCTTCATCCCAGTCCCCAATTAGACTAATAGATCTGCCCAGCTCCGATTGGGGGTGATGGATCGGTTGGGAGGGTGGGGAGAGACAAGGAAATTTTCTCAGCTCCTCTGCATTCCCATAGGCACGCAGCATTTGACAGATTGGGCAGAACTGCCACGAAAGAGTCTGACACAGATGGTGTAATTAGAAAATGCGAAGTGCGAGTGTGAAATTTATCTTTGATCAGCACCTCCTTGCCAGATTGTCATCTATGTTAATATGATGATGGCTTCTTGGAGATGGATAGAAGGAAACAGCAGCCTTGAAGAGGAGAGGGAGACGACTCCATCGAGAAGAATTCTATGTACTTCTGAAATCCAATCAATTTCAACAGGCCACAATAAAATTGGACTGACTTCATTCAAAGGGAAAACGAACCTAACCTGATCCACACACTTTATTACACCCAGGATCAATATGATAAAAATTTGAAACTTTAGTTGGAAGAGAAGATGTGTTAATATTTCATGGTGTAATAAATAAAAAAATGCAATCTATAACTATGAGAGCTGTTGAAGACAATGTTCATCTCACTTTATCAAGACTCTATGAAAAATACATAAAAGAAAATCATCCTGCTCCATAGCATGGAACTTCAGATACAGCCAGCAAAGTTTTCCTTCCCACTTTTCTCCACTTTTTATGCTCCAAAATAATCCCCCTGCTTTGTTTTTAGTGCAATGTATCTGAGCATCATCTACATTGGTGTTTTAGACATGTATCTTTCCTTCACCATTTTTTAAATGAATAAAATGGATGGCACATGTTTTTCAAAGAAATTAAAAATCAGGTACATTTACTATGAGCCATACTAAGGATGGCTAGAAACTCTTTCTGCTTAAGTAGGTGTTTTCAAGAGCAGTGATCTTTTCTTTGGCTAGCTCACAGGGTTCAGGTTTACAGGCAACTATGATAGACTACATTTTGCTATAATCTGCTCAAATGTTCACATTGATGGTACTAATTTTCAGGAAGGTAAATTAGCATAATTAATGACCAGCCAAATTTGGGGGTAATACAGTATGTAATTAACATTAGAGAGTTCTGTTGTACCACCTGCCCCCACATTTCATTGTTGCAGGGATCGAACTGTACAGGAGGAAATTTTCCCCTTTGCTGCACTGAGCAGAAAGCAGCTTTCTTCATCAGAATAAGCCATTAGCTGTAATGGCATGTAGGTGTAATGGAATGTGCTCGAAACATCTGTGCTGAGAGCAGGGGAGAAATTGCTGCATGCAGTCTTAGGCCTTTGGGGAGCTTGATTAAGGGTTGCTTCAGAGAACTTGAGATCTGGCTTGGGATGCAAAAACAAAAAAAAAAAGGAGAAAGAGAGAGAGAGAAGAAAGGAAAATAATGCTAATAGATTTACGGATGTACTGCAGGGAGAACAAAGGATTTTTAATTTTTTTCTTCCTTTATTGCTCTTATATTGCATCTGTTCTCTGTTGGGCTTTCACTTATTGAAGTGATCTGGAAAAAATGCAGCTCTAAATGCAGTTTAGCGGGAAAGATCATAGCTGGAGAAACAAAATAGCTTGCTTTTCTTTTTTCCTTTTGATTATCGAATGGAAAGTTTCTCACAACCTATAAAGAAAAATTCTTAATATAACTTATGCTAAATATTATCTTAAATTTCGTCTCAGAAAATGAAATGAATGTATTAGAAATACAATTTTGATATTAGAAATAATGTTTTATTTTTAATCTATTCACATACAACAGCTCATATGAGGGACCCACATCCTGAGTACTTTATTTTGAATTGCTGAAGTCTGTATTTTCAAGAACTCACCTTTTCCCCAAGATTTTTATAAACATGTGCATTATAAATAGTAAACATTTTAATTCTGATGACTAAGGTGACATCTTTTGATGTATTTCTTTTCCAAAAATATTTATTGAGCACTTGCTATGTGAGAACAGTTTCTATGACAGGTGTTTGGTCACCATTGTTGAGAATATAATGAATTACATTTGGCAACAAATGTGGTCAATTGTATCATCTCAGCCATCTCCTTATTCCATGCTGACTGCTAAAGCTAAATCGATCATGCAGTGATACACATGGATTGCTAAAATAGCTCAATTGAATGCATTGATTCTGATGAGCTCTGGCCATTTTAAGAGTGTTCATAAAAATGCTAGCTACTACATAGAGCTTCAAAGGAAACTTAAATCAAAAGAGTGCTATATTTAGATTACGAATAAGGAAAGGGTTAAGTATTTGTGAAAGTAATGCAACTGCAAGGAATTAGCATGCTGCAAGAAACAGATGTGGATGTATTGCCTAGAAAATTAGAAACAAACCTGAAAATATTGGGTGATTTTATGATTAGGTAAATCTTACACTTTCTAATTATAAATGACAATGAAGCACTCTATTCGCTGGAATCTATCTTCCTGGTGAAATAAGAAGCTTGCTGATCTGGTGCCAAAAATTCCTTGCACTGAAGTTTAAAATATGTAGGGAGGCAAGAATGTAATAAAAACTCAAAAGCTAATAATATTATGGCGACTGGCATTGTTTACAATGTAGAGCACCTGCTGTTTGAAAAAAAAAAAAGAAGAAAAAGTGAAATCATCAAACTGTTCCTAAATGGAAAATCTGGGCTCTCTGCCAATGACACAATGTGTTTCAGGTGCACTGTAAATAGGAACAATAAAAGGTGGAGAGGAAAGAATATGAAATGTTAAATTTCCAATACACGAGAATATTAATATGATGTTTCTTGAAAGAAAATCTTGGGACTCTTCCAGTGTTCTTCTGTGGAAGGAGGGGGTTTAAAATTTTTACATAGCATATGTAAAGTTCTAAAACTTTTAATTGCCTGTGTCTTAAAAAGAATATATATGAATGCAAGACCATTTGCTACAGCAGAATTGCTTTTAGTTGTTGCAGGCAGAAAGGTCCATTTAGACCTGCAAACACAAGTTACCTTTCTTCCAAAACCTTTATGTGTGTGTGTGTGTGTGTGTGTGTGTGTGTGTGTGTGTGTGTGTGTGTGTGTGCGTGTTGGGGAGGGGAGGGGAGGGGGTCAGGCAATGTGGACACTCCACAGCAAATTAACATTATGAACTGCTACAAAATATCATATATAAATTGGGAGGAAGTGCTGTATTTCTCTCTTGGCACTATGAAATAATTAATAATGGATTCCTCCAGAATTAGACACCTATTTTTACCAGCTAACATGTGCCAAATTTCCCTTTCTAGTTCAAACGTTTTCCCCTTTTCCATAAGGCACTTAAAAGTAAGTTTTATTTGAAATGTCTATTATATATAATACAATATATGTTTATAATATAATAAAATATAGTAATATATTAAAATATAATATAATTTAAATATATAAAATTGCATACATACATGTGTATATATTTTATATGTACATATATATTTTATTTGGGGGCCACACCTGTTGGTGCTGTGACTTATTCCTGGCTCTGTGCTGCTAGGGATCACTCCAGGCGCTGCTTAAGGGTTCATATGCAGGATCATATGCTAGGAATTGAACTCAGGTCGGCCGCATTCAAGGAAAGCTCCCTACCCACTGTACAATCTCTCTGGCCCCCTCTACTATACTTACAAATGCCAATCCTTCACAAATCAAACTGAAGCATCATCATAGTAACTTTGCAAAATAATTTCTAATGTGACCATTTACTTTGCAATGATAACTAGAAACAGACCTTCCAGAACTGGGCATCTCTCAAATACCCAATAATTTGGAAACTAAACATTAATTTAGTTGTTGGTTCTCATCATGAGATGTTAAAAATTCCTAAGAACTAAATAGTCACAGAGAAATGGAGTACATTTTGTTTCTTTCGAGTCAAGAAAAAGTTGAAACTTTCTAGTGCCTCCTAAACAACGATAATGCTGCAAAGGTAACCATTAATACAAAGAGGCAGGTGCTAAAAAGAGACATTTGCCTTGTGCACCAATTCTACATTGCAATAAACTTGTTCTTCACTATTTACTGGGTCATTATAAGGAATTTACTTAGGCTCAGTTTCCTCATCTTTAAAAGTGGGTTTAAACAAGGTATTTCATCTTTGAAAAGATTAAATGAGATAATTTGAATAAAGCACTTAGCTAAAAGATTTGTATTTTTTATTTATATTTTGCTATTCTTCCTGAGATATTCTCTGTTACAACTGTCAGGACGTATGCTAAAACTATCACAATGGTCAGCATTTTAAAGGACTCTGATGATCAGATATTTCGAAGAAATAGAACTTCTATGTCATGAGTTTCTTAAAGAAAATTAATCAGGATGAATAAGGTGAAGAAGCTAACAACATAGTGAATGAACAATACTGGTTATAAGAATCTTCAAGGGCTCATATAAAATAAGACTCGAAAATTAGAAATACAAAGATTATAAAGTAAGCTTTGTGTGTTCAAATTTATATTTGAATCCTCATTCTCTCTCTTACTAAGAGTCTTTGATTAAGTAATTTATATTCTATAGCCTTTGTTTCCCACCTATAAGGGAAGAATTTTAAATAGTACCTCATCATAACTAAATGGCAAAATATCTAGTTTGTGTCTCATCAATAGAATAGCACTGTAACACTGTCATAGCACTGTCGTCCCTTGTTCATCGATTTGCTCGAGCGGGCACCAGTAATGTCTCCATTGTGAGAATTGTTGTTATTGTTTTTGGCATATTGAATATTCCACAGGTAGCTTGCTAGGCTCTGCCATGCAGGCGGGATACTCTCGGTAGCTTGCCAGTCTCTCTGAGAGGGAAGGAGGAATCTAACCCGGGTCGGCCGCATGCAAGGCAAATGTCCTACCCGCTGTGCTATCAGTCTGTCAATAAAATATGTACATAAATATACCATATATTGTATAGTATGCCTTTTAAAATTTATTTTTAGAATTGTAAATACATTGTTGTCTAAAAATACATAAGGATTTTTAATAAAGAAGTTTCAACTCTTTTAATGAGAAAACAATAAAGACAGTCATGTCAAGTAATTTTATGTGTATGCAACAAGAAATGGCTTCTTAAAAAAACTGATATGACTCAATGAAATACTATGACGCTATTAAAGTTGATAAGATCACACCTTTTGGAGGCAAAATTAAGGAGGCAATAATGCTAAGTGAAATAACTAAGGAAATTAAACACAATATTGCACAGTTCCAAGCATATATAGACTATGAACTACTGAAGAAAACAAACATGAAAGAACAATAAAAGCAATTCATAAACTTAGTAAAAACTGTGATAGTTACCAAAGAAGAAGGGAAGAAGGAAAAAGAGAAATGAATAGAGAAATCTTTCTGGTGGCACATTGCACTGAAACTTGGCTGGTGGATGTATTGACAATTACATACATGTAGAGGAATGAAGCTAAACTCCTGAAATTCTGAAATATTATAAAGCAATGATAACACAGAGTAAGTAACTTGAGAATTTCAAATATAAAAAGGCATTCTTCCTATTCAACTAATAATATCTTGTACAATCTAGAAAAAATATACTATGTATATTCATTATGTACATGTGTTTATATGATGTTACTAGTTTAATTTTTCTAATTTGGAATTAGATAAAATGTTTTAAAAATTGATAATATTTGGAAGATACAGGGATGCCCACGATACTGAACTCTTTACTAAGGACTTCTAAGTGGCCATATACCAATTTTTTTCAATCTTTAAAATAATGTGAGCAAATTGCAGTTTTAGATACCACCTAGATATCTTGTAGATACACTGTACTGCTTCTGACACCCATAACCTAATGCCTACATTATTAAAGTTTATGGTATTAATTGATCTCATCCTCTTGTTCAAATGCCTTTTAAAATTATTTCTCTTTAGAGAATATGTTATCACTGAATTCCTTATTACATTGTCTCCTCTTTTAAATTTTGACCATCACCTGAAAACTCATAATCACAAATATGGAATATGGCTAAATATTTTATTAATATATAAGTAACTATATTCGTCTACAGATATTAACCTAACTGCATTAGCACAGCTAACTGAAATAATTATCTTCCTCTCTCTGTCTATGCATATACATGTACATGTACACATTATCATTTTTTAAAGCACGAGGCATAAGTTCTAAAAAGGCTATAATAGCAGTCAACATCTTGAATGAGTATTATAGCATACTGATTATAATGATGCTGATTACTTTGATGAAGGCAGGGAATGTGTACCCGCGGAGATCTAGAAACAAGTGTCCCAGAGGAGTGGGTGACGAATCCTGTCTCTGATCAGAAGAATCACGCCCAGTCCTGGGGTCTGTACCCTAAACATCAGTTCCTGCTTGTGTAGCTACTTTGCTAGAGAAAATAAATTGGAGATTAGAAACTGAATACGTGCTCAGTACCAGTTTTTAGAAAAATTGTTATGGACACAGTAAGAACCAAATTTGACAGGATCAGAAAGGGCATGCTGGACCTTATCTTCACTGGAAGAACTCACATGACACCTTCTGATGACAGGAAATGATAAATCTTTACCTCTTTTTTTTTTTTTTAGCTGTGGGGAGCAAGCCAGGCAGATCTCAGGGCTTACTCCTTGCCCTGTGCTCAGGAATGACTCCTGCTGGGGCTCAGGGGAGACACATAGTGTTCTGGAATCGAGCATGCAAGGCAAACACCCTACCTGCTGCACTACCATTCTAGCACCAAAATTTACATTTTTAAAATGATTTTAAAGTAAATCACTGTATCACTGTCATCCTGTTGCTCATCGATTTGCTCGAGCGGACACCAGTAACGTCTCCATTGTGAGACTTGTTTCTGTTTTTGGCATATCGAATACACCACCGGTAGCTTGCCAGGCAGGTGGGATACTCTCGGTAGCTTGCCAAGCTCTCTGAGGGGGACGAAGGAATAGAACCCAGGTCGGGCAAGTGCAAGGCAAACGCTCTACCCGCTGTGCTATTGCTCCAACCCAAGAAAAAAAAAATCTATGAGTCAAAATCTCTTTCCATGTTATCTTAATTTCTAAACCTATCAGCATTACAAATGTGGCTTATCTCTATTCCATGTTGGATATTTTAAGTAATGGCACAATCTACTACTAGCTCTCTTATAGTTTGTATTGGGATTCTAGGATGAAACCCATACATAAATAGCAAATCGGTTTTTTCTTAATTATTTTTAGTGAATCACCGTGAGATACAGTTACAGACTTACAAACTTTTGAGGTTACGTTTCAGTCATACAATGATGGAGTACCCATCCCTCCACCAGTGCCCATTCTCCACCACCAATGCTTCCTGTATCCCTCCTACTAGCCCCCTTTGCCCCACCCCCTGCCTCTGTGGCAGGCATATTCCTTTATGCTCTCTCTCCTTTGGGGTGTTATGGTTAATAGCAAATCTTCTTAAACAAGAAAAATTACTGGGCTGTTAATGAAAATGCAAGATGCATTATTGATCTCAGGTGTGACATGGGCCAGGAACTTAGTCACCAGAGTACAGGTTCCCTATATCTCATCATTCTTTCCTTGTGTTGGCTTTATATTCAGATTTCATCTTGCGTCCCACTGACAGTTCCAAGCAGTTTTCTCAAAGTTTGAATCCCACGGAAAACCATAAGAGTCTTCCTGTCTCTCCATGAAAGAGCTCAGCTTCGGGCTTGAGAGATAGTACAGTAGGCATGACACTTGCTTTGCAGGCAGTTGACTGAGTTTCATCTCCAGCATCTCACATGATCCTCTGAGCATCACCCGGAGTAGTCCCTAAGCATCATCGTGTGTGGCCCCAAAACCAAAAACAAAAGAAACTTCTCAGGTAAGCACAAAATTTCAAGGTTGTGATCTTATACCCAACTTGCTTATCACTGAATCTGAGGGGGTGGTGTGGGAATGGGAAAATGCCCCTATTTTCTAAATCTGTTTCAATGCATCCCGTCTTCCAGAGTTATGTATGGAAAAAGGAGTTATTCAAACATACAGTTTAAAGTAGGTCAATGTTCTTCGAAATAAAATCAGAATATGGTTGTCAAGACAAAGAAAAGTGATACTAAATGGTGATACTGTGAAAGAGTTCGGAAGAATCTAATCCATAGCAGAGTCACATTTCTTACATGTTGCTCTTCCAGAGTGATGGAGCATAATGTGTATATAAACTGGACCAGATTTAACAATGGTGCTTTGTTTTCACTCAAATAACAACCATTATTCCTAGATTTTAATTGGAAAGTTTTGGAAAAATTTTAATAGTAAGTTATTAAATAGCTTTGAGATAATTACGTGGATAGCAATTACATATAAAGCTCTATAAGAAAAAATGTCTTTTTTCTCGCAACAGAAATCATATTATCCTCTATGTACTATTTTGTAACCTCTTCATACAAATGATATAACATGGTCAATTTTCCATCTCAATACATCAGTGCTTAGAGATATGCCAAAGGTTTTCACGGAATTCTTTATTAACTGCCTAATCTTGGTTTATGCTAATATATTGAATCAGTTTAATAGTTTTGCGTGTTTAAATGACCTCAAAATACTTATTTAATTCACAGTAATATGTTGTACATCTTCCCTTAATCAGGTGAGAATTTCTAGAAGTAAAACATTTTATTGAAGGACATATATATGTATATATGTACATGTATACACATACTTTGATCATACATTAAAAATGTAGTTACATAATTCATTAAAAAATTTCAGTAGCATCTGAGAAATGGTTTTTGAAAAATGACTTTTTTACATGGTCTTGATATTCTTATATTTTCCTAGACTTAAGAAAATTGGGGTGTGGTGAGGAAGGGTTGGACCACACAGGGCCGTGTTCAGAACTTTCACCCAGACTGCAGTCTGGGGTCACGCTGGCTATTCTCAGGGGCCACATGTGGTGCTGGGGACAGAGCAGGCCAGGCACAGGCCAGGCGAGAGCTCTAACAGCTTTACTATCTTTCTGGCTCTCAAAATGAAAGTTTGCGTTTGTTTTACATTTCCCGCATCATGAATTCTTTTCAACTTTTTATCACAGTGTGACATATGTGCTGTCATTGTTCTTTAAAGATTTGAAGACAAGATTGAACACACAAAAAAAATAGTTTTTACTTGGATTCAGGTGAAAATGTCAGGATCTGATGGCTACAAAAGTTCAAAGGCTGGAATGGCCACCGCCTGAAATAGGTCCCAAAGAGGAAGCCAGTTTCATTCAAGACTTGTTTTGTTTTGTTTTTTCTTTGAGGGGTGGGAGGAAATTTTTACCTACATTCACATACATTTGCTGTGGGTAATATATTGAAGTGAGAAAGGGATTCCTCTAAATTTTATAGTTGGGTCTTCTATGAGCCTATTATAGCATTCTCTGAACTTAGATAATTCTCCTGTGAGTCAAGATGAGAAAAAAGGCAGCTGTTGACTTTTACTTCCCTCACAGGAGGCCCCTGAATATTAATAAGTCAATCACTAGTATTTTCATATTTTTAGCAATTTGCAAAGCAATACCAATTAGAATAAATGTGTCAAGTGAACCAGCTAGATTAAAACATAACTAAAGGATTCAAGTTCTCCTAAGGAAATTGATGTGTACCATCTGTAATTTCTAGGATTCATATTTAAAGAACAAGGAAGGTTTCTGGGTGGTGATATACCCAGCTGTGTCCAGAGCTTACTCCTGGCTCTTTGCTCAGGGATCTTTCCTGGAAGAGCTCCAGGACCCATATGCGGTACCTGGGATCAAAACCAGGCCAGCCACATACAAGGCAAGCAACCACATGCTCTATACACAGTGTATTTCTTCAGTCCAAGAAGCAGCAGCTATCTAACATATTCTACCTGCCCATGATTCAAGATGTACTACTCAGGCCCACGGTTCACTAAATATATCTTAGTTACCAATTTTAAAGGCATGCCACTTATGGGGAACAGTATAGAGATTCCTCAAAAAGATAAAACTTATCTTTTTGAAATTCTAAAAATTAATTATTAAAATTATGAAGGCCATCATGTTTTAGATTTTGATAAATAGTTTCCCTTAAGGAAGGTGTTCCAGAAAGTCAATTTAAAGCAGATTAAAGATCTTAAAATTAGACCAAATCCATAAAATACATTGAATAAAATATAGGCAGAACTCTTCAGGTTCTAGACCTCAAAGATGTTTTTAATGATTTGATTCTACTAGGAAAGTTAACAAAACTGAAAAGAAACAAGTGGGACTGCATTAAATGTTAAAAGGTTTTACATAACATAGAAATTTACCCTATTAAAAGAGAGATGATATTTGCACACAATATGTCAGATAAAGACCTATATCCAGGATATATAAGTGCGCATTCCCCCGGAGATCTCTCCGGCCTGCGGAGAGACAACAGTGGAAAGCGCTCCTAATTGGGTGGGTTCTATGAGCGGTCCCGATCTGAAAATAAAACTGGTGAGGATAGTAAACAGGGGGCTCAAGACGATACGTGCCGATCAAGAGCGTCTTTATTAACAGCCATGCTGGTTTTATACCTTTCTTAGCAGGGGGTTGGTACATAAGTTGTCAATCATCAGGGAAGTGTCTTCTCAGACCAAATAAGGAAAGGTTCGGGGCGTACTTTGGTGGGCTTACAACATTCTCCAAGAGTAGGTTGAGAAATAGTGAGGAGGGGAAGACAAGGGTTTATCTGGCAGGAGCATCTGTCAGGAGGAATGCACAAGGCTTTTAGTGTAAGGGAAGGCATTCTACTTTACGGGCTTTTTGGGGTCTCGTGGTTACCTGCCCTGGGCTACTTTTACTTCTTGAGTTTAGCTATTTCCTTTGTCACAAGGGCACCTGTGCCTCAGGTTATGCAAAGCTGGT
Organism: Sorex araneus; assembly: GCF_027595985.1. NCBI lineage: Eukaryota > Metazoa > Chordata > Mammalia > Eulipotyphla > Soricidae > Sorex > Sorex araneus. The sequence goes on from NC_073303.1 coordinate 58,855,999, forward strand.
AATGGAATTTTCCGGTTTGTCCAGGGTAAAGGTTTCAGGGTCCTCTTTTGTTCAGGGTCCTGAACAGTCCCCAACATATAAGCACTCACAAAGCTCAGCAACAAAGAAACCAATGACTTCAGAAAAAATGGGGAGAGAAAATAGATACTTCCACAAAAATAGACATGCGAATCACAAGTAAATATATGAAAAAGTGATTATAATCATCTATATTATTAGGCAAACTCATATCAAATCAACAATAAGGTATCATCTCACACAAGTTCTGGTGCAGCCCCCGTGAAAAATAATGTTGAAATTTCTCAAAAAACGAAGACCAGAGCTCCCATATGACCTAGAAATTCAAGTTTGAGGCATCTTCCCTCAACACTCATAAACATTAAGATATATACACACAAGATATATGTATGTGTATACATACACACACCTTTGTTCATTACAGCACGTAGAACAATAGCCAGAAACCATATATCCAATAACTGCCAAGTAGTGGCCCTCAAGTGAATCAATAAATTGCTTTAAACAATAAACAATATGTAAATAAACACATGAGCTGAGTTGTAGGAATGCAAAGTTTGAGCTGAGGTATGTTCATTTAGGGTTATACCTAGATTTGTGCAGGAACTTTTCTCAATTTTATGTTCAGGGAGGGCTGGAGCAATAGCACAGCAGGTAAGGCATTTGCCTTGCACACAGCTGATCTGGGTTCGATTCCTCTTCCCTCTAGGAAAGCCCAACAAGCTACCAAGAGTATCTTGCCCACACAGCAGAGGCTGGCAAGCTACCCGTGGCATATTTGATATGCCAAAAACAGTACCAAGAAGTCTCACAATGGAGACGTTACTGGTGCCCGTTCGAGCAAATCAATGAGCAACAGAATAACAGTGATAGTGACAGTGATTTCTACAAGTTGGGCATTTAGACTGTTTATGAATGTTGGCATTACTTTCCTCTTTTCTTCCTTCTTTGAATTACACTTTAACTGTCAGCTTTTAAAATATTTCTACTGGGGGCCAGGAGATAGGTTGGTGGTAAAAGTCCCTGCCTTAATGTGTGAGGTTGAGAGTTTGGTCTCTGGTGTCCGGTGCCTGTAACAAATGTAGCCCCAGCAGCTCTTCTGCTCCAGATCACCAGATCCTGGATGCAGAAGAATACAAGCATCATGGCCAACAGCTATGAGACCTCTGATAGGAAGCCCAACTAAAAACGCATGACCCAAAATAGAGAGAGTATGGGGGAAATTGTCTGGCATAGAGGCAGGGAAGGGGTGGGATGGGGGGTATACTGGGGATATTGGTGGTAGAGAATGTGCACTGGTGGAGGGATGGGTGTTTGATCATTGTATGACTGAAACTCAAACATGAGAGCTTGTAACTGTATCTCATGGTAATTCAATTAAAAAAAAAAAACTCATAAGCATCATGGCCAGTTGTGCAACTCCCAGCAAGTCTGTGTGTGAGAAGTACAATTAAAGCACCACCCCCACAAGCACTACAATAAGAATGTTACACCAGCCTACTGTCCCACACCCTTTCACATTTGTGGACGGGCACTCACCCTGCATACTGGTCTATGGACTTATAACCAAGGAAGCTAACCAGTGGATTTGGCTTTTCTCCACCTGTGGATCAGCACCTGTATGTGGACAGGGGGGTGAAGACCACTGCACCAGCCTCCAACTAGAAAGGTGTGATTCCAGATGATCATGTGTGCAAGCACTTCGATCTAAGTGTGGGACCCTCAGAGTAAACACCACAATCAAGTAGGCAAGTGTTATAACCAAGTTGCCTGATCTCTGGTCATCACAGCAATGAAAACTATGATAAAGGGGAAAGAAGGGGGAGATTAATCTTACTTTTCTAAATATTACATTATACATAATTGGCATATCAAAAAATATCAGTTGGCTCTTCTTTCTGGATAATGCAATATTCTTAGAAAATGTGAGTGTCTTTCTCTGCCCACTCAATTTGGTTATCTGTTATCGGGCATTCTAATTACAGTTATACTCTAAATTCAAAAAGATATTTCATTAGTATTGATATCCTTATATGTTACAGACACTATTATTTTATATGTGACCCTATATTGACCATTATCTTTGTTCTCTATTTTTTTCAATATCTGAGTTCTTCACCTGAGATCATTTCTTCTATTTGCAATAAATTAGCTAGAAGTAACAAATCCTCTGTTTTTATTCTAAAATATATTATATTCCTGAGCCATATTTTTGCTGCATTTAAAAAATATATATTGAGGAGCTGGAGCAATAGCACCGTGGATAGGGCGCTTGTATTCCACAAATCCAACCGGGGTTCGATTCCTGGCACCACCTATGGTTCTCTGAGCCTACCAGAACTGATCCCTGAGTGCAGAGTCAGAAGTAAGCCCTAAGCACAGCTAGGTGTGACCTGTCCCCCAACCTCACCTAAAAACAAACAGAATAAAAGGTAATCATATTCTTTTTTGGATTAGGTTTGTTTGGTGTCTTACTCTTAGCTTTCAGGGAACCATATGTGTTACTGGGGATTGAACTGGGTTGGCAGCATGCCAGGCAAGCATCTGACCCACTGTACTATCATGGCAGCCCAATCATTTATCATTTTCCCCACCCCAGCCCCCATCATTTCCCTTACTTTACTAAGGAGAATCAGGACTGTTACCCCACAATCTCCCAGCTTGTAAGTGGACATTTGCCTTGAGCTGCTGTTTTGTCTTCTTGGTAACAGTCCTCAAATTTCCTTCTGAGAATTTACTCATTTCATACTTTGACACTAGGCAGCTCCTATGTGGACTGCTTTTTCCAGGATGAAAACATGTAGCTCAATCCTAGTTCCTCAATACTCCCTTCCTGGACTTAGAGCCAATGGTTTAAGGATGAGTCCATCAGAAATTAGAATGTGGCTTTATGTTCGCACATCTGCTTTGCATGTAGGAGGCCCTGAGTGAGAAGTTGCCAAGGTGGGAAGGCAGGCAGGACCCAGAAACAGCAAAATTGTTGGCCTTGAATTTGCCGGTCTGGTGCCCTTAGCGGCAGCCCCAAATGAGAAGTGTTTCAGTACAATGTCAGAGCAGAGAGAGTGAAACTAACAGAATTGATTCAATCCCAGCGACCAGATTGAGCACCTAAGGTCGTGAACTACTTCAGCTTTATAATTATTTTACCCATTAACTTCTTTCTTTGGCTAGGGCAATTTGAATTACCTTTTCTGTCACTTGAATTGCAAAAGACTTAAAACAGATGTAAACATCATTTGCAGAATCTCCTTCACAATGTAATGAACCTGTAAAAGAGGCAACTAGAAACCTAAGAAAATGTCCACATTTCTTCATGAACACCCCGACTCCTTGCTAATCCCCCAAAGTTGTTCTTTATTACCCTTGTATAAGTCAAGTGGGACGATGTCTATTAGATTTCTCAATTGTCCTGCATTCAGAGTCTTACACAGTAGGCTTCTAAAAGAAAATACTTCATTTTCACGTTCATTTTCCTTTCATAATTCCCACTTTTTCTTCTGTGCTTCTGGGAGAGGCTGGCAAAGTGTAGGAGGGAAGGATGGGTCCTATATTAACTACTTACTGGATTTAGATCCTCCCACTTAAGGACACAAGCCAGAAGTGCTATTGGAAACGCTATCATAGGAGGAAAGTAAGAACTCCTTGCCAAGTTCTCACTTCCATTTACGAAAAAAAAAAGTGTGATAGAAGGTATTTGTTTTTCTGCCTATGGAAATCTCAGCTTATGCAGATGGACAAGGAAAACTCAAGACTCCCATGCATACCAGAAGGATAATATGGTGCATAGAGTTTTAGGTATTTCTGTAGTCCAATACCAATTTTATAAAAATTCTGTGTAGGAAGGGGAAGAGCTCATAGATGGATGAGGCAGAGAAGCAAATAATCTTGAGTGTTTGCTGCAAAATTTCCCAGAGGAAATGGTGACAGGGATGGGGCAATGGGGAGCAGAGAAAGGAAACAGCCTGACTGATTTCAGCGGGGACCCAACATCTGTATGATGGTCGACCAGCAGTCCCAGGAACCAAGATGCTTCCTGTGCTTTCTGGTAGCGACTCTCCACCCGCTTCCTTTCAATCCAGACACTGCTCTCACATTGTCCTGACAGTCACACTACGGCCCTCACCCAGCTCATCAGAGTCAACATTTCCCCTGCAACCTCCAAACACCTCAGCTTTTACTACTAAGAGCTTTAGCCTTGTTCTCAAGGAAGTAAAAAATCTTTTTTTCACTTCTCTAACATAGTACTCTGCACTCTTCAGTGACTTTTTAATTTTAAGCTGTGAAGTGGATTCATTGGTGACCTCGCCCCCCATCCCTTTGCCTTTGGACCTCTGAGAACCTACAAATGTAAATCCTAATGGATCTTCCAGTGGGATATCTTATCTAAAATGAGCCACAATTCTGATGATAAGCCTCCAATTATAAGAGAATATTTTTTTTTAAAAAAGGAGAACTTCAAAGACAAAGCAGTGTGAAGAGTCAGAGATTGTAACAATGTGTGTATAGACCAAGGAGCACTAAGAATTACCAGAAGTCACCAGAATCAAGGAGAAAGGCAGAAAACAGATTTTTCTTCAGAACTTCCAAGAAAACCCAACTTTGCCAACAACTTGATTTCACACGTCAGTCCTCCATTACTGAAGTAATAGATTTATGTTATGTTAGTAACTTAATATATTTTTACGCTATTCTGTTTGGTATAATTCATTGATAACTCTAAAAAAATGTATAGCCTAACAGCCTAAGTGAAATACATGTTCAGTACATTTGGAAATCCTGTTTGCTTGGTTGATATCTCTACACTAAGTAGATTTACTTTTCCCCGTATCAGTCTATCCTCACACTGATGGTTCTATTACTTTAACACTCTATCATTTACTTCCTTGAGGTCCTTGACTGTTGCTATTGTAGGACTCAAGCATTTATTCAAAAATTGTTAATTCCACATCCATTATATACCAGACAGCCTTCAGGGCATTTGGAAACTGTGATGAATTAAATAAAAACCTTCCTTATTCTCCGGACCAACATTCTAGGCCATTCCCATAGCATGTCTCTGAATATCTAAAGTACAAAGTACTCTCAGCTGGTTTTTGGCCATTTATTATTCAATGTTGAATTCACTTACCTTCTAGACACCAGTTTTCTTCCTTTTCCCACCAAAATTTCGTGTTTATTAGTTAAAAGATAATCTCCTGTAACTTCAAACTTGCCATATAATCTTTTTATAACAAAGAGTTTGGAATTCCTCTCGCAGATGCCTCTCAGCCCCCCCACCTCTTTTTATTTTTTTCATTTCTACAAGTGTAATACAAAATCAGCTTTCCTTTTAGAACATTTTCTGGCAAACCAAATGAAAAATCAAGCCCTACTGGACTTGCAAGTCTTTGCCAAAGATGGCAAACCCCAGGACAATTAGCTCAATTAACCACTGCCATGACTAAAGGTCAGTTGGGACTATTTAATTGTGGCCATTAATGTGTTTGAGCAGCTGGCTCATAGAAGTAATTTGGAGCCCTGGAGAAACCAGAGGCAACATCAATGTTGGGGTCATTTAAGAAAAAGGCTGTCCAGACTACATATACAACCTGATAACAGCTGGGGATTTCCAGAAACACTTAACCTGGCTTAGAGGTCATGGTCCAACTGAAAGTAGGCCTCCCCTAAACCCTGAGCGAAATAACCAAGTGGTTCTTTTCTAAATCCAAACCCTGCCCATCACTTTATACCTTCCTGATGCTTGGCCCAGAATTTCAAAATTTTATTACTCAATTCATCAACTGATGAGTGAATTTGTATTAACTCATTTATTGATACATGTAAAGCAATGACAACGGTGCTATCATCTATATCCCCTCAGAAATGTACCTAAATATATGGCTAGTTTGTCATTGTCACAGTTTCCTGCATATCATTCATAGAGGCTTAAATTTTTCTCAACCCAACTCTTTAGGAATTCACTAGACATTGTTCAGTGCTACCATTACAATGAATTCCTTTTTTTTAACCTCAATTCTTTTTTTACACACACAAAAAATTAATAGCTATATATTGCCACAATACGGAAAAAACCAGAGTGCCCAAAAACAGATGACTGGCTAAAGAAACACTGGTATATCTACACAGTGGAATACTACGTAGCTGTCAGAAAACATGAAGTCATGAAATTTGCATATAAGTGGATCAACATGGAAACTATCATGCTGAGTGAAATGAGTCAGAAAGAAAGAGACAGACATAGAAAGATTGCACTCATATGTGGAATATAAAGTAGCTGAGAGGTACAAGCTTACAATGTTGCGATTTCTGGCAGATATTTCTCTGGACTTAGTTACTAAATTACTAAAATGCAGAAATCCCAAACTGTGCGGCTGCTAGTGCGGCCTCTCGACCTCATATCTCTTCATTCTCAGCAATGGAAAACAAATTGTCAAATGCTTTCTTTTCAGCAGGTCGACTTTAGGGGGAAGAAACTCCAAATCAATAATAGTGAGTTTTTTGTTGAAATATTGAATGTAATCAAAGTAAGGTGAAAGTAAAGTGAAATTTACCTGTTACACAGGCGGGGTGGGGGGCTGGGGAGGTAGGGGGAAGGGGTGGAGCTATACTGTGATTCTTGGTGGTGGAATATGTGCACTAGTGAAGGGATGGGTGTTCGAGCATTGTATAACGGAGACTTAAACCTGAAAGCTTTGTAACTTCCCACATGGTGATTCAATAAAAGAATAAATTTTAAAAAAAATTTAAAAAGAGAATATGAAAGAAAAAAAAGACAAAAAAATTAATAGCTATTAGCATCCATTACACTCCCCACCCTATTATAACCCTTCATCCCTTCTCATAAGCTCATTTTTGTTATTAACATCATTGGTTTATTTGTTTGCCTATCCATTTGTTTTATCTCAGAGTATTGCACATATGGGTGAAAACATTCAATATTTGTCTTTCATCTTCTTACTTTGCTTCACATAATCCCTTGAGTTCCTTTTACTTTGCCATGAAACAAAATCTTAATAGGATGGATTATATATACATATACAGATACATATGTAAAGCACAACTAGATAACAAATTGTGTTCATTTATAATCAATCTAGCTGTACTTTAGGTATTTAATTATTTAAATGAAGCTATGATAGTGGAGTTGCTATGACTTCTTGAATTAACTATTTCATATTACTCAGGTAGAGACCTAGGTGTGGAGTGACTAGGTCATGTGGTAGTTCTACTGTAATTTTCATAACATTCATACTGTTTTCAAAAATAGTTACAATAATTTTCATTACCACTAACAGCGTATGAGGCTTTGTTTCCCCACACACTTAACAATATTTCTTTATTAATTTTTCTGTGAACCATTTTCACAGGTGAGACAAAAAAATCATTTTTGTTTTGATTTGCAATCCCCCAATTAAGCGATAAAGAGTATATGTCTCAATCCTTTCTCTTTTTTTCTTTTTTTTTTTTTTTTGCTTATTTTTGGGTCACACCCAGCGATGCTCAGGGGCTACTCCTAGCTCTGCATTGAGGAATTTCTCCTGGCTGTGCTCGGGGACCATATGGGATGCTGGTGATTGTACCCGGGTCAGCCACGTGCAAGGCAAACACCTTACCCGCTGTGCTGTGCTATCACTCCGCCCCCTCAATCCTTTCTCTTTCTCCACCTCCTCCAGCCTACCTCCTCCTCCTCCTTTCTTCTTCTCTCTGTTTTAAGGTCACACCCAGAAGTACTCAGCGGTTACTCCTGGTTCAGTGTGGAGTGGATACTTGGTGTTCAGTTAATGTTCGGTGTTCAGTGGGTGCTCAACGTTCAGTGGGTCACAGGGGGCCAGAGATCAATCCTGAGCCTCCTGCATGCAAATCAGGCACTCAGCTATTCAGTTACCTTTCTGGCCCCAACGATGTCTTTCCATGTGCCCGTCAGCTATTTGTACCTTCTCATTGGGTAAAAGTCCAGTTACATGTTTGGTCCATTTTCTCATGGGGTTGTTTGCTTTCGTGTTGTTGAGTTGTATGGGTTCTTTACATACTTGCGTATGAAATGTTTATCCAATACATGTTCGACATGCATCTGTATTATCTTCTACCATTCAGCAGGCTGTTTTTCCTTTCTGCAGGTATTGTCTTTTGTTGTACAGAATTCTTTTCAGTTGAGACAGGTCTCCCCAGCAGAGTGCTCAGGCAATCTCCAGGTGTCAGGGATAGAGCCGGGGCTTCCTGTACACAACGCGTATGCTCAGTCTGTCGACCTGTACCTCCAACCTGTGAAGAGATTTTCCTCTCTCAGCTGGCTCCTTTGCCCATAGGAATCAATTGCTCCCTCGCCCATAGATTGTCTGGCTCTAGATGTGGCTTGATTTCTGCCTCTCCTTTCAAACCTCTGATCCTGTGTCCATTTATTGTAGCATAATACCACACTGTTTTAATTTATAATGCTCTGTAGTTTCTGTTGAAGTTGCGTAAAAAGATACCTTAATTTTCCTTCTTTTTCTCCTCAGGATTATTTTCATTATAGTTGATTTAAGTATGTCTGTACCTGCCCTTTTAAGGTCAGCAGTTGCTGATAAAGTTATGCTCCAGCATTTTACTTTGACTCTGCATTTGTTTGCACAGCAAAAATAAATTTTTGTAGGCAACAAAAGGACAGCTTTTGATCCAATTATCAACTTTATACCTTTTAATTGGTCAATTCAAACCATCATCATTTAAGGCATCAATGAAATATTAGTATTTATTTCTGTTACTTGTTCTTAGGTGTTTCCAGTACATACAAAACCCATTGTTGGCAGATAATTTTCTATAGATCTCTTGTACTTCCATACATTGGACATGCCACCTCTAATTCTAGACTATATTTTTAAAAATGTCTGTGGAGAAAAGAGTTGAAAAGTGGAGCTAATATCTTCCTTCTGAAAATAGAACAGATATGGAAAATAAAAATGATATCTTTCTCTGGGGTAATATTTGGACTGGTCAGTTCACAACTCATTGTAGAAGATTAGAACTTCCTGAGCTCAGCAAGGTAACATGCCTGTTACCCTCTCAGTAACAATACTGTAAATCACAGTGCCTGAAAGGGGAAAAGAGGTAAAACATGAAAAGAAAAAAGTGTCTACCAGGAGGCAGGCTGGGGCGGGGGAAGGGGCCCAGAGGGAGGGAGGGTGGAGGGAAGTTGAAGGCATTGATGTGGAACATGTATGCCTGAAATTCAAACATGAATAACTTTGTAACTTTATCATTCACAGCAGTTCAAACAGCAAACTAATCACTGTAAAACCTGAAGATTTCTTCTGCCTAACCCATGAACTCTTCCTTTTTTTTCTCTTGGGACATTCCACAATACTGTGGTCATGAATCAGGGTAGAGGTGCTCATCGACTAGAATTTAATCATCTGACCACACCTAAGCATACAAAAGAGGATAAATATTAAGGATCCCTAACAGGTCCTGCCACTGAGGGGAAATAACAAGTAATTGGAAAAGCCTTCAGATCTAGTTTGTTCACCAAACTTGGCATTCAGCTGAAATGCTGTATTATTTCCTCAGCTGAAGCACTGGTTGCTTTTTGATTAGGATAAAGTTGTATAATAAGCTAATTGACTTCTCTTCTTATACTTCCTTGATGCCCTTTTCACAGATACTTCCTCCCCCATCCCAATTAAAAATCACAACTTAAGACATTTTTATCCCTGAAATGAATCTCATCAGAATTTTTGCTTCCTAGTTACCATTCTTTGTAGTAAGATTTAATACTGATTAAAGGAAAGACAGTACTAAGATAAATTCTATATGCTTATCATCTCCCTAGATAGACAAACGGGGTCAGAGGCACTGAGGGATAATAAATCCCATCCCTGATAAAGGACCTGTGCCAGGGATGAAGGGAGAAAGTGAAAGAGATGGTCTTCGGAATCTTTCTAAGAAACTTATGCCCAATGATTTGCCCAGAAAGAGTTGCTCAAGTAGCTCATGTCAAGTAACATATTAAGAAGGCCCCTGTTTGCATGAGCAATTGAAAATCTTTCTCTCCATCTGAAAGCCACATGTGATTTCCAATCAGCCAGCCTCAGCAGACTGACAGACAACATCCCTTAGAAAATGCCTCATCTGCCATCGGTTTCAACACTCTTCTCCTTCCCCCTCTGGAGCAAGCTTATAATTCTGCATTTGTGCAAATACATATGCGTGGCATACTTATTCACATGCTGCTGGGCAGGGAAAATATCTCTGCATTCTTTCCTTGTCATGCACTCCTGAAGTGACTGCATGTTTCCTGAGTGACAGGCTTACCCACAGGCAGGAGCCCACAGGTGCTCCAAGAAACACCAAACTATCTGAAGACCAAGACTGCCTTGCCACAATCATGGATACGAGGAAAGAGTATATGCTTCCTTTGCACACTCTCTCATTCCATCATGTTTTTATGACTCTCTCTACATAATTTTACATATTCTATTACAAATACTTGTTAACCTCTCTTCTCAAGTATCACTGTATCACTGTCATCCCATTGTTGGTCAATTTACTTGAGCAGGCACCAGTAATGTCTCTACTCCTTTCAGCTCTGAGATTTTAGCAGCCTCTCCTTACTCGTCAGGTATATAAATAATAAATTCATTGTAGATCCTAGCACAGACCATAACATATAATGATCACATAAGGAATCCTTGATAGAGATAGAGAGATAGTACAGGGCCAATGGCCTTGCACAAGTCCAAAGCCTACTCAGTTCCCTGCACTGGATATGGTCTCCTGAGCACTGAGCCAGAAATAAGCCCTCGGAAATACAAGGTTGTGAACCAGAACAACAACAACAAAATCTTGATAAGCGAATTAATGGCAAAAATCAGAACCCTAAATTATAACCGTCCTTAGCGATTTGTAGACCTAAAAACTTGGCATGTCATGACATTCTGGTTCGATCTAAAATTTTAAGCATTAATGAACCTATGTAGTTTCTGAAATGCTTTCAACCTTTAGCCATGCCAACTTCAGTCAGGGTTTAAAATTTTAATGTAATTCTTTAAATTGTTAACTGAATTTTCTTAGTTAAGCAATGTATTGTTCCCTTCTATTGACTATATTCATTTCTCTTTTATCAGAACCCTTTTAAGTTAGTACTATTAAGTATACCTATTTTACCTGTGAGAAAACTGAATCACGAAGAGGGTTAGTGACTTTCACAGAAATATAAATGTAAAGTGTCAGAGCCAAAATTTCTCAGGAAGACCAACTCCAGAGTTTGAGCTTTGCGTATTGTTCCCTTCTATTGACTATATTCATTTCTCTTTTATCAGAACCCTTTTAAGTTAGTACTATTAAGTATACCTATTTTACCTGTGAGAAAACTGAATCACAAAGAGGGTTAGTGACTTTCACAGAAATATAAATGTACGCGGAAAGAAAAAAAAAATGTGTGCTTTGAACTTGAAGCAGCTGCGGGATACAGGGCCAGCCCCAGTCGGGGCCCGTGCTCGGCTCCGGCCGGCCAGGTTTTCGGCCCCGGCGCCCATGCCCCTGCAGAGCCGGTGGATGTGGAACAAGCGGGAACCAGAGACAGCTTTAGGAATTGGGGTTCCAGCAAGTGCTTGCACCCATGTATGGAGACTGTGAACTAAGCTTTTGCCCCACGCCGGCTAACGGAGGAAATAACCTTCCTTCTTGGTCTCTCTCCCCTCCGGGAGAAGGCGTGGTGTCCGACATTTTGTGGGTCCGTTGAGAAGGTATGAACTTTGGCGCGGAAAAAAAAAAAATTGTGTGCTTTGAACTTGAAACAGCTGCGGGATACAGGGCCAGCCCCAGTCGGGGCCCGTGCTCGGCTCCGGCCGGCCGGGTTTTCGGCCCCGGCGCCCATGCCCCTGCAGAGCCGGTGGATGTGGAACAAGAGGGAACCAGAGACAGCTTTAGGAATTGGGGTTCCAGCAAGTGCTTGCACCCATGTATGGAGACTGTGAACTAACTTTGGCTACTGCTGTTCCAGGAAGAGAAATGATTCATTTTCAAACTTAAATCTTCGCGGACTTAATTACTATAATACAGAAATTGTAGCGGCTGCGCGACATTTTATCTCTTCATTCTCATCAATGGAAAACTTATTATCAAATATTTACCTATTAATAGAGCTGTATTCTTAGGGGATAAATTCCAACAAAAATAGTGAGTCTGTTTTGAAACTCTAACAACAATAGTGAGTTATGTGTTGAAATCTGGAATGTAATCAAGGTAAAGAGAAAAGGAAGTGAAATTATCACTCACCTAAGGGGTAGGTTGGGGGGTGAGGGGTGGGATGTAATCTGTTTTTTTCTTTTGTTTGTTTGTTTGTCTGTTTTGTTTTTGCTTTTGCTTTTGTTTTTGTTTTTATTGGTAGTGGAATATGGGCACTGGTGAAGGGATGGGTGTTTGAACGTTGTGTAACTGAGATATAAGCCTGAGAACTTTGTAACTTTCCACTTGGTGATTCAATAAAATAAATTTAAAAAAAAAAAGAAATATAAATGTAAAGTGTCAGAGCCAAAATTTCTCAGGAAGACCAACTCCAGAGTTTGAGTTTTGAAATCACTGTGCTCAACTCTTTTCATGGCAAAGTTTCAGTATATAGGACTGTAATTAATTAAATTCATTTTTAATGGCACTATGTGCTCTGAAGGAAATTATCTGATACAGTCAAAGTGAGGGGCAGTTGTTAGCAGGACACAGGGAATTTGCTGTGAGATGTGACTTTGAGTTAAGAATTTTTATGAGATCAGCAGTCAGGCAAAGCTGAAAAGGCAGTGGGTTCTCAGTAAAAGACACTGTAGTGGGACCATAGAGCCAGTGGGAAGGGGCTTGCCCTGCACACAGCCACCCAGAGTTAATATTCCCAGCGTCCCATATGGTCCCCCCAGACTGTGAGCCTGAGAAGAATGATTCCTGAGTACAGAGCCAGGCACAGCACCTGAACACCAGAAAAGAAAAATAAAAAGATACTGCCAAGTGGCAAGGCCAAAGAATAGGAAGAACTTGGTACATTGAGGACAAACTGATGGGGCAGGAGTATACTAGGGAGGAGGGGAGGAGGGGAGACGAAGGATGAGGGCCTGGTAGAGGCAATATCACTAGAGTCATCCCTAGGTTCACAATCAGTCAGGGGAAGGCCGTGGGTGTGTTCTCAGTCACTCTGAAGTTTTTCAGGGAGTTTTAGATACTAAATACAAATGAGAGAGAAAGAGCATCCCAGTATTCAGACAGTCTCATGGAGGAGCTGCCGGTAATTCAGACGAAGGGAGCCATGGTGGAGGAAGAGGCGGGGAAAGCCAGATGAAATGGAGCACAGAGGGGGTATTTTGGTCAGAGTGCACCCTAAGGGCTTCTGAGATGGAAACAACCATCAGGAAACGACTTTGACAGAGAATCAGCTCTCCACTTAGTCCCCCTCCAAATCTCCTGGCCAGAAATCAGGAGGCAGGACGTGAGGACGGCGTTCTCGGGCTCGGCAGGCATCTTCCTTGCTCTGGTTTCCGACTTGGAGTTGAGCCGTATGGCGTCTCTTCAGTGAGAGATCATCATTCAGAATCTATTAGAATGACATCCAGGAGCTGTCAGGGCTGTTTACCTCCCCTGCCATCAGGGGCTCTGTGTATTCACATAACACTGAAGGGCATTCACTCATGCAGAGTGGATGGGAATTTGATAGGTAGATACATCCCCAAGCAGAGGGAACAGGTGGAGCCGAATGTAAGGTCAGGAAAATAGAGGGGGGGGGATTCAAGGCGAGTGTAGTGACAGGGATCTAGAAAGAATGAAAGGGGGTGCATTTATCAAGGCAGTGGAATCTTTGTGTACTTTATAATAATAACTATTAGCTTTTTTTTTTTTTGGACCACACTGGTGGTAGTGGTACCCAGGACTTATTTCTAGCTCTGCGAGCAGGAGTGACCCCTGGCAGTGCTCACAGTGCTCTGGGGACCTTTTGCCATGCCAGGGATTCAAGCCAGAGTTGGCTGCTTACAAGACAAGCACCTTAACTCCTGTACTCTCCCTCTGACCCACGTACTTTATCCTTTAGATGAGAAAATCAGTCCTAGCCATACTACCCAGAAAACGTATAAACTCCACAAACCTTAGAAGCCAAGCAGGGTCACGCCTGGATAGTATTTGGATGGAAAAACTCCTGGAATTCCTTTGTACTATATTTCTGGGCCCCCGTCACATTATTTTAGACAGAAGGAAAAAAATAGTAAATTTTTAGCGATAGGTTTGGGGGAAAAAAAGAGAGAAGTAGGGCCATGAAGTTAAAAAAAATAAACTCAGCCAATCCCTAGACTTCTGCCTAATTTCACACACTCGTGTATCTCCATCTGAAGAAAACAATAGCCCCAGTGTCACTGTGCATTGCTTACGGATGAGCTTTCAGATTTCATGATGTCTGCACTCATAATTAGCAATCTTTAATTTTATTTTCTTCATTTGCAGTAGGAGCTACACTTATGGAGGCTCATTCTCAGTCTGGGGTGCTGGTCTGAGGACTCAGTACTCTACCCAGTGACACTCAGGACTATGCAGTGCTGGATAGGGAGGAGATGTATGGTGCCAGGCACTGAGCCACTTGCACGATACGTGCAAGAACTAGGTCCTGGTACAATTCTGACTTGTTGGACCAAACTAACCATTTGAGCCCTTACCACAGGCCAATGTCTCTGCAAGGACTAAAGGCCACGAAGACCTGTCGAATATCCTCGCTTCACCCCTAGCAGGACTCATAAACTTAACTAACATAGAAATGACATAAATGAAATAATGGTCACACAATCCATTCCACATACTACACAAGCTTTTGTATGATGGTGCTTTTCTCACCAATTATCAAGAGTCTTTCAATTGAAACCTTATTATGCAGAATAGATGAAACTCCAGTCTTAAATTCTGTAGAGTGCAAGGATCCAGAAAAGAAACAACCTTGGAAATTGACACACTTGAAACCTATTTTGAAGCAATAGAACAGAATGTAGGGTGTTTGCCTTGCATGTGGCTGGCCCAGGTTCAATTTCAGGCATTCTATATGGTCCCCCAAGTACTTTCAGGAGTAATTGCTGAGTGTAGAGCCAGGAGTAACCCCTGAGCAATGCCAGGTGTGACCCAAAAAGCAAATAAACAAAGCAGAAGGGGTATGATGAATACACAATCTTAATGAAGGGAACCCCAAGGAAAGAATTTGGCAGTACCACAGAGCTCCACCAGGAGTAATGACCTCTAAAATAATTGAAGAAAAATAAACACCCAATATCATTTTTATTGATCTGTTGAAAATCTCAGGTATGCAGGTTTTGTAACTTAAATCTCCAGGCTCTCAAGGAGTCAGGGATGGGCTACCTCTCCCCATCTTCCTATTCTTCTGGAAGCCTGGCAGTCATGCCCATGAACCACCTCTGAGCCATATAAGGTTAGCCAGTCATGATTCAGAGACTCATAAATAAATCTCAAAAGAGATCAACAAGCTGCAGAGATGCTTCTGGACCTCACAATAGGCTGTCTTCTGGGGCATCCAAAGTCACCATCTAGTTAAAAATTTAACTCCAACTGTATTATCCCATTCAAAATTTTGCATGGGTAGCCACATTGAGGCTGCACAACATCTCAAACTCCACACCACTGATGAACATGGGGTAGTAGCAAAACATATCTTATGGGATAACGTAGAAGGCAACCAATCTCAATTAAGAAAATAGAAATACACAAGGCTTAACTGGAAACATGTTAGTAATCTCTTCTACAAGGGCTTTATGGCTTCATGGTGAGATACAAGAGTATCCACAAATCTTCTTCTAAGGAAATATTGTTTGATCACTTTTAGTGAATTATAATAAGCAATATAAAACAAATTGCTCAGGGTCTGCAATAGGGTCAGATTTGAGGGGTGGTTGGGAAAATTGGAAACAATGGCAGTGGGATTGGTGTTGGAGCATTGAATATAATAAATCATGAATACTTTTATAAAATAAATTAATTTTAAAAACCCATTTACCTGAGTTTTCTGAACATGAGTACCTTTTGTTAACAATTGGAATTGTTTTGGTTAAAATGGTGGTTCAACTATATAGCAGAAATAAAGGAACAGGAACATAAACACACAAAAAAGTTGCTTTTTTCTAATAAGAATCTACCTATAGGAATTCCATAAAATTAGCCGATGTTGATGCCTGAAATCCTTCTCCTGCTGCTTTGCCATTCTCCAGAGCGTACTTACTCACTCACATATTACCGAAGACCCTTCACTACCTTGTCCACAGTCTATTAGTAAGTATAACAATCAAATAAATTAATCAGGGATGAAAAGAAATTTCAGCAATTGCCTTGCTCATTGCTGACCTGCTTCAATCACTGGCACCAAGTATGGTCACCTGAGCACTATTAGGAATGATCCCCAATCACTGAGCTAAGAATTAACCCTGAGTACCACCAGTGTGGCCCCAAAACCAAAATCCAATAGCTGCCTGCCCTCCTGCCAAGTGAAGAAATGGAAAGCTGGGACATGAGAGACAGTACATAGGTTAAAGTGTTGCAGACTGCTTACTCTTATTGATCCCTGGTTCCACATATGAGTTCCACCCAGTGCCCCAGGTCTGCCAGGAATGATCCCTGAGCACACAGCCAAGAGTAAGCCCTGTGCATGGCCAGGTGAAGTCCAATCCCTCTCCCATAAAAAAGAAAGGGAAAGCAAACCTACTTAAGGACATGGCCCTGAAATGGAATGCACTACTTCTGTTCACATTTTACTTATAGAAACTCATCATACCGCACTTTGCATGGATAGGTTCAGTTATCCTGTGTGCAGATACAATTCTGGAGACAGCTGCACTAAGAGACAGAAAGGTGTCTCTTTTGATCAATGGTGACATCTATAAAATGAGAATTTTTGATATGGTTCTAGAGGGCACTGAAACTATACTGACTGTGATCTGGGTGACATGTTTTAAAATTGTTTTCACCCAAGTTTGGTTCTGAAATTTTAGAATACAACAGTCTCGTTCAGAATAGTAGACATGAATCTCCTAGGGTCTGAGGAAATAACTCAAAGGGCTAGAGCACATGGATGGCATGTTCTAGAACCCAGGTTTGACCCCAGTGCTGCATAACCCACCCAGGTATGGGCCTGAAGATCCTCAGCACTGTCGGATGAGCATAGAGTCAGTGGGCCTACACAGCCTCAGCCTGCCCCCAGCCCCTTGAGCATGTCTTATGTTGAATAGAGGTCACCTCTCCCCACCCTCCCACCCCCGTATTGCTGAAGCCAGGAGTGGCAGAGCTATTCTCGCCATGCTTTGCCCAGCCCTGCAGGGCTCCGTGGTGAACAGGCTACCCGGAGTGGGTAAAAATTAATCTTTGTAGCATTTGTACCTTTGCTTCTATTTTATTTGCTTTGTTAAAAGCCCCTTCTACCCCATTCTAAACAACACACTCATCTCCAACATAGATGTAGTTTTTAAGTAAATTCAAAGACATTATCACTTTGGCACTTGGTTTGCATGTCCCAAAGCTACGTCCCACCAGAACTGTGAGTGGGACTTTCTCGAGGAAGAGAGTCAAAGGATTTTGAGATGACAATTTCCTGGGTTAACAAACCTTATGACTAGAATATTAGAGAATATTAGAGGGCACTAATATTACACTGACCATGCTCTGGGTGACACGCTTTTTGTTTGTTTGTTTGTTTGTTTTGCTTTTTGGGTCACACCTGGCAATGTACAGGGGTTACTCCTGGCTCTGCACTCAGGAATTACTCCTGGCGGTGCTCAGGGGACCATATGGGATGCTGGGAATCAAACCTGGGTTGGCCATGTGCAAGGCAAAGGCCCTACCCACTGTGCTATCACTCCAGCCCCAACACGTTTTAAAATTATTTTCACCCAAGTTCGGTTCTGAAATTTTAGAATATATAGTCTTGTTCAGAATAGTTAAAAATAAATCTTCCAAGGGCTGAGGAGATAACTCAAAGGGCCAGAGCACATGGCTGGCATGTAGAAAAGCTCGTAAAGGAGTTTAACGGACAGAGCAGACTGAAGTGACTTAGCCAACCAAGGTGCACCATGGTTTGCAATCAACACCCAGAAGCGAGGAGACATGGAGGGCTTGTGGCCTCATGTTCAGAACCTCGAGGGAACCAATTCAAACAACTGCTAAATTATGGATTACCATCCATCAGAACTATAAGGAAATACACTTTGTTTTCATATTTCTTTTGCTAGAGGTAAAAATTTAAATAAACTGTAATTCTTATATATCTAAGAATCTGCATTATTTTTTAGTTTGGGGGCCACACTCATTGATGCTCAGGGCTTACTCGTGGCTCTTTGCTTAGGATCATTCCTAGCAGTGTTCAGAGGGTCATATGGGGTGCCAGATGTGGACCCTTTGGTGGGCTGCATTCAAGGCCAGTGCCATACCAGCTGTACTATCTCTCTATCCCCAGGAATGTGATTTTTAAGTAGTTTCACCATTTGGACTGTTGATCACTATAATGAACTATCTTGAACAGAATTTTGGGATGATGAAAAGGTTTTGGCATTGAAGCTCACCATTGTGACATATAAATTTTAATTTGAGTTTAAATCAAGTTTTATAAGGATTGAACTGAGTTGAATAATCTTATATCTATTTACTACTATTGAGACTACTTCTGTGCCTCTCATTCCAGATTTTTAAAAAATTGAGTATATATGGTCCTGATCAATAGTGTATCATGTAGGGCTTTTGCTTTACACTCGGCCAACCTGGGTTCAATCCCTGGCATTCCATATGGTCCCCTGAGCACTGCCAGAAGTGATTTCTGGGTGCAGAGTCAGGAGTAAACCCTGAGCACCACTGAGTGATGCCCATAAAACAATTAAAAAAATTGAATATAGAGAAACTAAAACTTGAGTCATTTACTTCATGGTGTAATGATAAACACCAATAATAAGTTATAATTTTTATATGGTTTTTGCAAGCACTATTATTCATCTTCTTAACTCATTTGGTTTTCCCAGGAAAGCAAAATTTATATCAGGTAGTTGAAAAACAAATGTCCTTAGTCTTGGGACCCAAATCCAGGTCTGTCTTTCAACCCCGAAGTTTTTCCCTTTATGCAGCGAGTATGTGCCTTACTTTCCATGCTAAGTTGAGATCAAAATAGAAACCATTCATAATAAAGAAGAATCGGTGAGCAGAGTAGAGAGCAAGCAAATGCATTATGAAAAGCATGAGGTAACAACATAGACGAACCTCAAAAACATTATGCTAAGTGAACGAAGCCAGACACAAAAGACCTGATATTGCATAATTCCACTTAAAATGAAATGTCCAGGGAAGACAAACCTATAGAGACAGAAATAGATTTGTGGTTGCTTATAGCAGAGAGCAGTACGGAAATTAACTTTAAATGGCCGTAAAGAATCTTACTGGAGAGTTGAATATGTTCTAAAAATGCATGTAATGGTTGTGTAACTCAATATACCAGCTAGCAATCGCTAAATTGTATACTCACAATGCATAAATTTTGTGCTATGAATTGTACCAATAAAGTTGATTTCTAAAAGCATGAGTATTATACGATGTTAAATTTAACGTTTAGTTTTGTCACTTGAATTTCACTAAGAAAGAGCACAACAACCCTTGGATCCTATAGCCCCATCTGTAAAATGGGGATGAAAACAGTGTCTATTGGCTTTTATCAACTCATTCTCCACCTCAGCGATGCATCTGGACTTCAGGTGTGTACTCTTGGCTTTTCTCCTCTGGAAAAGCAGTATTCTCTCTTAAGCACCCCCACCCTTTGTGCTCTCGCTTTCTATCTCTTTCTCTCTCTGTCTCTCTCCCTCCCTCTCTCCCTCTATATCTTCCTCCTTCCCTCCCTCTTCCAACACTATCTCACATAATTCTTTAAGTGAATTTCTCTAAATAAAACTATTTTATTCCACACACACAAAGATAGTGCCTACTTCTTCAAAGAAAACATACAGATGGCTAAAAAAGCACATGAGAAAATGTTCACATCCTTACTGATAATCAGTAAAATATAAATCAAGAATAATAAGATATCACCTCACACCAATGAAAATGATGATGAAAGGGTGTGAGGGAAGGAGGAAGGAAATGATGATGAAAGGGTGTGAGGGAAGGAGGAAGGGAAGAAGGAAAGAAAAGAATGAAGAATAAGAGCTGACAGGGATGTGGAGGAAAAGGATCTCTCACTCACTATTAGAGTAGGAATGTAAACTGGTTCAGCCTTTGTGGAAAATAGCCATTTCCAAAATAATAAGATTAAATTGAATTACCATATGATCCAGCAATTTTATTCCTGGGTTATCTATCCCAAAACATAAAGATACTAATTTGAAAAGATATATGCATACTTATGCTTGCTGTTGAAATATTTATAATATTCAAGGTCTGGAAACTACCCAATTGCACAACAACAGATGAGTAGCTAAAGAAGATGTGGTATATATGCACAACAGAGTATTACTCAGCTCTAAGCGGGAAAAAATCAGAATTTTGTCTTTTATGACAAGACTGATGGAACTAGAGGGGGCATGAGAAGAAAATAAGGCATACATACATATGAAAGTAAAAGTGTTTCTGGTATATAGAAACAGAAAACTGGAATACTGAAAACTGTTGGATTTCCTTAACATTAGGGCTAAAAGTTTAAAGTCACAAACAAACTATGTTATGATTAATTACAAATAATCATTTTGGCTAGGAATAAAATTTTCAGTAAAAATCATTAAATTACACTGGCAACACTGCAGAACCACATATGAGAATAAAAATAAATACATGGATCAATGTCATTGGATTTGGAACCCATAAATAAATTCACAAATATATGGACAGTTAGTCAATGACAAAGAAGCTACAAATGTACATACAATGGATAAAGAAAAGTATCTTTAACAAATAGTATTGAAAAAACCCCTATTGCAAACCACAACACCCAAAAGGAGAGAGAGAACAAAAGGGAATATCCTGCCACAGAGGCAGGATAAGGTGGGGGGATAGGATTGGGGGGTGGGTGGGAGGGATACTGAATATTGGCTTCATTGGTGATGGAGAATGGACACTGGTGGAGGGATGGGTTCTCGAACACTGTGTGAGGGAAACACAAGCACGAAAATGTGTAAATCTGTAATTGAACCCTCACGGTGATTCACTAATTAAAAAATAAATATATTAAAATAAAAAATAGTATTGAAAAAAACTGAATAGCAGCTGCAATAAAAGAAGGAAAGAAACCGGACCACCATCTCACACCATACACAAGAGTAAGTGCAAAGTAGATTTAAGAATTAGATGGGATGAGGCTGGAGAGATGGTACAGCAGGCAGGGCATTTGTCTAGCAACAGACCTGGGTTGATCCCATGTGCTCCCCAACCACCACTGTAGGATGACATTACTTTGTCCTCTCCCCCCTTGCCACGAGGAGCTTGTCCCGGTTTTTCCCGGAGTTTAGGCTTACCCCAGTCTCACCCATCAAGGTGTTCCCGAATCTCTCCCATCCCTTTGTTTAGCTATAATCACTTCTCTATGCTCTCTTCCCCTAAAAGAGTTAATCAGCTTCTCCCCCTAATCTGACTCTGCTAATTTGTAAGGTCAGACATTCCTAGGACACTGAATATTATAACATTGCCTTTCTCCCCTCTTTATGCCTTTTGAATAATTTACTTTAAAGTTATGTCTTTTTTGTATAGACACAAAAAGACAATATTATGTTTTTGTAACTTGGGACTTAATTGGCTTCGAATATTATTCCCTCCCAGGCATCTGCTTTCTCCACTTAAGCCTCAGTTGCCCTCAGTTCCTAGCACCCCAAAAGCAGGGTCCCGATGAGGGACGGGACGGATCCAGGGCAAGCGGTGAGTTATGTGCTACCCTGCCATCGAGATGGGTCTGGCCAAAGTGCCTAATTCTTAACTATAAGTTAAGAGCTTGATCATAGACAAATGCTGTCATGATCCAAAAGTAATGATGATACTAGGACCCTGCTAGGGATAGGAAAGAGTAATCTAGCATGAGCACTGTAGTCTGAGATCGAGATGGCCCCAGGAGAGCAATTCTATAAGCTTTAATGCATTTCTTATTGTGTCCATACAAAATGATTAATATTATGAATTTTTATATGTTTGCTGGCTGAGGAGAGGAGAAACACACTCATGGGACTCCACCCTTGGGTGGATCCTCCTGCTGAAAGAGAATCAGTTCTAGAAGCATCCCCTGAGGGAAAGGAACCTCAACCCTATTGATGGTGACCACACCTATGTGTACACCCCAACCCCATCATGCTGAGGAGATCTAACTAGGCTGTAAGAGGGTTGGGGGACCAGATCCAGAGATCCAGAGAGAGATCCAGAACCAGGAGAGAAGCAGAGAGAGAATGAAATAAACTAATCGAGCAACCAGTTTGGCCTTCTTCCTTCCGTCACCTGCCCTTGACCGACGGCACACACAGCGGTTCCAGGGCACCGAATGCGGGCTGTGAGACAGATTCACCCAGAGAGCCCTCGATTGCACATGCCCCTTGGCGTGCTTTAGTTTTTTACACACCACCAGGAGTAATTTCTGAGTGCAGAGTCAGGAGTAACCCCTGAGCATGTGTGACACAAAAAAGAAAAAGAAATTAGATGGAAGACCTGAGAACATACAATATAGAAGAGAAAACTGTCACTGTCCTCATGTTCATTGATTTGCTCAAGTGGGAACCAGTAATGTCTCCACTGTGAGACTTGTTGCTGTTTTTGGCATATCGAACATGCCATGGGTAGCTTGCCAGGCTCTGCCGTGCTGGCAGGATACTCTCAGTAGCTTGCCGGGCTCTCTGACAGGGACTGAGGAATTGAACCCTCGTTGGCTGTGTGCAAGGCAAATGCCCTACCTGATGAACAGGCAAAGCATTCCATGATTTTGACTTCAATAATGTCTTTGAAGATTCGAATCCAATGTCAAGGAAAATGAAAGTGAAAATAAAAGGATTATACCAAAGTAAAAATCTTCTGAAGAGAAATAAGCATTAAAATGAAGAGAGAGTACCAAATGGGGGGGAAATTGAGTCTCATTATTGAACAATGAGCAGGTATCCAAGATAGATACAGAGCTTACAAAGTTTAACAATAGCAAAAGAAAAAAAAACCCACAATCATCTCATCATGATATGCAGGGGTTTCAAATAGACACTCCTCCAAGAAGATATATAGTTGGCTATGAGAAAGTGAAAAACCATGTTCATTATCATTTATGCTCAGGAAAATGAAATGAGCTATTACTTCACACCTGTGAGAATGACCTATGTGAAAAGGAGCAGCACAATTTAGGTAGGGATAGAAAGGAAAATAACTCCTTGCGCATTGTGGGCCATTGATAGGACAGCAGGTAGAGGATGTGCCTGGCACGTGACAGACCCGGGTTTGATCTCCAGCATTCCACATTGTCCCCCGAGTACCTCCAGGAGTAACTTCTGAGCGACCCTCGAGAACCACCAAGTGTGGCTCATAAAGCAAAAACAGCAATAAAAGAATTCCTCGTACATCTTAGTTGAAATGCAATGATATAGAAAACATGTGGAAATTTTTCAGAAGATTAAAAAAAAAACACATCCAGAAATTCTACTCCTGGACATCTATTTGAAAAAATATTAAAACACTAACCAAAAGAAGATATGGGTGATTTTTTCTATTCAGCAAAGCACTAAATATAATGGTTAAGATCTTAAAACAACACAAATGCCCAACAACAAATCAGTGGATGAGGGAAATGTGGTATGTATGCACAATGGAATCTACTCAGATCTAAGTCAAATTATTTTTTAAAAAAGAGCAAACAAAAATGTTAAGCTGGAGTGCATCTGTCTACTTTGCCATCTGATTCATGAGTACTACCTAATGTTCTTTTGCATGACATACCTGAAATCTAGAAATGTTCTCTTATGAACATATAAATTTGAGGGACCCTATGAACAGGATTTCATCAAAGAGTAATGGAACACGTGGATGGTGAGTCTGAGTTGCAGTTTGCAGTTTCACTTCAGAGCATTATTGCAACAACAATAACTAAGATGACAGTTCTGATTACTAAACATTATTTCCATTAGTCCAATGCAAATATGCCAGGTCTCTTCTTTCCCTGAAATTACTTTCTGACAAAAAATGATTTAAATTATTTTAATATGTTTATTTTATCATCCTCCTTTCTCGTGTGATTTTTGAGTGTTTAGCTTTAACACATTATGTTCTTCTTTCTGATATAAGCCTTTTAATGTCAACTTGTCAAAAACTAATTACATTTTCTTTTAGGTGGAAAAAACATAATAGCAATTTTTTTCAAAAATTATTATTTCAGCCAACATCACTTTTCTACCTTGCACTTCAGGAAATATGCTACATATATGTCCAACCTCTAAGTCTAGAAAAAATGGGATGCTCTAATAGGATACAGTATAATTTTCCTACTGTGTTGCCAAGATTTATACAATGTTGCTTAAAACATCCTTAGCCGACTGGCACACCAGTTTCCTAGTATAATTTAATGTTAAATAACACTCTTAAGACTGTGTCAGGAAATAAGCTACATGTAAAATATCACCTTTGAAGGAAAAAGAAAAAAACAATTACAATTATGACATGCAATTTGCATCAACCTCTTTTGAGATTATCAAAGAAAGATAACTGAAAATACTAGCCAATAAATGGGCCAGCAAGAATGAAAAAGAAAGGCCCTTGTATTTCCATAATTCCATATTTCCTCCATTCATCTAAGCTAGTCTTTCTGAGTCCACTGGGTAAGCATTTGTCATAAGCTTTACTGTTCCATGAAGTTGTGATTAATATTACAGCTCAAGTACAGCGGGTTGAAAGACTACATTCATTTTCAAAGTCACGTCGCATTGATTAGAATTCACTGCAGGTTATTCAAATAACGATCCTCTCTTTCCCCAGGAGAATCTCTGTCTGATTTTTCTTTATCCTCATTAAAGATCCCAGGTGCAGACAAAGCTTTACGTACTTCTAATTTGCATTATCCTTGGGAAGAGGTAATTCACATGCCTTCAGTATATAGCACTTGTTTTTGTAGTTTGCTCTTACCTATCATTTATTTAAATAGATCAAGAAATGTAGCCTTTGTTAACCCTCAGACAATAGAAAATGCCAAGTTTCATTGTCTTTAGCAGTGAGTCCATTAAACTCAAATTCTCCATGATAATTTATACCAAGTGATGCATTTTTGTTCAGTTCTTGGCTGTAGTTGGCATTAAAAGACAATGGCTCTCGTGGTTTTTTTTCCCCTTGTTGTAGGAAAAACTGATTTCAGAGATAAAGAGTTCCCTAGAACACATTTTGGTCTTGCCAGAATTGAAAAGCAAAGATTCATCAAACAATAAATACAGAACTCAGAAGCCCCAGCAGAATTTAATGCGATTTTTTTATCTACTTAGATAAATACCTATGCAAGTACTGATCAATTATTGCCTCTGTTGAGATTATTTATTAACCACCTTTCCCAGGTTAGCATTTTTATAGAATACCATATGGATTTCATTGGCATAAGGTGTGGGCCTCAAAATTATGACAAAGAATTCTGCCATGGACTATTTTTACCTTTAGTTTTTGTGTAATGAGTTTAGCCTGGAGCAGACTGACAGCACTGTTGACATTTCATTGAGTTTCATTTCTCAAGAGGGAAGAAATTTTAGCTAATTAAATAATGTTAGACTGCCTTAGAAACTACCAAAGCAACACAAAACCACACGGCAATCACACCATATTTATTAAGACCACTTTTATATTTCTGAGATCTTCAGATATTTGAAGTCAGTATGACAAAACTTTTAAAGTAATCCAGAAGCCCAAAATAATTGGTGTGATATAATTGGAGAAAAATATAGGAGCATAATTTTCATAAAAATGGTAATTTTTAATGTGTTGATCAAGAGTTGACTATGAGTTTTTCCCTAAGTAGTAGAGCAATTAAATTCTTCTAAAACTTGTGATGTGTGTGTGTGCATGTGTGTGTGTGTGTTTAACATTTACATCACATGTACAGTTTACGGGGTGAAAAAATGTCGAAGCTAGTAAATAAATATGAATCCTATATTTAGATTTTAATGAAAATTGGTCTGTAGCCTCCTTATTCATTTTGTAGGAGTGGCATGGCTTTCCGTAATCTGTGATGCTACCCTTTATATCTTTTAGTGCATAATCAATATAAATGAAAATTAAACAGCTTATTGGCATTTGTATTCATTTGCTTCTGTTGGAGGGATCTGTAATCGGGCCCGGAATGTCTTGTCTCTAAGTAAAATGAAATGGAGTGCACACTCAGTATAAAAGAAAATTCAGTGAAGTTATTTGACATAAAGTCAAAATATAATGAAAAATAATTGAAAATTCAGTTATGTCTTTTCAGCTGGGTTTGACAGAACTGCTCTGTAAAATCAATATGTATAAGAGACAATGACAGAACCCCCAAAAAGTAAGTCAGAAATGCTACCATATCCACTTAGAGAAATATTCTACACTATTAATTATAAGATTACATCATAGGTGTTGACATTCTACAGTCATGTTGAAAGCGTTATGTGTAAATAAAATATAATCAGAAATAAATATTATTTTAGATATAATAGACGTCTACAGTCTATGTGCATGTGTTTGTGCCATAGATATGTACACAATGCATATCTATGTGGGACTTTATAGTTGGCATGTATGCATATACACAGATCACATCTGTGGGATTTTGTGTGTGTGTGTGTGTGTGTGTGTGTGTGTGTGTACAATCTAAGTATGTTAGAGAAGAATGCATGGAGAACCCACTGAGATTTATTTCCCCTTTAAGCCTCAGGGAACCTTTGAGATTTCATTG
Organism: Sorex araneus; assembly: GCF_027595985.1. Taxonomy (NCBI): domain Eukaryota; kingdom Metazoa; phylum Chordata; class Mammalia; order Eulipotyphla; family Soricidae; genus Sorex; species Sorex araneus. Next base: position 58,882,886 of record NC_073303.1, read on the forward strand.
ACATTAATTAAGCCCACCCCAGGATCATGGACTTGGGCTTGGTGAACTTTTGTTTTAAAAAGCAAGCTTGCTTGCCAGAGGAGTTTTTTCCCAAGCTCTCATTTTATTGTGGTTTGCAGCAGGGGATCTTGTTTCAAGGGATCTGATCAAAGTAAAGGACATTTCTTCTGGGACATATTTTACATAGATTAAATCTCATTATGCAGCCTACTCTTTCGTCTATATTCTTCTTTATATGCTCCTATTGTATAAATGAATTTAACATAGAAAAACATGAATTTATTACATTGGATAAACTAAGTTTCAGTAAAAGTAAAGTCCAGTTGAGTCTAACAATTTTATATTTCCTTATCAACAGTGAATCTCACCTAGCAGAATTTTTGTGTAATCTTAAATACAGTTTCTGTATATATATATATATATATATATATATATATGTATATATATAACTAAGAATTTTCTATTTCCATAGTTTTTGCATAATTTTATTTTTGAATAATATGGTATTTCTATGAGAAATATGTGGTTATCTTTTGGCTTTACTGCCTTATTTTGAAATTACACCCCCATCTTTTTTCATCTTAAGGGTAGATGATTACTATGGTTCTATTAAGAAGTAAGCCAAAATACCGAATCATAATGTCCAGGTGTGGCCCAAACCCCCCTAAAATAAATTAATTAAATAAGACAGTGATCTTAAATCTAACATCCAATTTTCCATTGTCTCAAGAAAGAGAAAGTGTCATAAAAATAATGCCACATTAAGAAGCTCCTGAGCAGAACCCTCATATTTAAGCCAAAATTTGTACTTTTCACTTGCTTTCTATACAAACTGTAATATACAAGTCTATAATAAATGAGCATTGTAGAATTTGTTTAAAACACAGTAAGTAAGGGGCTGGAGCCATAGCACAGCGGGTAGGGCATTCGCCTTGCACGCGGCTGACCCAGGTTCGATTCCCAGCATCCCATATGGTCCCCTGAGCACCGCCATGGCTAATTCCTGAGTGCAGAGCCAGAAGTGACCCCTGTGAATCATCGGGTGTGACCCAAAAAGCAAAAAAAACAAAATAAAAATAAGTTAAGTAAAATGGATGCTTATTTTTTCAATAATTCTGTTATTTGATCTAAGAAATAGCTAGTACATCTTCAGATATAATTTTATTCTATCATCCCACCAGCCTTGTAATTAAAAAATCGCACTGTAAGGGCAGTTCTATAGTTCACGTGGTAGAGTGTAGACCTAGCAGGGCTTCACCATTGTGTAATCCCAGGTGTCACGTGATCTCTTGGAAACTGCTGAGTATGGCCCTGAAGGTCGCCCTAATTTATAAATAAATTAGTAAAATTATAAATAAATAAACTAGTAAAACTGCAAGAATAAGTGAAAAATTGATTTTTTAAAGCTGTACAGAAAGATCTGATGATACATAATTGAGTTTCAAGTTAAACTGTCCTGTTCGTTCCAGTATTTTTTCCTCACCATCTTGTCTCTCAAGGTACAATTTTTTTCAGTTGAATGAAAATCCTCTTCTATTTCAATTCTCACGCTCAGTTGTGAAGTTCATGAAGAACTAATTTATAACACTATTTGCAGTTCTCTTGTGTTGTCTCTATTTGTTAGGAACTTGGATACCTGAATGAGGGTCATCTTAAACAGATAAGATAGCCTAGGTTACACGGTTAACAAAAATATGGACTTCCTTTTATCCTTCCAATCAATAAAAGTCAAATTCTCAGCATAAGTGGTTAACTCATTTTCAGAACAGGAAATATAATTAAGTCAGAAGAAGTATGTTATAAAAGGTGAGACGCTTAGGACTAGTTAAACTGTAACAAAGAAAACTAATTCCCATCAGGTTTGCACAAAACTTGCTTTTCCTTTTCTATTAATCTGTAAAATGCATATTCTATTGCTGTTTAAAAGAGATGTTGTTTATATGACTGTTCTGATAGTTTGTCTTATGCAATGTGTATTGATGAGCACATTCAATTCTTTATGTCTGGAAGTTTCACTGATTTGGCTTTCAAAACCTTTCTTCTCTCTGTGGTTTGTCGTCTTTACGATTTTACCTTAATATTCTTCAATAAACTCATTTAGTTTACTTTGAATAAATATTTCTCCAGATGAACTCCCACATATATTAATAATGTATGTATTATCTATTTTATACAATGAATTTCTAAAATCTATGCTGTTTACTGTGCTCTAATTCTTTATAGCTATAATTATTCGATTGAGTTTCTGCTATCTAATTAGATTTTATAGCTTTTATAGCACAGAATCTGTAGGTTATGTTTTCGTCTTGGTAAAAGTTATTCTTAGATAACTTTACATAAAATGAACATAATCATCAAATATTTAAAAATTTTTAAGAAAAAGCACTTGTTTAAAATGTATTTTTTTTTAAATATGCTTCTTGGGGCAGGAGGTATAGTCCAGTGGGTAGGGTGTTTATTTGCATGCGGCTGATCCAGGTTTGACCCCCAACATCACTAAAGTTTCCTGAGCCCCATCAGAAGTGGTCCCTGAGCACAGAGCCAGGATTAATCCCTGAGTACCTCTGAGTCAAGCCCAAAAACAAACAAAAATGTTTCTAGTATATTTTATTATAGAATTATGTTTCCAATGATTTATCTACTTGTCCCTAGGTAGTTATATTATAGCTCTTTTTATGTTCATCTCTTATCTGCTTTTGTTTTCATCAAAGTAATGTTGCATGTAAAGATAATCAAGATATAAACAAAAACAAGACTAATGTCATGTGATTATTGGCTATATGTGAAAAGTACTATGTTCTCTGTTAACTCATCAAAGGTAAAATTGGGGCACCAGCCTGAGTGTGGAAAAAATCCCTAATAAATCCCTACCTACTAGCAACTACGGTTATTTCTAGAACATTGAAAGTCACATGCCTCAGTACTGTGTCCATTCAATTCAATCTGTTATTTTCAAAATGAATGTGAGTGACATACCTCAATGAAACATACCCTTTTATCATATCTAACCATGAGATTTCCTATCAGTAGTTCCCAAAACCTTGGGACAGCACACTTACAAACCTCCACCCAGAACAGCAGGCTAGCAGCTTCTATTTTTATTCAGGTTATTCTTCTGCAAAAAAACACTACAGAAAGTGCAGTGACAAGAGGAAATCTTGAATTTTTCTATAAGGTCTATATTTGAAAGGTCAAAATATAGGAATCTATTGATTAATAATTTGGAAGTGGATAGCATGTATAGGTGCATATGTTGTCATGTGTGTGGACTAATACATATACATTTGTAATACTGAAAAAAAAAAGTCTCTCTTTTGATGCCTCAAAGCTCAGAGTGCAGTAGATGTTTGTTGATCAGAGCTTGTAGAGGGAGAGAGAGCATTCCTCTAATGTAAAAATGATCAATTCTTGGAGTTAAAGAGATAGTATATGGGGTAGGGCAATTGCCATGCTCTCAGTTGACCCGAGTTCCATCCTTAGCACCCCATATGGTCTTCTGATCCCTGCATGGGGTGACCACTGAGTATAGAGTCAAGAGTGAACCCTGAGAACCTGTGGGTATGACCCCAAAACCAAAATAAATAAAATAAAAGTTACAATATAAGAATGGCCTATTCTGATCCAGAGGTAAAAAGGCATAGGAGAGAGTGAGGTTATGCAGTGCCAGAAGTAGGCTAGATTTGGATATGGCTAGACAGCACTTAGCAATATGTTCTACCTCTGGTGGAAGAACAAACTAAGGGGATTGCTATCGCATAACCTGTAAGCTTTATTCCAGCTATGGAACTGCACTTTCTTGCTATCCATAGCCATGATTTTAGCTACTAAGCAAAACATTTTAGGAACTTGTTAAAAGCTAAGTTTTAGTCAAATAACCAAGACATTTTCTCAATCTTTAGTTTTTAGAGATCTCCATTTTGTTCTACCTAACATCAGACAAGGAGACTTTATTAAGCCAAGCTCCAAGTAATAGCAGGAGAAACAACAATTTGAGCTTTTTGGTAACTTCACTATCCCAAATGTTCTCCAGATACTGTCAAACTACACCAGAACCCTGCAATTTATGCTGGGTATAGTCCCATTTTGGAAGATGAACAAACTGAGGTAGCCGGAACCGAAAAGTTTCCTCTCTTGTGAATATGTCAAACTAACAACTAAAATGATGCCCAAAACAGCATTGAGAAAGAAGTATATTCAGCCCTAGCGTTCACCTTCACCAGTGTCTGGACACTGAAAATTTCTGCTGTGAAGGAATCTTCAGGTTTGGTTGCTTTGTAAAGCTCCTTTCTAGTTACCCAAAAAGGAGAATGTTATGCAGAGCCCAAACACCTCTGCAGGCTCTCTGCAACCAGGATGCAAAACATGAACAAGCAGGGATGCCCGGAGGCCATGCCAGGGAGCAATTCAAGCTGGAAAACTGGACTTGACTGGGAGAACAGGGTGGGTAAAGAGGACTTAGGGCTTTGACAAAGGAAGGAGCAAGTTTCCAGTTATTGAATATGACAATCATAGCTTCTGTGAGAGCAGCAACTGTTCTTTACAAGTGAACCTTCTCTGTGGCCACTATATACTTAGCAAAGTGATTTAGAATCTTTTTTTTTTTTTGATCACTTGTTTCAATTTTGCTACTGCACAGGTTAATACATGTTGAGTAAAACTGTGGCACCGGAATTTGGAGAGTCTTATTAAAGAACACTTTTCATTTATTCTCTGAACCCACTGTGTGTAGAAACAGCAGGCAGAAATGAGCAACACATGACAAGTATCCTGTGCTCTCCCCGAGCTCGCACAAAGCCAAAACAATAAGGATGACATTTTACTAATTATTGGAAGTTCTAATGAAAAGGTATATTTCATTTTAATGACAGAAAATCTTTGGGAGCAAATGTCACAAGGTAAAAGTCATATTGGTTTTTAAGTGTACGTGGCTCAGGAGAGTGAATTAAGGAGTGAGCTGGAACGGGAGGAAGGGATCAGTGATATTTAAGCCAATTTGCCGTCTTCTCTGAAGTCCGTACATCTCAATATTCAGATGCAACTAAGCATCTTCTTTTCCTCGTTTGATCATTGCTGCTTTGAAATATGTAAGTAAATTTAGAGGAAACGAGGGTTCAAAAAAGTCAGTAGTATTGCCCAGACCCTCCAGCTAGATACTACAAAGTTAATGTTTCAGTCCAGATTTCTGACTAGCTAACCTGTCTATTTGCCTCTATCCTGGTTACTTGTAACTATTCCATATTTTGTAAAAATTGTAAGGGCTTGGGAGGTAGTATGGGAGTAAACAAAATTTCTGACATTCAGTTCCTGGGACCTGAGCACTGCCAACAGGAAGACCTGGCCACAACAGGGTTTGGGTGGCCCCCAAAACAAAAATTTATAAGATAAACGTAATTAGAAGGGCTTGTTTCCAACTGGTTAAAAGAGGCTCTTAATGGTTTTTTAAAAAAATAAATATCTATCTAATCTTCTCTGCAGAAATATTTATAAATAAAAGTTAAAAAGTGAGAAAAATAACAATGTATATCTATAACTGAAAAAAATCTCATTTAAAGTTTTTTGTAAGTACATACTCAGTGGGGCTGGAGCGATAGCACAGCGAGAAGGGTATTTGCCTTGCACACGGCCAACCCAGGTTCAAGTCCTCCGTCCCTCTTGGAGAGCCCGGCCAGCTACACGGCCAGCTACCCAGCCAGCTACCCGTGCATATTCGATATGCCAAAAACAGTAACATGAAGTCTCACAATGGAGACGTTACTGTGCCCGCTCGAGCAAATTGATGAACAAAGGGACGACTGTGCTGTGCTGTGCTGACATACTCAGTTTACTCTTTCTTCTCAATAGTCATATATATGTATGCGTGTGTGTGTATTTATATATACATATATATGGCTCCATGTTAAAAAAAATAATAATCTATTTTGGGTTATATTTATTACTCTACAATGAACACAATTTACTTTTTATTAATTTTGTTTTGGGGGGGGCACATCATGCAGCTTTAAGGCTTGCTTCTGGCTGCTAACTCAGGAACTACTCCTAGTGGGTACGGGGGAAACGTACATCGTCCTGCTAAGGGAGCCCAGGAGGGAAGCAGGAAGGTAAGTATCCTGGTCACTGCACTATCTCTCATTTACTTTGTTATTAGGTGTAGGACGTCAGAATCATTCTCCCAAATGAACCTCATGGCTGGGTGAGTACAAGAGCCCAAGGGTATGGTGGTGGAGAAGACTTGGAGCATGCCAGAGGTGCTCAAGGGCACCTGGTCTGCACCCAGCTCTTCTCAGGGCACATGCAGTGCCAGGGATCAGATGCATGCAAGGCAAGTACATTTACCCCTATACTATCTCTCAGTGCCCCGATTTGCTTTTGGTAGAAAAAATTTATGCTAATAACATCTATTCTTTGAAAATACTTTCCAAATTATTCAGGCTAGGAGATAGCACAGGGGCTATTGGTAAAATGCTGTGCAGAAGCCGGAGCCACAGTACAGTGTGGAGAGCATTTGTCTTGCACAGAGTCCATCCAGGTTCAAGCTCCAGCATCCCATAGGGTCCCCCTAGCACTGCCAGTTGTATGTAATTCCTGAGTGCAGAGCCAGGAGGAACCGTCAAGCATCGCCAGGTATGACCAAAAAGGACAAATAGATAGATAGGTAGATAGATAGATAGATAGATAGATAGATAGATAGATAGATAGATAGATAGATAGAGAGAGAGAGAGAGAGAGAGAGAGATAATGAAATAAAATGCTGGGCACACATGAGGTTCTTCATTTGATTCCAAAACCACATGTTCCTGTGAGTTCACCCAGTATGACGCTGCTGGTGGTCACTAGGATTGCATCCTTGGTCCCTCATATTGGACCATCTGTCTGGTTGACTGACGATTGCCCCATGATGACTGTTTAGGAGGCCCCAAAAAATTATTTAAGAAATTATCTAACCAAGACTGGAGAGAGAATCTAGCAGGCAGGACACTGGCACATAGCCAAGCCAGGTTCAATCTTCAGCACCATATATGGTCTCTGAGCCCCACCAGGAGTGACCCCTGACCACAGATCCAGGAATCAACTGAACATCACTGTGTTTGGCCCTCAACAAATGGGAAAAATGACTGAAACTCAATCACAAACAACGGTGTAACTATATCTCAAGGTGATTTAATCATAAAAAATTAAAAATTAAAAAACCCATAGAAATGGAAAAAAGAAAAAGGAAAAAATTATATAACAAAGTATCAAATACATTACACACATTTTTGGCCCCATTTGAATTTATTATTGTATGTGATATATTGTATTCACTCAATAATACAAATATCTCTCCATATCATTAAATACTATTGGATATTATTGAAATCATTAAATAATATTAAGTTGCACTAATTCACCATAACTTATTTGCTGAATTTAGATACTTAAGATACTAATATCCTTTTTATTCTTTCATCTTATACATAGGGTGTACATCACTCATTGTATAGCTAAATCTTTACGTACATTGCCAAAGTCTAGAGTCTAAAAAGTAGAATTGCAAAAGTGAAAAGGTGCAAAACTCTCAAAACTTAAGTAAACCATCTTCAGAATACTTCACCATGATGCACCTCATCAAGGCTAGAGAAATTTGCTTTTTCATTTTCCTTCACCTATGATAAATATTCTTCTTCTTTCTCATATTTGGCAATGATAGGTAAAAATGCATAATTGCTTTTCTTGTTTTATTTTTTATTATTTAATTGCACTTTAGGTCACATGTTAGCAACAGGACTAACATTTATGGTTTTGATATACACAATTGCCACACCTTAACACAACAAAAGTGCCCAAGATCATCCACCAACATTGCCCAGTTCCTTGAAGTCCATCTCATTTCTTCCCCTGCTTCCTTCTTCCCCTCTCTTTTCATATTTTTAGTTCTGTAATCCAGGGCCAAGGGTTTATTATCATCTGATACTGTCCGTCCCCTTGCTCTAATGCGCTGTAGTTCATAGACGACACATAAATCATCTGGTACCGGACCTTCTCCCTCCAATTTATTTCATTTAAGATGATTCTCTCTAGTTCCAAATTTGAGAAAACAGCAAGATTTCACAGAGATCTATTTTAAAATAGCAATTCAACACAGGAGTATTCCTTAATGAATAGGGAAGTTGAAATTGCATTATATTACCGGTCATATGATTTTGTCTTTTGTTAATTATGTTCATTGAATGAGCTTTCTTAACTCTTTCAGAAAGGATTTCAATGTGAAAATTTTCATGCTATTTTATGTCAATAGTGAAACTCAAATTTATCAGCCACTTGAAAAGTAACGGTTAGGGCATGGGGTTTGTAAGAAGTTGTTGATAACAGAAGGAGATTTCTTCCGGTAGAGCATGTCAGTTGAGAATGGATTCTGCATTGCTTCTAAGGCAGAGTGCAGATAAGTTCAAACCTAAGATAAAATGTCTAGTACCATTCTGAAAGAAACGGAGAACCACAGAACTCCAATTAAGTAGGTTAGTATATTTGACAGGTAAATCTACTTTACTTATCTGTAAGTGTAAACTTACAGTACACACACACACACCCCAATTATGGGTATACATTGCAGAAAACAATACATTTAGATTTCTTTAAATCCAAGAACTGTGAACTGATGTTTGGAATGTGTGTCATAAAACAAACCTTGATTTATGACCTTTGATTTTAACAGAACTTAGTCCCACTAGATACTTGGAAAAAGAAAAAGAAACATGTAAAATTCATTGTAACTGGAATAATAAGCTTTTGTAATAAAATATATACTTTATAAATACATGAAATTGCATTTATATTGCATCCACTGGGTAATGGGTTTAAAACTATTTGTCATACTGTAGCTTTCATGATTTAACAAGAGGACTGTCATTTGCTTCTTGAAATAAAAACACACACAGTAATTCCCCACACTGTCTTTTGATGAAGAATCTGGCCTTCTAGTTCATTTAACATGAAATAACAGATTTGTGTTGATGGTGCTTTTGTTCTTGATAGTGAGAGAACTTGTTACTGAAAAATTAGCTACTCACCCTCGAGCAATCACTAACATTCCAGTTCCTGAATAGAAGAGAGGAGAAGAGAGCAGATGGAAGCAAACAAAAATTGTATTAATAATACATAACAAAGTGCTGCTACAAATGATATTTCAATAGAGGAAAACAATAGGAAAACTGCAGTTTTCATTGGATCTTAATGTATTTATCAGTCTCTAATGCTTCCATCTTCAAGCCCTTCTCTTGTATTGACACGGCAACACAAATTGCAGAAGTAAATTGAATCACAGACTCAGAATGTAAAAATCAATGAGAAATAATTTTGTAGCACTAAAGTGAATAGTGTAATGCTAGGTATTCATTTAATTAACCATGAGCCTTTCCACATAATGCACAATCATTGCCAGCTTTTCAGCTCATAGTTGTTCCAGGAATAATGGGTTTGGGATTCATCTTTAGAAAACCTGCATTAATATTTGAAAGCGTTTAAATCCATTAGTGGGTCATCTGAACACTGCAGGTCACTTTTACATTGCTAATTGAAACAATAGTAATGGGTTATAATCTACTGTCTAATAATGCCTGGAGTGTTTTACCGCTTTTATATCTACAGATTCCAGGAAATATGTAAATTTGTTGCTGAACTGTTATAAAAATATGGAAATTTACGCTGCAGACATCAAAGTATTAAAAAAACACACACACAGCGTTAATAAACTGAAGAGTAACACTAGATTCTGATGTCAGGACAAATTTCTTCCTCTAGACCTTGCCCTGTTCTTTTCCCCACTCTGGGCAGAGCATCTGGCACTCACATTTTCCGCATTGCCATTAGGAGAAAGTGAATATCATTAAACCAGTGAGTAAACAATCATGTCATTGTTTCCATATGCAAGGTATACATTGACTCAGCCTGCTGGGTCCTGGCTGCTTTTTTATTTGCCCATATAGAATTTGGGGTTTCTATATGCAAATCATATGCTATTGCCCATTCAGTTATGTCCTTGGCCCCAGAGCTCTAAATTTTTCTTCTTTTTTTTTTTTTTGGTCTTTTGGAGTCACACCTGGCAATGCTCAGGGCTTAGTCCTGGTTCTGCACTCAGGAATTAACTCAGGGGAGCCTTTGGAATGCCAGGGATCGAACCTGGGTTGGCCGCATGCAAGGCAAATGCCTTACCCACTGTACTATCACTCCAGCCCCAGCTCTAAATTCTTTTCAAATGTATTTATTTATTGGTAAGGGGCCATTCCCATTGGTGCTCAGGGCACACTCCTGGCTCCATGTTCAGTGATCACTCCTGGTGGTGCTCCGAGTATCAACCATATGGGGCCCAGGGGATTGAAATTGGGTCAAGCACATGCAAGGCAATTGCAATACCTTCCGTAGTATCTCTTTGGTGATTTTTTTGTTTGCTAACTTTGGGGGCCACACCCTATAGGGATCATTCTTGGTGTTGCTTGGGAGACTGTATGGGGGTGCTAGGGATCAAACCTGGTCAGACATGTGCAAGGCAAGGCCTTACCTTCTGTACTATCACTCCAGACCCTTGTTGGTGGTTTTTATTTAGACATTAATTTATAGTGCAGTTAGCTAAGGAAACATAGTAGGTCCAATAACATGGTTCATTCATTCGATATTATTTCAAAATAATATTCATGGGTAAAAATCCAACAGAATAATGACTAAATGATGGCATTTGAGGATCTACCTTTGTCATCTGTTGTTTCATTTTAAATCTTAATTTCCAGAAACCTATTAGATTGCATAATGTGAGAACTTAGTGTACAAAATAATAACAGTGTACCCGCATGGCAGAGCCTGGCAAGCTACCCATGGTGTATTCAGTATGCCAAAAACAGTAACAACAAGTCTCACAATGGAGACGTTACTGGTGCCCGGTCGAGCATATCCATGAACAATGGGATCACAGTGCTACAGTGCTACATGAATTTATGCAAGCATTTTAGTTTTATGGGAATTTTCAGTACATATCAACACTCTTGGGTGGGGGCAGGACATGTGGCAGGGACTCTAGCATATGAAATGAGAATATGATCTTGGTGTGAAAACATACGTGTGTGTAAATACGTACATGTAAAAGGAACTATGTGAGAGAGCAGAGCTTTCTGTATCCTTCCTGCAAACTGAATGTCACATAAATTGATACTTAACCAGCATTTTCTCTTTTAATTAAACATGCATCTCATGCACTTACCTGTATCTCCCTATGCTTAATTACAGCCTGATTGTGCAGAAAATCCAGAAAGATGCATCTCATTACAAGAAGGAAAATGCTTTGGCATAGGTAGAGGCTTGTATTATAAGCATATTCATTTTAGACAAATGAAATATGTTTTTAGATGTACTTTATACCAATGCTCAGGGGAAACTGAGGACTTAAATTCACTCCCTCCCTCCCATTGTAAGCATAAGTCCACTTGAATTGAGGGAGAGGAGTTGACTAAAAGAAGCACGAAGGACGGCATTGAATCTGATACTATAATAAGAAAAGCCAGAGTTTAGTCTCCGGCTTTCATCATCTTGAAAATGTATATACAATTGAAGGAGATACTTTCAGTTGGTATCAAAATTCTGATTTCATCCACAGATCACTGCTAAGAGAACTTCCAATCAAGGTAAAAAGAATTGCATACCCTGGCTAGCATAACCCACATATTAATTGCATTATATGTTAAATTCAAATGAAACATTTTAATGATGCTAATGAGGGTTGTGGGTGAAAAAGGGGGGATACATCCCTCGATTCCTATAATAGAAAGGGAAAAAAATGACTTGAGATGGGAATAAGGAAATTGTAGAAAGGAAACGTGACCTTGTAAAGTCCTCTCGTATGTATTCCCACCATGCTTCCTGTCTTTCTCCATGCACTATTAAGCTCCCTTTGAAGTCTGTCTGTATCACTGTACTGGAATCAGCAGTACAGGACATGGGAAAAGATGAAACAATAACCCCAGAAAGCAAGTTGTTTCTTTATCAAAGAAGGATAAATACCATTAGCCTAGAGTGCAATAAATAGCCTCCTCAAAGATGTTTTTCAAGTTCTCTGAACTAATGAAATTGACATACTGATCATAACTTGATGTATCACAATGAGAACTCTGTTGTGATAAAATGGAGTGATTCATTGCGCTTTGGATACTCAGGATTGGTCTCCTGAGTATTACTGTACCTACTATAAGGACAGAAACCTAAGGGTTAAGAGAAAACTCCACAATAATAGTTCTTGTCCAGTCAACCAAGAAATCCTATGTTAAGGACAGAAATCCTTTTCCAACCCTTAGAAATTTCTACAGATTTATCCTTCTTGTCAGGCTGTTTTGTGATAATATTAAACATTGGGAAGCCCAAGAAAGCAAATTCTTGCTTTTTAAAACTCTAGAAAAATCATGGAAATATACTAGCCACATAGATGTTTATATAAGTGCACATATACAAGTGAATCATATTAGTTCTTGCTTGTCATTTCATATCTTACTGAAGTAACACTTTTGTTTAAATTTTTTGAACCTTGAAGTTCTATTTGTTTCTAAACTTGCAGACTGGCTCAATGAATGAAGGTTGGCTAAGATCCCTGTTATGTTCTGATTTTTTGTCTTTATCTTTTAAACTCCCCCTTTGTTTCCATTTTGTTAAGCTCTGAACTAATTGGTAGTTTTTCATTTTTACTTTATTTGAACATTATGATTTACAAAGTTATTCATAACTGGGCTTTAGACATAAAATTTTCCAGCAATAATCCCACCACCAGAGTCAACTTCCCCACATTATTGTTCCCAAGCTCCCTTTGCGACCCTCCCACCCCAACCTACCATCTTGACATGCCCCTTTCTCTTTTTTCTTTTTTTAAATTTTATTGAATTTTATTTTATTTTGTGAGATTTAGTTACAAACTTTCAAATTTGAGTTACAATCACACAATGATCAAACACCCATCCTTCCACCAGTGCACATTCCCCACCACAAATATCCCAGGTATACCCCCCCTTTCCCACCCTCCCCCTGCCTCCATGGCAGACAATAGTCCGCCAAACTCTCTCTCTACTTTGGGGCATTATGGTTTGCAACACAGATACTGCGAGGTTATCATGCTTGGTCCCTTATCTACTTTCAGCACACAACTCCCATCCTGACCGATCCATCCAATCATGATTTTCTTAGTGATCCCTTCTCTATTCCATCTGCCTTCTCTCCTCCCCTCGTGAAGCAGTCTTCCAGCTATGGGGCAATCCTCCTGGCCCTTGTATCTACTGTCCTTGGGTGTCAGCCTTGTGTGATGTTATTTTATACCCCACAAATGAGTGCAGTCCTTCTATATCTGTTCCTCTCTTTCTGACTCATTTCACTTAGCATGATCTCTCCCTGTCTATCCATTTATAAGCAAATTTCATGACTTCATCTCTCCTAACAGCTGCATAGTATTCCATTGTGAAGATGTACCAAAGTTTCCTTAACCAGTCGTCTGTTCTCAGGCATTGGGTTGTTTCCAGATTTTAGCTATAGTGAATAGTGACATGCCCCTTTCTAAGTTTGTTGCCAAAGTTTGAGTTTCATAATTTCAATGTTGTTAACTCTGTGATTTGAGTACTAAGCTCTATAATTCCTTACACCACCTTTGTACCTGAATCCCCTTGACCCTTGCCCCCTATTTCTTTTCATCTATCCCTTCTCCCTTCTCTCCCCACTTTTGATATCTTACCTTCTCCTCTCTTTATTCTGGGGCCAAGGGTAATTTAGGCATCCTCCACCTTAAACTACTGATTCTCCTCATGTAGTTATTCTAAATACCACATATAAGTGATACCATTCTGCTTTTATCCTTTTGGTTTACTTTATTTAGCATGATATCTTCCATTTTCATCCATGTTGCAGCAAATTTCATTATTTCCATCACTTATTATAGCTGCATAGTATTCCATTATGTGTGGATCATAAAGATAAGACATATATGTATATATATCTGTATATGCATGGATGTATTTATAGATATAAATATTTATGTATATGTATATAGATATATACATATATGTGTATATCTATATATAAACATACATATATACATATATGTGCATACATATATATATACATCACATCTTTATGATCCAATTATCTGTTGTTGGCTATCTAGGTTGATTCATAACTTTAACTAAACCAGCACTGTAGCACTGTCATCCCGTTGTACATCAATTTGCTCAAGTGGGCACCAGTAATGTCTCCATTGTGAGACTTGTTACTGTTTTAGGCATATCGAATACGCCACGGGTAGCTTGCCAGGCTCTGCTCTGCAGGCAAGCTACCAAGCGTATCTCTTGGTACTTGCCAGACTCTCCGAGAGGGCCAGAGGAATTGAATCCAGGTCAGCCATGAGCAAGGCAAACGCTTTACCCACTGTGCTATAGTTCCAGTCCAGGGTCCGTTTTTAAGATGTAATGAAAGCTCTTTAAGAGTTCCTCTGTGGCCTGAGTGATAGTACAGCAGGTGGGGCATTTGCCTTGCACACGGCAGACCCAGGTTTGATCCTTTGTATCCCATATGGTCCCCCAAGTACTGCCTGGAGCAATGCCTGAGTGCAGAGTCAGGAGTAATCCCTGAGCATTGCTGGATATGACCCAAAAAGAAAAAAAAAAGAGTTCTTCCAGTTGCTAGGCTGCTGATCAATTCATTCTAGCTCACTGAAAGAACATTCATTTGAAAAAACCCAATTCCTTCCCATAAATGAAGATATCCATTAACAAACATTGGTCAGGGACTACTCACAAGAGGAATGCCAGAGCCTGCTGCCATTGTGGTGGATGCACGTTGGTTTGCTGGACAGTGATTTAGCTAACTCCTATCTTCTTGAGTGAATATGTTAGGCAGTATGCTTTTCTCTCCCACCCTGATATGACCCTGGCTATGGAAGAGGTGAAAAGGCCAGTTCTTTGGCTAAAACCTGACATGACTCTTTTAGTCATCTCACTGACTCATTCATTTATTATTAGTTCATTTAATTTGATAGTTCATTTCTTCATTTGGAAAACACTATCGGCTAATTACAACCTAAGAAAAGTATTTAAGAAGCTTTATTGATAAGGACTGGCTTATTGTTTAGTTATAACATCCATATTTTCAGGTTAGAATAGATGGTGAATATATATGTATATATGTATATAGTTAATGAAAATCTCTATTGATAAAAAAGTGTTTTGCTTATATCAATAAGCTAATCTTATTTTCCGTGACTTTTTTCTATTTCCAGGTTGTTATTAAGGTTTTAATAGTTGTATAATCTATCATTTTGTACCCAGAGCTCTGTGATTTTTTTTTGAAGCATCTAAGAAGAACTTCAAGATCTCACCAAACTTTCATTGATGGATAGTTCCTCATTTATCAGCAAACTCTGATCTCTTCACTTGTGTGTGACCTTGGGAGAGTTAGAGGTATGGCCCTTCCTAAGCGAGTCCTTCCTAAGCAGGACTTCTCTTGAGTATCTCTTAATAAAATGTCTGATAAAATGTCTCTCTTTCCAATGACCCTATTTTGTAAAATAATACAATTATCCTTTCTCTAGAAGCACACAAATGGAGACAACACAGTATATTTCTTACTGATTATTCTCATAATGACTATTACTTGAACATTTACAAATAATAATAGCCAACATTCAATATACATAGGCAATTTGCCAGACACTATTCTAGGCATCCACTCAGACCATATTCTCCTCAATTCTAAAACAAGCAATTTCTTTCACATTTAACATTTCTGGAATTGGAATATGTTTGATGGCCTCTCAAAAATCATACATAGATTATTCGGGAAAGCTCATTTGGTTAATAAGAGTTATATTCTATGGAAATAAAAGATTAATTCACTCAATCACAACCCTGAGTTAAGTATCCATCTTGTAAATGTGATTGAGGATAGAGTGTAGCTAGTTCAAGGTTGGGAGTTATAGATAATAGAGGCAGGATTAAAAGCCAAGACGGTAATTCCTCTGCCCTTAGCCTCACTGTTTTTCTACCTGTGAAAAGATGAAATTTTCTTAGCTGGGTCTTTTACTTTCCTGCTTGCATGGTTTTGTATGTGTTGCCATTCAGATTTCTTAAATGTTCCCATATATATCTCTTGCTCTATTTCATATTTAGTTGACAGTTAATGAAAGTTGCAAGATGAATGACCCACATGTCTGCAGTGGAAATACCGTATGCTACTGAAGCGTTTATACCTTGGGTTAAGACTATTGTCTCAGACTATGAAGAAGATCAGCATTACTGTTGATAGAGTAAAATGACTCAATCTGTTGCCATTTTATACAAATTTTACCAATTGAACCTTCTTGAAAATTTGTATCACAGAATTAGGGAAGAACTAGGATAAAGAGAAGATATAATAATAAAATATATATATTATGTATTTTTGCTTCAGTTTCTTTCTCTAGAGTTATCAAAGAAATTCATTTTTTTTAAAATTTGAAGGACAATAATTTAAAATACTGATGGGGTTTCATGCATACCAGTTTTCAGCAGCAGACAATCCATCTGAGCTCCTGTTTGTCCTCACCACTGTCTCAGAGTCCCATCAGGACTCCACGTCTCCCCACACTGCTATTCCTTCTTGGGAACGCAGTTCTGTAGGAACTCAGTTTTCAGGTTCCATTGCCTTTGGCCATGTTTTTATTTCTTTACTATGCCTAGAGAGATCACTGAATGTGGTAGCTTAATGGATGCTTGAAGACAAATAAAAACAAAACTTACTTGAGATGAAAATTAGACAAAGTAAAATTAGTAGGCTTATCTACTATTAGCTCTAACCTTCACTATCAAAAGAATCAAAATATCATATGAATAGAATTAAAAGGAATAATAATTTAGACTCATGTACAATAATATAACCACATAATTATTCTAAAGAGATGATAATTTTTAATAACTCTGTTAAAAGTGATATCTGCAATGTTATATTTGCTAACTATGAGTGATGCATTGTCTATAATGTGATATTTCTGTATGTGATATATCTGTAATTAGATTACAGATATTAATCTAATTAGATGTATTTTGCTTAGCATCTTGCCGTCCTGTTCCATGCAGCTTCCTGCAATAACTTCAACTGGAATAACAACAACAAAAAACCCTCAATATAAAACCTCAAAAGTAGAGTAAGGACAGCTAAGTCCTTAAAATCAGTAAACTCCATATGAGGTACAGGAAAAAAAGTGAGAAAAAAATTTCATAATAAATGAACTGGACACCAGACAACTATGTAATGAGTTCAAAAGAAATAATATAAAAATCACTGGAGTTCCTGAGGAATACAATGGTGAACTGGATAAAGAAAAAATTCATAAAGGAGACTTTCCCAATTTATACACTCATATTCAAAACCCAAAGGGTCCTAGACAAGATAGATCAAAGTAAAAACACTCCAAGACACATGGTAATCAGAACAACAAAAGCCATAGACAAAGTAGAATAGTAAAAGCAGCAAGAAAAAGAAGGAACTTACATATCAAGAAACTCATATTAGATTTACAAAAGATTTGTTAAGTGAGACTTTCTGAGAAAGGCCAGAAAAAGATAGGAAGATAATTTTCAAAAACTCAGTGAAATAAAGACCTCACCAAGAATATTCTATCCACCTAGATTATCATTCAGATTATGATGTAATTACTTCATGGACAGCCAATAGTTTAGGACATTTATAGCTTTCAATCCAGGTTTGCAAGAAGCATTAAAGGGACTTCTTGAAAAAACAAGCCAAACCTACAAAACACACAAAATTTCTACAAAAGTATGATAATAAATTTTCCCATCTCAATAATCCTGCTCAATGTTGATGGCCTAAACTCACGGATCAAGAGATACAGCTTGACAGGATGGATCAGAAAAGAGAACTTGAATTTCTATTCCTACAAGAGACACATTGAAATAGTCAAGGCCAATCAAAACTCAGAATCAAAGATGGGAAAAACGATCTTACAGGAGAGCGATTCCTTTAAAAAGAGTGGGTAGGGGAGCCCTGCTTACATCAGACAGCATAAATTTCTAATTTAAACAGGCTATAAAGGACAAGGATGGACATTTCTTAATGATCAAATGATCTATACATCATAAATAATTAACACCTAAATATCTATGTAAATAATGATGGACCACCAAAATATTTTAAACAACAGATAATACACATGAGAGAACATATTGACAGAAGCACAATAGTGGCTAGAGACTTTCAAACTCCCCTATCACTGCTGAATCTGTCAGCTAGGCAAAAACTCAAGAAGAAAACATAGTCCCTGAAGGAAGAATTGAAAGCGATGAGCCTATCAGACATACATGTGGTCCTTTATCACCAAAATTCAAATACACATTCTTATCTAGTGCACATGGGGCATTCTCCAAGATAGACCACATGCTGAGTCCCAAAACATATCTGCATAAAATCATGAAGATAAAAATTTATATCAACTTCCTCTCAGATCACTGTGACTTGAACATGGAAATTAATCACAAACAGAAATGGGGAAACTCAAATACTTGGAAGTTAAACTACTCACTACTGAAGAATCAGTAAGTGAAAGAGAAGATCAAAGAAGAAATCAAAAGATTGTTGGAAACAAACAAGAATGAAGACATGAGTTACCAGAACATATGGGACACAATGAAGGTGGTGATAAGGAGAAGCTTAGAGCAATGCAAGCATTCGTTTGGAAGCAAGAAAGGAACTTTTCAATAGAAGTCTAAGAGCACAGCTTAATGTGCTAGGAAAAACATCAACCTGGGGAACCCAGAGCAAGCAAAAAGCAAGAAATGATAAAACTTAGAGCAAAAATCAATGGACTAGAAACTAAAGGAACAATTCAAAAGATCAATGAAATCAAGAGCTGGTTCTTTGAAAGAGTAAACAAGATCAACAAACTATTAGGTCTATTCAAAAAGAAAGGAAGATAAGTCGAATAAATGAAATCAGAAATGAAAGGGAACATTTCTCAACAAAGAGTTCAGAAATTCAAAGCTCTAATATAAAAATCTTTATGCCAGTAGCTTGGATGCCTAAAAGGGATGACTACATTTTGTACTTTTGTAAACTTTCAAACCTAAAGCAAGAGCAATCACAGCACCTGAGACCAATCACTATCAAGGAAATTAAAATGATAATCAAAAGAGTCCCCCCAAATTAAAGTTTGGGCCTATTGGGTTTACTAGTAACCTCTTCCAAACATTTAAATAAGACCTACTCCCAATTCTTCGCAGTTTTTTTCAGAAAGTTAAAGAAATGGGAATCCTCCCAATTTCTATGAGGCAAATATTACTGTCAATCAGATAAAGGAAACTATGACCTATATCCCTGATGAATGTAGATGCAAATATTCTTGACAAAGTATTAGCAAGTTAAATCTAACAATATGTCAAAAGAATCATACACAATGATCAAGTGGTATTTTTCACAGGGAGGCGGGAATTGCTAATTATATGCAAATCAATGTAATACAAGAAAAACACAATGTAGAAACAAGAAAAATATGAACCATCTGATCATATTAATAGAAACATAAAAGCATTTGACAAGATCCAACAGATACCCATTACAAAAAAAAAAAAAAACCTTAGGGAAAAGGGATCATTTTCTCTGTGTAGTTGAAGTCATTAACCACGAACCCACAGCCAACATCTTTCTGAAAGCATATTCACTAAGATCAGGCACAAAACAAGATTGTCTGCTCTCATCACTACTATTCAGTATAGAATTGTAAGTCTGTGCCACAGGCAAGAAACATACCTTAAGGTCATGGAGACTGAAAAAAAAAAAAGTCAAACTATTATTATTTATAGATGACATGCCACTCTAGAAAATTTTAAAAACTACATAAAATCTTCTAGAAATTATAAACTTGTAAAGTAATAGGCTATAAAAGTCAATGCTCAGGAATCCATAGCCAATGGGGATAGGGGAAAGAACCTCCTACAGAGGCAGGCCAGCAGGGTGGGAGGGAAATGGGGGATGGTAGTGGAGGATAGTGAGCACTGCTGAAGGGATTGGCATTGGAAAAATAGACACCTGAAAACCATAAATATCTTTGCAACTTCATAATTCATAATGGTTCAATTTTTAAAAAAGAAAGAAATTCGTGGCATTTTTATATGCATACAGTAAAATTCAAGAGAGATCATTTGATTTGTTTGTTTAGGGGCCATGCTTGACTGTGCTTGGGGCTTACTGCTGGCTCAGACTCCAAGATCTCTCATGACTTGGGGGAACATATGAAGTGCAGTGGTAGAACCTGGATTGGCCATGTCCACTGTTCTACCTCTCTGGCCCTAAGCAATGTTTTTCAATCATAACTGTTTCTATATATGTGTGTATAATACATGTATATATATGTATAATGCAATTCAATGTAGTCCTTATAAAAATATTTAATGCATTCATTAAAGACACAAATGTTGAAATTTATATAGAGTTAGAATAGGCCAAAGAGTCCTAGAAAAAAAGAAGAAGCTTAGATAAACTTCCAACATTAACCTATGCTGTAAAATTATGGCAATCAAGACTATGTGGTACTGCTTCTGGGAATATATCCTGGAGAGGCAAAAAAAAGTATAGTAGAAATGACATCTGCACTTGTGTGTTCATTGTTGCACTGTTTACAATAGCCAAAATCTGGAAAAAAAAACGAGTGCCCAAGAACTGATGACTGGTTAAAGAAACTCTGGTACATCTACACAATGGAATACTATGCAGCTTTTAGAAAAGATGAAGTCATGAAATTTGCATATAAGTAGAACATGGAAAGTATCATGTTAAGTGAAATGAGTCAGAAAGAGAGGAATAGACATAGAAATATTGCACTCATCTGTGGAATATAAAGGAACAGAATAGAAGACTAACACCCAAGAATAATAGAAATAAAGACCAGGAGGTTTGCCCCATGACTTGGAAGCCAGACTCACATGCTAGGGGAAAAGACAGCTCAGATAGAGAGGGCAACATCAAGTAAAGGGTGTTTGGAAAACCCGCTCGGGTTGGGAGATGCGTGCCAAATAGATCGAACACAATGGCCACTCAATGCCTCTATTGCAAACCACAACACTCAGAAGGAGAGAGAGAACAAAAGGGAATGCCCTGCCACAGAGGCTGGGTGGGGTGGGAGGGATGCTGGGATCATTGGTTGTGAAGTATGGGCACTGGTGGAGGGATGGGCACTCAATCACTGTATGACTGAAATGCAAACACAAACATTTGTAAGTATGTAACTGTACCACACCGTAATTCACTAATAAAAAAAAATTTTTTTAAATGACTGTGTGGTACTGGAATTTAGACAGACTCTCAGATCAATGGAATATAACTGAGATCCCAGAGAAAATCTGTAGATATATGAACAAATAATCTTTGATAAAGAAGCTAAGAGTATGAAGTAGACCAATGTTGAATGCATGAAACCTTATCATTGATGGTATTGTAAATCATTAAGCAGACTAAGTAAACAAATTAAGTAAACAGAAGAACCAAAGACTCCATACAGAGCAGCAGAAGATATTTCCATACAATATATTTGATAAAAGGCTTTATCCAATATATATGTATGTATATATATATATATACATATACTATTAACAAACCTCCACAACAGAAAAATCAATAATTTTATTAAAAAATTGAGAGGGGATAAACAGATACATCCACAAAGAGGAGATATGTACAGTTTATATGCATTTAAAAAGTGTTCATTGTCACTTATTTTTAGGAAAATAAAAATAATAACCAGTGACCTGTGCACCATTGAGAATGACATATATTAAGAGGACTAGAAACAACCAGTGTTTGCAGGAATGTTGTGAAAAAGAACCCTCTTGCTCTGTTGGTGAAGATGTTATTATCCCCAAACACAAAATCATTAATTTGAAAGGTATATGCATACCTTTGCTCATTTTTGACAGTGCAATAGCCAGGATATGGAAATAATACAAATGTGACAAACTATTTAAAAGAACGCATACCCTCCTCTGAACTACTGAATTTCCTATGGTCTCATTTTTACTAAACTTAGAACATGTTTCTTTATAGACAATTGCAAATGGAAGCAATCATTCATTAGTTGCGGGGAAAACCACAATTAGCTTAATCTTCTGTATCTGGGGTATTTCACTCTTAATGTCAAGTAACTCATTTTTTTCACTTACTATTACTATTTTTATTTATACCAATAAATGCAAAAGCAAAAATGAAAATGCAACTCCACCAACAAGAAGTCATTGGTTGGGTTCTGAGTCATAGTATAGCAAACACATTGTTTGCCGTGTACACAGTCAAACCAGGTTCAATCCCCAGTGCCTCATCTGATCCCCTTAGCCCAACAGAAGTGATTTCTGAGTGCAGAGCCAGGAGTAAGCCCTGACCACTGCTGGGTGTGGCACAACTCCCCTGCCCAAAAGAAATCACTGGTTATCTCCATAATATGCAACTATCAGGGGCTGAAGCGATAGTATATTGGGCAGGGTGTTTGCCTTGCACACGGCTGACCTGGGTTTGATTCCCAGCATCCCATATGATCCTCCAGGAGCAATTCCTGAGTGCAAAACCAGGAGTAAGCCCTGAGCATCACTGAACATGACCAAAAAAAGCAAAAAATAAATAATAAATAAATATGCAACTACGTCTTCTTAAATGTAACCCTTTGTAAGTGTGGGAAAATGGAAGGAAGAAGCAAGAAAGGAGTGAATCATTCTCTAGCTCTTTTTTCTTCTTTTTGGGTACCACACTCGAGGGTACTAGGGGCTGCTCCTATATCTGTGCTTGGGAATCAGTCTTGGAGGTTCTGAAGAGATCATGAGGTACGTGCCAGGTATTGGACCTGGGCCTCTTGTGTGCGAAGCATATGCCCAGACCTTGGCACTATTGCTCCAACCCAATATATCTTTCAAGTTAATAATTTACTTGTTTTGTTTAAATAAGCCACATTGAAACAGTATCAATTATTTAAGCTACTTGTGTACAAATTCAGTATGTTATAACCTTCTGGCCCCGGCACCTTCGTGGTTTTAAAATCTTTAATGTCCTTTTTAAAGTGAGAAGTTTTTTCACTTTAGGATCTAAACTCATAGGCCATTTTGTCTCAACCACAACATGGCCATTAGTTTAAATCTAGATCAAGCATTTTGTTAACGACTGAGAGTTTAATCAGATTTATTTTTGTTCATATTTTCCAGTATTCTTCCTTTTCTGTGGTACCTTTCAATATAGTAAAAACATAATTTCATTCATAGAAAAATAGTTATTAGTTTATATGTTCTTAACATTTTCCTGTGAATGTTAAAAATAAATATATAATCCTTACCTTAAAAAGACTTAACAGACAAATTACAAATTCAAAGTTCAGTAGAGAGTCTATATACACTAAACCTCCCAGTCAAAATGAAACTAAAACCTACTACAGCAGGGCATACTTTTGTTTCTTTGAGTATAATAAACTTTGGATAGAAAGTAGGAGAGTTCCATTATAAAAATATTGGAGAAAGCTCAATATCTAACAATAACTAAAGAATTTTCAGATTTATGGTTACAACCATCAGAAGTGTGCTGCTGGGTAGAGTGTAGTAGGAGAGATTAAGATTCCTCATTTAAGGATAAAGCAAGCAAAGTTACAAAGGCTAGGAGTAATTTGTGGTGTGTGAGGAACAGGAAAGGACTCCTGTCACTGAAGCTCATGCTAAGGAATGTGTCCAGATGAAGACAAATCCAAAGGGCTTGGGAGTCAGCTGTTCTGTAGACATTTACTTGAATACAACTATGACTACAACTCTAAAAGGTGGGGAGGGGAGCAGTTGGGAAGTGGATGTGACGTATTAGTATTGTACATCATCACTTGTGTAGGACCCTGGGGTTGACTGCTAACACCCAAGAAGAAATAGCAGACAGGTGATGGCATCACCTGTGTGGCCATAACAACAGTCTCCTTGCTTTGCTCCCAAGGATAACAATTAACGAGAAACAAATAATGTTCAGACAACTTGGAGAGAGACTGAGGCATTCTTGCATCTCAGCAACCAACATAGTGTGCATGAGGAAGATACTCATACTTCAATAGTGGGGGGAGAGAAACGTTTAAAGGCTGTGGTCTAACTTTGAGACAATAAGCAAGATAATAGACCCACCCAGGACTCCGAGCAAGTTAACAGGAAAGGTATTCTAATAAAAGGTATGTTCCCTTGTTCTGGGTAAGTCCATACAAAGGTCTAAAGTGCTCCACTCTCCACCCCACGAAAGGAGAACAACAAAGAGGACACTTTAGACAACACTTCACAGTACATTGACAGTGGGCAGGAAGCCAAGTCTCAGATCTAGAATCCCTGGAGAAATGGAGAAATAAGAACAGTGCTACAAATTCAAAGTTCAGTAGAGAGTCTATATACATCAAACCTCCCAGTAAAAACAAAATTAAAACCTACTACAGCAGGACATACTTTGGTTTCTTTGAATTTAATAAACTTCGGATAGAAAGTAAGAGACCCAAACCACCCTCTAGCCCCAGCAACTCTCAACTATGGTTAGACTCCTTTGTGCCTTTGCTCCACCCTATTGACATTGCAGCTCCAAACACAGTCAATACCTCAGGAATCCAGGGAGACTTAGGGAGAAATAGATCTGATCAAACAAATTAACCTATCGATCCCTTATGCCTCCTACTAGAAGATAGAAAATAATCGGACAACGTAAGTTACTGATCTAGACATCTTTTCGAAAAAGGGACAGCCTAAATGATCAAAATGAGCAGACAAAAAGATTTACCATTTGACAACCTGAGACCCTCAGGGACTATAATGTCACAAGGGGGGAGTGATTCTCATGAATCCAACCTCAATGGCACAGAAGATCACATCATTCTGGAAGATTGAGGATTAAAAGCTGCTATAATAAACTCAGAGGTAGAAAAAAAATTCTGAGAGGCAAATCAAAACAATACAAGAAAATTCAGAAAAGCTAATCAAAGAGACACAGCAAACCTCAGGAAAACATCTTATTGAGCTCAGAAAATTAATGAACATAAGTCATAAAGTGAAAGTTTAAATAAGAAAATAAAGGCTATTTAGTGTGTGAAGATCCCAATCAGTAAGATCAAAAGCACTAAAGTTATGGCAACAGAATAGATCAAGGGGAGGGATAAATCAGTGAGTCAAAAATAGTAATGAAAAACAATTAAAGTGGAAGAAGAGAGAAATAATACAAAATACAAATGGATAAACACTACCAGAAGTATCTGACTTCACTAGGAAATGCAACATAAGGCTAATGCATATTCTAGTAGGAAAAAAGACAAAAGAGAGAAGAGATTAATTATCTTAATTAATAAAGATTTAATTAAGAGAACTAAAATTCTCTTGATTAATAAAGAAATAATAGTGAATATTTGCAATTTTAGGAGTGGAAATGAACATATAGGTCCATAATGCTAACAAAATACCTGGTCATCTACATAAAGAGAGAAACTAGACCAAGATAAAAAGCAGTGAAGCTACAAATAGTTCCAGACCAAAACATACTGAAGGTGACTAGGAGCAGAAATTAACTGATAAAATTACTCTCATCAGGCTTTCATCAGACTCAACAAAATTCTATAGGTTAGCGAAAATGAAATGACATTCAAAATAAAAACTGTCAACCAAGACTACTGTATCCTGCAGGAGTCTCATCAGATATGAGAAACGCCTTCACAAACAAAAGCGGAAGCCATTTTCCAATACTAAAACCAATCCTCAAAAAAAGTTCTATATTTAAAAAGAAGAAAGTCTATACAGAAAACAAAAAAAGAGTGAGTGGGGAGAAAGAAATGAACAGGGAGCAATAAGAAGCAAGGATCAAAAGGAACCTGGAGCATTGGTGGTGCGAAGGAGTGGTATAGTTTAATACCCAAGCAACAGAGCAAGCAACATGCAACATGCAATATATATTTGACTGACAAAACTCACAAATGTGCCTGTCAAGATGGTAGGCTAGGGATGGGCGTGTGGGGGCATGGGACCCTGGAGACCCTGGTGGAAGAAGACACAGGTGGGGACATTGGGGCTGCAACATATTATGTCTAAAACCCAACTATGAATAACTTTGCCAATCATGGTGCTTTCATAATATTTTTTAAGTTTTAAAAGTTACTGAGCCCGCTCGAGAAATCGATGATGAACAGGATTTTGTGATTCGTGATTCGTGAGGTTTTAAAAAGTCTACCAAAAGAAATTAGGAAGAAAAATTACCCAGAGCCAGAGCACAAAAATTGTAATGACAGTACCAACTCTTCTTTATGCCAATAATCAATCACCCTTGATGGAAATGTACTGACTGCAGCAATCAAACTCACAGCCAACATCACATTCAAGCTGGAAAACTAAAAGCTTCTTTTCTTTTTTCTTTCTTGTTTTGCTTAGTTGGGAGGTCACATACTGCAGTGCAGAGGTTCAGGTGACACTAAGACTCAAATCTGGGGATTCTGCATCCAATACATAGAGTCCAAGCCTTTGAGCTATCTTCCCAGCCCCACAAACTTAAAATGTTTCCTTTAAGATGAGAACTAAGACAAGGATGACCCATTGTTCATCAATTTGCTCCAGTGGGCACCAGTAACGTCTCCATTATGAGACTTGTTTTTCCTGGTTTTGGCATATCGAATTCGCCACGGGTTGCTTGCCAGTCCAGCACTGCAAGTATAAAATACTAATATAAAACTGTTGAATACATGTTACCCCAATAGCAAAATAAAAGGAACTGATATAAATTTTAGAGCTGAAAAGTCAATATCTGAATTTAAAAATCTCAGAACAGAATAAAGATAACAAAGGATTGTTAAATTTGAGAACAAGTGAGTTCCCATTATTATTTTTCCTCACACGCTTTATGATTTTTAAATAAAGAGAATATGAATTGGTTATATTCCATAACTTCATTGTCCATTTATCCACCACTGGTGTGGGTTGTTTTCGGATCTTGCAACTATGAATAATACTGTGTGGAACAAGGCTGCAGATATCATTATAGATTAATGTCTTAGTTCTGGGGGTAGATGCCCAGGGAAGGGATCAATGTGGTGGACCATGTAAAAGTACTATTCTTAGTTTTCTGAGGAATCTAAACAGTTTTTTTTTCATTCTTCTTGATGAGGTTATTCTCACTGGTGTTAAAAATTTAATTATTTTAAAACAAATTTTACATCTCTGGTAAAATTATTTCATATATGCTCATTTATTATTAGCATATATTCCATTCCATCATTGAATGTACTTATAACAAAATGATAATGTTTTGCTGTTTTCAACATTTGTCTCAAAGCTGAGCTGTCTACATATCCTTTTCTTTTGAGAATTTGTCATGTTATTCCAATTCTTCTTCTGTGGAATAATTTGGGATTGTGTGCCAGAAATTTTATATATTCTATTCTGAGTCTTTAAAGTCTATGTACTTCCCCCCAAAATATCACTTTTTGTTTATTATTTTGGGATTTTAAGTCAGCTGGATGTATGTTGCAAAATCTGTCTCTTGGGTAGCAGCTCAAATTTCTGCTCATTCTTTTGTCCTGCACTGAGATGATTTGACTTTACCCTCTGTAGGGTAATTTAGGAGTCAGTAAGATAGACACCAATTTTATACACAATTTGCTATAGCCTTCCTACAACCCTTCTTGCTAGCTCTCTGATTATTGAAGTTTCCCCTTAAACTTTCAGTTGCTCTAGTTGTTTCAGATTCTCTACTGATTTTCAAAGGCCAAGAAGATATTAAATTTTCAATGGAAAGTTTATCCATTCAATATGCTGAATGTATCTTGTCCACAGGCAAGAAATTGTAAAATGGAAAGCCCTCCCCGCCTTTTCTATTCTCTCTTCTGTCTTCACATCCAAACAAAATCTGCTGGAGTTACAATAAACTCTAATGACTTCATAATGTTGCAGTTTTATATTCCTACCTCATATGGTTTACAGTTGATTTGTAGGACTGCTATGGACTGTGAACTTATTTCATCATAGAAGTGGAGCTCTAAATTACAATACAAATCCCTCCTAATAATACCTTAGAACTATAAGAATCTGATTCCGGTTTCCCTCCCACATCACATCTGCCTCATCCTCCATTTGTTCCTAACTCACCAACCACCAATCACACTTGGCCTCCAAAAATTTGAAAACTTTCTTTCCTCTAGGATTAATTCATGTGGTTTTGTTTGCTGTTGTTTTCCTGCATGATATTTCTAATCCTAACTTTTCACTTATGCAATGGCTCATTTTCAGTGATTTTGTCCAATGAAAACATTTTGTTTAACTTAGACACCAAATTTATAAAGTTGTTCATAATGAGTTTTCATGCAAACAATATTCTTATCTCAATTCCAACACCCCAGGACCCCTTTCCTCCAACAATGATCCTTGTCACACACTAACCTGAGTCCTTGGCAAATTCTATTATTTATTTATTTATTTATTTATTTATTTCCCACATGGCAGAGCCTGACAAGCTACCCGTGGTGTATTCGATATGCCAAAAACAGTAACAATATGTCTCACAATGGGGATGTTACTAGTGCCCAAATTGATGAGCAAGGGGATGAGAGTGACAGTGATTTATTTGTTTATTTATTTGTTTGTTTGTTTGGGGGCCATGTCTGTGCTAGAGCTTTCTCCTGGCTCTCTGTTCAGGGAGCATTCTTGGTGGGACTTGAGGGAATTCTCTTCCATACTGGGGGTTGAACCCTGGTGAGCCACATGCATGGCAAGAACCTTACCTACTCTACTATCTCTCACCTCCATATACTTTCAGTTTAATTATTGTAACTTAGGCCCCATGCTTCTGGTACTGTTGGGCTTAGTGGTTTAGACATGTCCAGGTACCTCAGCTCTACACCACAGCTGTTTGTCCCTCTTACTTCCAGGCTCTTCTTTCCCACTCTCTTTGTCTCCTCCTTGGGCATTTTTGTTTCTCTAATCTAAAGCCAATATTTTGTTCATTCAGATCATAAAATAAATCTTTTGAAGGTGAAGCACTGCTAGCATGATTGTTTAAATGCTAGTTAAGTAATTTAAATATCTATGTCCACTGCATTTAACTGGTAAACAGGGGACATTTGGTTCACAAAAGGACAATGAGTGTTCAGTATTTCTCAAAGTGCTGTCTTCTGGCAACTGGGCCTTGCTTTTTCCGTTTTTTTATTTTAAAAGGTAAAGGGGAACAGGGGGAGAGGAGGGGGCAACTGAGTCATTGGTTTTGAAAATGTGTGGTAGATTGAATACCTTACCAGAGTTTGGGGAACCTCTGATAAAATAATACATTAAAAAGACTAAGGGTGAAGAATTACTACATTTATTACAGCTGGGCATCCTAGGAATTTTTAGGAGGGTCAAAGACTCATGTGGGTCCTGGTGGAAACTGAGATTGCGAAAAAGTAGCCTCACTGAGGTTTGTGTTTCACACAGTTAGTAATGGAGGCTTTACATGTTATTTAGATAAAGTCATTTACAGTTCTATGGTTAATAGAAGAAAAATGAGTAGAAAGGCAAGAAGACCAGTCAAAGGACAATATAAAAGAAGATAAAGTTATGAATATAAAGTTAAAATAAAGCACAGTTAAACTATGCCAATCTGCTGCAAAAAAATAGGTGAGAAGACTCAAAAAATGGTAGGAAAGAAATTCAGATTTGGGAAGTTTTTCACAGTGGGTAAAAAGAAAAAGAAAAGCAGAATTTATAATCCCCCTAATACCTTCCCCAATGGTTGGCAGAAAATAATAGAGAATTAAAGATACTGACAACAGAGAAGGAAAATTCAAAACGAGTCTTCAGATCACTTAGATTTTAAGAAATCTTGATAAGAATGTACTTAACATTCACTAGAATTTGATTTTGGGCAAGGGATAAGAGGGCATGCCCTGCGGATTTATTTCTTCTGTCTTTTTTTTTTTTTTTACTTTTTGGGTCACACCCATCTGTGCTCAGGGGTTACTCCTGGCTCTGCACTCTGGACTTACTCCTGACGGTGCTCAGGGGCCCATATGGGATGCTGGGCATCGAACGTGGATCGGCCGAGTGCAAGGCAAATGCCCTACCGGCTGTGCTATAGCTCCAGCCCCACCTCTGTCATTTCTGTAACAGAGCAGAGGCCATCTCTCCCTACTGACCAAGCTGTGTCAGAGAACAACAGGACTTCTAGGTCTAATGGTCAGATGATGCTGGAAGGAAAAGCAGAGACTGCCTCTATTTGGGGTGCTTCTTTTAGAATAATTTTGAAGGTTTCCCACAATATACCTTCTGCCTTTCCTCCCCAGAAATGCAGACCTGGTAGTTCAAGGCCTCTGACATCACTGTCTCACTTCAGTAGATTTAGATGTGGCGGGAAAACATAAAAGATAGGAATATAGGAAGTGCTCAACTTTCCATTGCAGGGAGAATTGCCTTGACCTGCGGTCTGTCAGACTCCTGGCAAGTCGTTGGGATAAAAGGAGAGTCCACATACACTCAAAGGTTTGGTCGGAACCACCATCCTCCTCTGAAACACAAAGCAATGAAGCACTGACGCAGGGCCACACCAAATGCCCAGTTCCCCGTCTCCTGGGAACTAGATCCCCAAAAGCATTTCCCCGGCGCCCGTGGTAACACTTCTGAGCGCGGATGGACTTCAGCTGTGCAGCGCGCTGGCCAACGTTTCAGAAAACCCTGGAACCAATTTATTCCATCTGGAAATTAGTTTCAGCTTTTATTGCTGAAGAATTTAGTCCAAACCAGACCTGATTTCCAAAAGGAGGTTCTTGTCTCTTTACTTTTAGCATTATTTCTCTTCCTTAAACACACTCATTTAAAAGATTTTAAATGATAATCAGCATCAAGACTACTGCCTTTCATATACGAACTACATGTCCCCTCCTCCCCCCCCCCCCCTACACACACACATACACAGCGTGTTCTCCCGCTGTTATTTCTTTTCAAGGATGGGAAGAAATTCTACCATCCCTTAAAATAAAAGAGAGAATCTGGAGAATTTTAACAGCTCTCTTAGAATGTAATTTTACCCAGCTTTTCTCTTATGCCAGGTAGTGATTCAGTTGCTTTCCCCAAATAGCAACTAACTGGGATGCTTAATACATATTTATATAAACTTTATGTATGTATGTATATAAACTTTTTGATATACATATCAGAAAGCCTAAATAAAACTATGGTCCCTTAAATCCATTTTTACAAAATATCTTAAAAGCATGCTATATTGAAGACTGATCCCTAAAAGCCTCATATATAAGATTTTTTTGCCTCAGTCCATCTGCTTCTGATTAAACATTTTCTGTCGCCGTTGTGATTAATTATGCTGTTTATATACTTGAAAAAGTTCTGTTTGTAAAGGTATGGTCTAGTGTAAGCCTTTCATTTCTGAGAATGACAGCCCTTCAAAAAATAGAGCAACACTGTGCACTCAGGAAACCCACCATCTGCTTTCTTCTGCTCTTATAACAAATTACAAACCCATAGCAAAATAAAATTGAGAGTAAACAGTATGAATGATGTTAGCAGCATGCGTTGGAGAAGTTTAAAAAATGTATCCATTTTCAAGTCATTGGTCCCCCAAGAAAACGGTCACTCCTTTTTTGCCTTTTGCCCTGACGTTTAGAGTTACATTGTGAAATGGCCAGAAATTTTCAAGCACGTTGAGGACGTATCCTTCACTCATGGCAGCGGAAACTAAATTGTTCAGGTGCTTAAAAGAAGCTCCAATGTTCAGGTGTTTAGAACTCACGGAGGAGCTCATGAGATGCAGGCGAAGCCACATCTCGGTCAGGACTGGGTTAGGTTTGCAGCGATGCGCGGGGGGAAAGCGACAGGAGTGCTTGTTGATACCAACAGCCCGAGCCCCCTGCCAGCAATTTCCCCACCATGTGGGACTTAGGTATTGTTTCGCTTTTGCATGGCCAAACAGGCATCTGAAACCACAGAATAAAATCATTTTTATTCTGCCTAGCCAAACCCTTTTTACCGAAATTTTACAAACCAAAACAAAATTGCACTCAGTCTACACTAAGGCCAAATATCAGACTGATGCGTGTGTGTGTATTATTCAACCCATTTTCTTTCTTTCTTTCTTTCTTTCTTTCTTTCTTTCTTTCTTTCTTTCTTTCTTTCTTTCTTTCTTTCTTTCTTTCTTTCTTTCTTTCTTTCTTTCTTTCTTTCTTTCTTTCTTTCTTTCTTTCTTTCTTTCTTTTCTTTTCTTTTCTTTTCTTTTCTTTTCTTTTCTTTCGTCACACCCAGCGATGCTCAGGGTTTACTCCTGGCTCATGCACTCAGGAATTACTCCTCACGGTGCTCAGGGGACCATATGGGATGCTGGGAATTGAACCCTGGTTGGCCGCGTGCAAGGCAAACGCCCTACCCGCTGTGCTATTGCTCCAGCCCCTCAACCCATCTTAAAAGACGTCTGCAGCAAGCATTTCTAAAGACTTTGAGCCAAAGGTAACCGGGTGGGAGGCAGACGGTCCCCCCTCCCCCCGCCCCGCCAGACCTCCTTCCCAGGGTGCCCTCTCGTTAGCACGCCCAGGGACCCTCCCCTACCCGCACAGGCCAGACTGGCTCTGGATCTGTTTGTGTTTCCTCTCCTGTTTTCTCCATCCCAACTGCAAGCGATTCTATGAGTTCTGGCATCTCTATTAAGTACTAAGCCGCATGGAAATGATTAACTTTTGAACTGCAAAACTGAAAACACTCTCGTGCACAGGTGGAAATGAAACATGTCATGTAGCACACGGGCTCCGCGGTGGAGTGTGCAGCAAGAAAGAGACTCCTGGGCTGAGAGTTGGGTTTCGTTGTTGTCATGGTAGATCAGAAGGATGCGATCATCCTTTATGATCGCTCTTTCCCCCGCCTTGGTAAACAACCTCTGAGTGAGTTCATTAAATATTTAAACGGCCCTGGTATCTATTAATGTTATCAGACACATGAAATATGTCTGATGGATTTATTCTGCCGTTAAGGAGCCATCCCAGAGTGTTCCTCCTGGGACAGTGCTCCAGCTGTTTAAACTATAATTCCATCACTGGGCGGAATGGTAAAAGCACTGACCTCTTTGAAACGGACTCATTCCTACTCAGCCTGTAAATTGCAAATGAAACCTTTCTGTAATAATGTTAAAATATGCATGCATAGGAATTAAAGCACTTGGGGTCACCAGCAAATCCTGGTGCGTTTTCTGTAACCTCGAAACAGCTGGTAGAAAGAATCCAATAAATCAATGACGGGAGAAGATTAGTTATTAAGGGGTGCATGAGTCTTTTTTTGGGTTCAATAACTCTACCACCAGGCTTGGGGAAATCTTAATCAATCCTCTGAAGCTTTTCTTTTCTTCCTTTCTTAAAAATTCCATTACTGTTTATTTGATCCAGTTTCTCAAAGGAGATAAATTATGTTGATACTGTGGTCCAAACTTACCCTCCATAAAAATCAATCTCATATGAAATTATGCAGACAGTCCTTCAAACTGTGAGCTAATTTGTCCTGTTTCTACCTATGTCAAGCTTCTGGAAAAAAAAGATGTCAGTGACAAATAAAATAAAGGATATTTAACCAAGTCTTCCAGATGGAGAGATAGGCATTCATTAATAGGTATCCATGTCATTGCAGGTGTGTTTATTTGTTTATTTAGTATCAATTAAACTTACATGGAAGCCTTTAAAGGATTATAAGGAATAGTGATAACGCCAGGTGTTGACATCTCTTGGAGATTATACTTCCGAAGACTGTGAATTTAAAGACAGCGTAAGGGACCCTCTGCTCCTAAAGACTATGATCCAAGAGGTCTTCTAACCCATTTTGACACCCAGAGTGGCTTCATACAGAAATGCATCTAGACTGTGAACTGAGTTAAAATATCAGAAATCCAAAACCTCGCGGCCACTGTCACAGCCGTGTGAGTTCATAGAGTCTTCATTCTCAACAGTGAAAAGAAATTATTCAATGATGCCTTTTCAGCAGGCCTGATTGTTGGGGGGAAATTCCAAACAATAATAGTGAGTTCTCTATTGAAATATTGAATGTATTCAAAGTATAGAGAGAATAAAATGAAGATCATTAACTACTTAGGTGGGGGCTGGTTGGGAGGGGGGTATTTTGGGGTTCTCAGTGGTGGAACACGTGCACTGGTGAAGGGATGGGGGTTTAATCATTATATGACTGAGACTTAAACCTGAAAGCTTTGTACTTTTTTCATGGTGATTCAATAAAATAAAAATTAAAAAAACAAAAAGACAGTGTACCTTTTTTGAGAGGCTTCAGATTTGGCTCTAATGGTAGAAAACATGATTTGTAGATTTCCTGAGTTTGACATCCCCTACTATATGCCCCACCCCCAGCACCTTCCTATATGCCCCACCCCCAGCACCTTCAGGTGTGTCCCCAGTGGTCCCTGTTCATGACTGTTACTGGGGAGGTCCCTTCCCCCATAATAAATAAATAAATATATATTTATATATATTATTTTTGAAACCATCAGAGATACAACAGATCAAGAATCAAAAATATGAGTGAATTCTTTAGTATTGTTAAATATTGTATATGTAAAAATTTGCTTACTATCTAATAATAAGCAGAATAAATTAATAAAAATAAAAATAATAGTTTGGAGGACTAGAGAGATAGTATGAGTTAAGGGTTGTGTGTGGTCAACCTTGGTTCAATTCTTGGCATGAAATGATCCCCCAAGTTCTGAGCTGGAAACAGAGCCCCACCACAATCCTGCTCAACCAAAGGAAAAAAGGAAATTAAAAATCCTGGACATTATTGTGACTAAAGGACCAAATAAATAT
The DNA here is from genome assembly GCF_027595985.1 of Sorex araneus. Taxonomy (NCBI): domain Eukaryota; kingdom Metazoa; phylum Chordata; class Mammalia; order Eulipotyphla; family Soricidae; genus Sorex; species Sorex araneus. The sequence goes on from NC_073303.1 coordinate 58,917,708, forward strand.
TGACAAAGCTCTGGCAGGTAGAATATCTAACAAAATTATTTAGTAATAATAAGTGCACAATCTACATTTGATTTCTTGAGCAGGCAAGTGGTGGGGTAGAGAGATTGTGTAGAAATAAAATTGAGATAAATGGCAGAAAAAGATGTTTCCCAATGAATTTTTAAGTTGAGTGAATTTACCCTAGTGTTTGCATGATCTTGAGGGAGGTTGATGTATAAGGTTCAGAATGGTGACACCAAGATTGGTCTTACTTCCCTGCTTTCTGCTACAATATCTTTAATCCTTTGGTGAGTCTCTAAATACTTCCCATAATAAATGTAAATTTATTTTTATTTGTTGTAGAGAAGCTCTTCAAAAGTTGACAATAAGCAAACTTGTGAAGGATAAACCACAGTACGCATGAAATATCAGTAGAGCATTTTCAGGAAGAACAGAGAAGAACTCTGGGGCATGCCTAAGAGAAAACAAGAAAGTACAAAAGTTGAAGTGATTTCAAAGGAGCAATGGCTGCCCAATCTATTAAGAAATTAAACTGAATTAGAAACAGGTATAGATATGTGGAACAGAGATTAGATTGGACCTCTGTGTTTCTTCTAATATCATCAGGCTAGTTGGTGAGTGTTAAAAAAGAATCAGCTTCACCTAGTCATAACAAAAAAAAAAGGAAAAACATAGCTTGTCACTGAATTTAATTGGGTTGTCTATATTGGAAATAACAAATAATAAAATTAAATAATTTTGCTTGGTGAAATAATTTCTCTTAGTGAAAGATTCATGCATGGATTGAGAGATTGGAAGAAATGTATTGCACACTTTCAGAATGATGAATCTATGACATTATAGAGCCCCAAAGAAAGATTAAGATAAAGGATATTCCAGAATGTACAAATAGTAAAGAGAAAGAAAGAAAAAAAAAGAAAGAGTAAAACAGAGAGAAAGACAGAAATTTACATAAAGATGCTTCCAAAATAATAAAATGTCCACTTCTCCCATGGTTAAAAATAATTTATGTAGTAAAAGAAATATTCTCAGAAACTCAGTGAACCCAATTCAGCATCCCCATTAATGAACACCAATTTAAGCAAGTAACATACCATTTGAATTTTACTGAAGCTTTGTAAAAAAAAAAAGATGTATTTAGTGGTTATTAACCCAGTACTTATCCTTCCACTGCACTAAATAACGCTTTTCCTAAAGAATCCCCTGCAGAGAATTCCCAGGCTGGGACAGGGTCGCAGCCTCACAATTGGCATCCAAACCACAGGACATAGCCAATAATGATTTGCAGCTAAAGTAGCTGCAAGAGAAAGATGGTAGTCATTTAAAATCATTTCTGCTGCTGGAATTTTTTTCCCTTTCACTTTTAATCACTTCAGGGTCAGTTCACCTAGAATTCACCCTTAAAATATTTTTTTTTCCAAAAGGATCAAGGGTAGAGAACATATAGGTGGAAAGCAATATGAATACTCCTTCATGGGACATAAGCTTCAGGGAACTAAAGATAGGTTAATTCCATGCCTGATTCATTCCATGGGCCATTTAACGAGAGCCTCTGGAATTGTTCAGCCAATAATGAACTCACAGGATCTAAAGGTAATCACTGCTGCAATTATTAAAATTTACACCAGAATTCTATTACCCTTTCTACAGATAAGTGTCTTGTATTAAGTGGTCTAGAAGGGATGCGTGAACTGGTTCAATAACACCAAAAATCTCTCTTATTTGTTCTTTTCCACATTCATTCTCCTCTGGCCACCAAGCATGAAAACATGCTTTCAGTTAAATCTAAGAAAATTTATTACTTTCATATAGTAACTCAGAGTGAAATGTATTTTGCAAATATATCTAATTCCTTCAATCCAAGCTGTTCACATTATTAATAACACTAAAATCTAAATTCTAATGATTTTATAACTGCCTACCAAGCACTATTCTAAGTAGTTTTCATTATCACATTTAATACAACAATGAGGTCAATATTTCCATTATCCCCCATCTTAAACTTTTTTTAAAAAAAAAACAAAGCTAAAAAGGTTAGAGATCTCATTCTATATTGCATTGAATCTACATCCATTCAAACTGTTCCACAGTAGTGCCACGCATTTGATCACCACCTGATAGGCCATATTACTTTATGCCTCCATGTGTATTCACACTACCTGTCGGTACATAGTTTGTATTAAGTTAGTGGACGATTTTAATAAAGGACTCTGCCTCTGCTCTTCTCTCTGCACCTGGCATCTGGATGGCTTTAATCTGGGCTAGGACCTGCCCACATCAGGCTCCTTCAGGATAAAGACTATTATGAGTGAAATTAGTTGCAATTGCTACCAATTCCTGGAGAAGATGTCCACTGGGCTATTGGAATCTTGGCAGAGTTTCCTAAGACTATTATTAGAAAAGTGCATAGAATCTGTCACAGGGAGTCTTTACAAGCCAGAAAGCACCCAGCAAAAGTCTGAGCAGCAATCAACAATAACAACCATCCACCCAGCAAATTAACATGTGTCTCAAATGTGACTCCCTCCACAAGAAGCATTGGTGGCTAAACAGAAGTAGAATGGCATATGCTTAGTCTTATTCATGTGGAATGAAAAGTACACCTAATGACCCCTCCTTGAAAGTGTCATGCCACAGATCATAGAATCAGCTTTCAGTAAAAATCCATTATACATCTTCAAAACCCTTTGTGGGAATGACTTTGGAAACCCTTTTCAGGAAGATGGTACCCAAAGCATCCTCCTCCCAGAGCTGTTCCTCCCAAACCTGAAGCCAATGCAACGGTTTTGAAGGCCATTAAGCTGTGCAAAAAAGCTCCCATAGACACAGGCACACAGACATAGACACACACAGACATATACACACACAAGCACACATGCACTTTATATGCATCTTAGCTGAAGACACTACAACTAAGAAGGTGGTACAAGTATCTTGGGCCTCCCCAAGAGAAGTAAGATTGGACAATATGCCATCATCTCATTCTTCTTTGCACTGAGTCAGTCATGAACATAGAAGACAACATACTTATGTTTCTCCAGAATATCAACGTCAACGAGTACCAGCTAGAATAGGCTGTGAAGAAGCTCCCTGGTACTGACATGGCCAAGGTCAGCACCCTCATCAGACACTGGCAAGTTTTTCATCCCATGGAGAGAAGACATACATTAGGCTGCCTCATTCCTAGGATAACCTGGAAGTTGCCAACAAAATTGGGATCATCTAAACCAAGTACAGCACACTAGCAACACATTTTTTTATCATAATAAAAGTAAGAAAGTATGTCTATTTTTGTCTTTGTCCCTGGTTCCTCTAGTTAGACATAATCTGATTACAAAATTGTCCTTTGACTCTCACAGAGCATTTATTAGAAAGTGATTAATATTATTATAGTATCGTAGTTATTATTAAAAAAAGTGTAAAGACTGGAGAGATAGTATAGGAAAAGATACTGTCATGTACCCCTCCACCCTCATTTGAATCCCTGGTTTTGGTTTGGTCCACCTGTTATCCTTCCAAAAAGGAAAAAGAGTTGTAAAATAATTTTTTAATAAAACAAAATAATGACAAATAATGTAAAGCACTGTGTAGGTCAATAAATCTATTAGGTTTCCTACAAGAAGACAAAATCAACCTTTATTTTAGTTCTATATAGACAAGAATCTTGTTATCACCTGAGCAAATACCAAATGCTATTTCAATAATTTTATGTCATTCTTTTAGTACAAATTCAAAAAAAATCTTAAAGTGACACCAAATATGTGATTATAAATCATGAGCTTTATTCTAAATCTAATATATAATACCTTTTACCATGTAAAAGCATAACATTTGTGTATTTATGCAAATAATTTCAATACAGGAATTTTAAAACTGCTGACTATTGGTCCACAGAGAACAGTAAGTTACATGATCAAACATCAGCAAAATTTAATTCTTCTTTTTTTTCTAATTCAAGATCGAAAATATTGTGTGTTCAAAAGGGATAAAAAGAGAGGCCAGAGAAATAGTACAGAAGTTAAAGTGCTTGCCTTACACACCGCTGGCCCTGGTTCAATTCTCAGCACTGCATATGGTCCCCTGAGCACAGAGCAAGGAGCAAGTACTGGCCTCCATCAGGTGTGGTCGAAAAACCAAGAAGAAGGAGAAGAAAAACTAAGTTTTATTTCTATAAACATTTAAAAATAATTTCCAGTAAATTGTATGTGATAAAAAACATTGCTAGACAATTTTCATCCCCATTGCTTATTATATCATAATGAATCAAGGAGGAACTGAATATCCCTTGGTATCTGCTATTTATTTTTTTAATGAAATGTTATCACTATATAGTCAGTGAATGGGTATCCTCAAGATTGGAAAAGCCAAGCACATTTGATTCCACCAATTGCTTCAAATTATTTTTTAAACATTTTGGATTTGAGGAAACTCAAAACACATTTTCCAAGTTCTCTTTTCCTTTTAAACGCATGTGTTTTGTAAGAGAAATCTAATCCATATGTTTCTGATTCATTTTGAGTTAACTCATCAAATTGTTGATTTTTAAGATCTATTTGATGTCCTAAAGCTTTTTGATGGTTGTGATTTTTCCCTCTGAAACAGTGTTTTGTTTTTTCATGTGTAAACATACATGGGTCTCAAAGATTCATGTTCCATGTCCTAAGGATTTGAGTGGGTGCTAACTCACTCAAACCCATTTTAGCCATCTAGGGGGAATTATGACATGTATAATAGCTCAGAGAGCTCAGGTCTGTTTTTATTTACATGACTGACTTTCTTTTCAAACTTAACCTTAGTCATGTTATAGGCATATTTTTAAAACATTTTTAAATATTTAAAAATATATATCTGATTTCAATAAAGTAGGAGATAAAACCAACATAACTTTTGTTGAAACATAGCAGGTATGTCCATAGTGAGGTTGGAAGGAGAGAAAATACATTACTACTATAGGAATAAACATTTTATTTTCAGTTTAGGTCCACACACAAAACAGAACTACAACTTGTTTGGGGGAGGTAGAAAAATGCTTTATATGTGTTATTCAATTAGAACAAAGAAAGTGAGCAGATTTAGAGAACAGGATAAACATCAGGAAAATCCTGTACCTTTCTCTTCATGGAATTAAAATGGAAGGAAATAAATGATAGATGCTGGTCTCTCACATGATTAAAATGCTGTGGCCCTAGGCGATGTGTCCCATTATCAAATGCCATTGATTCTAGCCCCCCTACCCCCACAGAAGAAAGGCATCAGATGAGGACTCAATGAGTTACTTCCAATGAACAGAGACAGAGCAAAGAAATACATAATTTCAAAGATCTGGTGAAACCCTAGAGTACCCTTCAGCCTAAAGCAGAGAGCACATAACAGCTAGCATCCATCTTCTCGTGGTCAGGAAAAATATGTTCTTTTTCTTGCCACCAAACATCACAGAGACAGATTTTTGTGCACAAATGTCTGCCCCGTGTACAAATCTGCAAGGCAAATACCCACAACCAGCCTGACAAATTACTCTTAGTTTAATTGGTAGATGTTTGCATTACAGATGTTTTTACTATGAATAATAGATTCTCACGAGGGAGCCCCTAAAAGTTCCTGAAACATGCTGAACTGAGTCTCAAATGTGAGAAGTTGGAGTAGTCTGGTGGTTTCTGGTTAACGGTGACAAAGACAACAAAAACGTTTCTTCCGCACTTCCAAAGAAATCAGAAGTTGATATGCCTAGAGAAGCTGCCTGTCCCAAACCACAAGTAAGTGATGCCTATTCTTCTCTTGAAGAAAATGCTGGAAAAGAACAATGATGAAAACTGCTGCTCAAGTGAGAAAAACAGAAAAAATTATTGGTGATTTCCCAGCCCTTTATTTAAAATGCTTCCGAGCAACTCTCCGCTGGATACTCATCTTCTCTGGTTGGGTTCCTTGTTATTGCGTTATCACAAAGGAACAAATATTAAAAACCAGAACAGTTTATTCTAATTAGAAAACGGGAAGGTAAGATGGGTTCAGTATTACATTTTTCCTTACCAAAATTATGTTGCAGAGCAATGAAAAGAAAACTTGTACCAAAATTGTCTTTATAAGAATAACTAACATGGGGTACAACGGGTAGGGCATTTGCCTTGCACGCAGCTGACCCAGGTTCGATTCCCAGCATCCCATATGGTCTCCCGAGCACCGCCAGGAGTAATTCCTGAGTGCATGAGCCAGGAGTAACCCCTGTGCAATGCCAGGTGTGACCCCCCGCCCAAAAAAAATTAATACGTAACATATTTAAGGACACATGGACATTGTACACACACATATTTCCGGAATGAATGAAAACCCTCATTTAAATATTTTTGACAAATTTGTTGTAACAATTTTTCAAGTAAGAGCAAATTTCAATTAGGCAATGTGTGTTTTTCTATTTTATAGTTTGGAACTGAAAGAATTTTTAAAACTACAAATTAAAAAAGGACTACATAAACCTGAATCATGCCTGCAGTGTTCATAAAAATTGGAGTTTGTCCAGCAATCTTGCTCATAACTTGATCTAAGATTGCTATGAAACAAATATTTCCAGGAAAAGAAATAGGTGTTAGAAAACTCTGACATGATAGTTCTTAATTCCATGGCATATTAAAATTAAAAGAGACCTTTGAAGAATTTTCACTCTCCACAATCCACTCTAGAAAAAAATGTACTCAAATTTTAACGGTGAGGCCCCTGGCATAGTTACTGTTTAAAGATCTCCGATTATGTCTAATGTACACTCAGACTTGAGAATTTTCTATATGATAATATTCTTTTATCTTGGCCCAGAAAGTTAGAAGTTAGGGACTGGTGAGTAAAGAAAAAGAGGGGTGGGTCATAGAATAGCTACAATTGCCATATGTAAGCAATATGCTCACACACACATACACACTTAAGTAAAAAGTGTAAAATACAGTAAAAATAAGTTTAAAATAAGTTTCCTGTTTGCAATTGGTGAAACATAGGTCAGGCATTGCTGAGAGATAACAGACATGCCAAGATCTTCATATGAATAGCGTAAGTGACATTTTGAAACAAAATAATATTTATAGATTCTTTTAAATCATAAATCTTGTATTTTCTTTCTATCTTATATTATTCGTGATCCTTTGTTACATTTGAAATAATGGTCCATTTAACTCTTAGTACCCTGGCTTAATTCTCTCTAATTTCAAATGTAAAATTTCTCTACTTTCAAATTATTCTCTATGTCAAGTTGACTGGAGCACAACGGGTAGGGTGTTTGCCTTGCATGTGGCTGATCTTAGTTCAATTCCTACTTCCCTCTCAGAGAGCCCGACAAGCTACCAAGACAATCCTGCCCGAATGCCAGAGCCTGGCAAGCTACCTACCCATGGCATATTCGATATGCCAAAAACAGTAGCAAGAAATCTCACAATGGATATAGTACTGGTGCCTGCTTGAGCAAATTGATGAACAATAGGATGACAGTGCTACGACAGTGCTCAAGTGCTACAGGTCAAGTTGAAGTTAGAGGTTCTAATATTTGGTCTTCAAAACATCATGTTTGTGAGCAAAGCCTGCTATCCTTTATTTAATCTCCTTCAAAGGCGTCTTAAATGCTGACTATTTAAAGTTGAACTCAGAAATGCGATTTCACAACTCATTTACCACATAGTTTAGATTCTTGTACTTGCTAATAGAAAATTTTGGTTACACGATTTCAAAAAAATATTTCTCATTGTAGTTTAATAAAAAAAACTTTCTTCTAAATCCTCTAGTCTCTCAGCAAAGGTTATACTTATAAAGTTAAAAAGTGTACCAATTTTTTCTTCCCAAAGACTGGGTCCTAAAATATCTATTAAAATCACAAGAAAATGGTAACAAAGTAAATCATCTTACTGTCACTGTCACTGTCATCGATTTGCTCGAGCGGGCACCGGTAATGTCTCTATTGAGAGGCTTGTTGTTACTGTAACAGTAAATCATCTTAGGTAGTAATAATTTAACACCTTGTAAACTATTAAAGATCTAAACCGTCCTAGTGGGATAGACCTGTAAGGTACTGTTTTTGTTTGAGATTATTCCATTATCTGTTTATACACCTGCTCTTGATTATTCAGATCCATGAAGGCTTTTCAAATCTTTTTCTTTTTTTATTTAAGATTACCAGTGATAGTGAAGAATATAACTTGGCAGTAGAGCCTTAATATGTATAAGGCCCTGGGTTCGATTCCCAGTACAACCCAAAATAAAATGGCCAGTAGTAATTTTTTTTAATGGTAGACACCTGTTAAACTTGCACTGTGAACCACACTTTCATTCTCAAAACTTCTCCTTTGTCTATGGTAAAATGTTGATTTTATTTTTTTCTTCTTCTTCAGTTCTGGATTCAGGTCCTTTATGAATACCCCCTTCTCAGCCTATCTCAAGTTTCTCTGGGTGATCTTGTCTCCTCATCACATTTGATCTGCACCTTATTTAGTTACCTCTTGGTGCTATTGTCTATTAGCTTGTATTTGTAGAATCCATTATGCACTGAACCCTGCAGCAGACAGTTTTGTAAACTCCTGGATGGTGACACTGTATCTTATTTATTGTCTTTTAAAACCGGAGTATTTCAATCACACAGAGCTTACTAGATGCTGGTTTTCTGAATAAGTTGATTTAAAAGATTACCCAGTCTTAGTGAGTGCGGCTGCACTTTTTTCTCAAAATTTTTTATTGCATCACTGTGACATACAGTGACAAAGCTTTCATAATTGAGTTTCAGCCATACAATGATCAAGCACCCATCCCTCCACCAGTGCAACTCTCCCACCACCAATGTCCCCGTTACCCCTCCCGCCACCCCCACTTCACTCCTCCTGCCTCTATAGCATACACTTTTCTTCTTACTCACTCTCTACTTTGGTACATTCTGATCTACAATACAGATAGTGACAGACCATCATGTTTGGTCCTTAGTCTACTTTCAGCACACATCTCCCATCCCGAGTGATCCCTCCAACCATCATTGACTTAGTCGTCCTTTCTCTATCCCAGCTGCCTTTTCCCCAGCACTTGAGGCAGGCTTCCAATGATGGGCCAATCCTCCTGGCCCTTCTCTCTAAGTTAGAAGTTATCACATTTCTTGAATTATACTGAAAAGCTATAGTAATCAACATGAAGTGGTGCTGGAGTAATGATAGACTACCAGACCAATGGAACAGAACTGAGAATCCAGAATTAAGCCCTCAGATTTATGGACAATTAATCTCTGACAAAGGAGTGCATGGAGTAGATGCTTTATTGAATCAACTTTAACAAATGGTGCTGAAAAAACTGTATAGCCTCATGCAAAAAAAAAAAGCAAGAAATTAGATCCATATCTCATAGCATTCACAAAGTTAATCTAAAGCAGATTAAATACCTTGAGAATAGATATAAAATGCACTGAGTAAATACAGACAGAACTCTCTAAGATCTGAATCTCTAAGATGTTTTCAATGGTTTGACTCAATTGGCAAAGATGACTGAAAAAAAAATAAGGGCACTACATCAAATTAAATAAATTAAAAAATCTAATTAAGGGCTAATGTAATTGTAAGTGCATTGTATATAAAGTAAAAAACAAATAACTCCACTTAAAAAATGGGGAGAGGGGCTGGAGCAATAGCACAGCAGGTAGGGCATTTGCCTTGCACACGGCTGACCCAGGTTCGATTCCCAGCATCCCATATGGTCCCCTGAGCATCGCCAGGGGTAATTCCTGAGTGCAGAGCCAGGAGTAACCCTTGTGCATCACCGGGTGTGACCCAAAAAAGCAAAAAAAATGGGGAGAGAAGGGGTTGGAGAGATGGTACACTGGGTAAAGTGCTTGCCTTACACATGTCAGACCTGGGTCTGCTCACCAGTGCCCTACGTGGCCCTCTGAGCACTGCCAAAAGTGATCTCTGACTGCAGAGACAGGAATAAACCCTGAGTATAGCCAGGTGTGGTCCAAAGACAAGCAGAAAAAGGAGGTGATGTTCAGGCACTTTTAGAAAGAGGAAATACAGATGGGCAATAGGCATACAAAAAATGTTCCCTGTCACTTATCTGGTAAATGTAAATCAAAACAGCAGTGAGATATCATCATAGTAAAACATCTGTGAACACAGCCTATCCCAAAAGGCCTTCTCCAAAGATTGGAAGCAAACAATATTGGTGAGGCTGTAGCAGACAAGGAATCCTCATTCACTGCTGGTGGAATTGTTATGGTTCAGTCTCCATGGAAAAAAGCAAGAATAGAACTCCCATATGGCCTAAGAAGTAATGCTGCCAACTCTTAGCATCCATCCCCTAAACACAAAGGTTGTACTTTGAAAAGATGCATGCACATCTATGCCCACAAGCTAGGAAGCAATGCAAATATTCAACAACAAATGTGCAGACACACACACACACACACACACGGTGGAATACGATACAGCTATAAGAAAACATTAAATCACATAGTTGGCTGAATCTGAATCTTGAACACATCATATATCAATATTGAGTGAAATAAAGCAGAGGAAGAAGGACCAAGCCCCAGTGATCTCACTCACCTGTAGTATATTAAGAAATGAAACAAAGGAATGGATACTTATCAACTGACAATAAGCCTTTGGATCTAGATTACAGAACTGAGAATACAGATGGGGGTGTGGGGTGGTGGACAGTGACGAGGTGACCTGATATAGCATAAAAGCAGTAGTCACAAGGTCCTGGGCACTTGAGGGTGATGAGGTGAGGTGGCTAGACACACCCAAACCACAAATGTCAGCACAACTATAAACATATCACCAAAGCTAGAATAATTTTTTTTTTAAATTCTAAAGACAGAGATGGGAATTTTGTGGGCACATTGATGGAAATACAATCACTTTGTATAGCAGAACTAAGATTATTAATATTATTGCAACCACGTTGCCTGAGCTAGAATTAAAACTTTCAGTTGAAAACAATAAAAGCAAATAAGCGGGTCTTGGCTTATGACTTAGATATGGATCAATGATGTGGGAAGGCTGATAGACTTCAAAACATCACCTAATACTGTCAATGTATTTTATGTTAAACTAGTTACTTTGGGTAAGAAAGCCTTTTAGCAACAAAAATACACTTTATTTATAGAGTCCCTACCAAAAAAACCTCACCTCATGCTCCAAGTCACTGAGACTGGCAGGGAGATTCATTAACACATTGATGCTGCTGTGTACCACCAGTGGCTCACACTTGAAGTGGTTAAATTAACACAAATTCAAGTTCACTGAATCACTGTCATCCGTTGCTCATCGATTTGCTTAAGCGGGCACAAGTAACATCTCCATTGTGAGACTTGTTGTTACTGGTTTTGGCATATCGAATATGCCACGGGTAGTTTGTGGGTGAGATACTCGTGGTAGCTTGCCTGGCTCTCCAAGAGGGGCAGAGGAATCAAACCCAGGTCAGCCGAGTGCAAGGCAAACACCCTACCCACTGTGCTATCGCTCCAGCCCTATACTGCTGGAGTTAATGTGGCTAATATGTTAAGGTCATAGTACCATCAACACTAAAACAGTCTTAGATTGCATATATTAGCTCCTGACTGTTTCCAAGCTTAGGGATTGGAAGCCAGTGCTCCTTTATTGCTTATCTGTAAATGGGAATTCTGAAATTCCTTTTACCTTTTGTTTTTGGGCCACCACCGAGTGTGGCAGTCAGGGATTAGTCCTGAATCTGCTCAGCGATCCGGCATGACTGCATGCAAGGCAAGCACTCTCCACATTGTGCTATCATTCAGCTCAGAAATTCCCTTTTTCTTAACTGATGGATAGTGGGATACCCTCCTACTATTATATCAAGGTTTCTCTGCAGATTCAGGGTCAGATATGAGCACTATACTATGACTTTGAAAGAAGGGCAAGGAATGTTCACATTCTCCAAAGTTCCCTATGTCTAATATGTCAGATTCTTTCTCTTTCTTTCCTTGAGTTCTGATGTGATTTTCAATTCTTTTTTTTTTTTTTTGGCTTTTTGTTTTTTGGGTCACACCTGGCGATGCACAGGGATTATTCCTGGCTCTGCACTCAGGAATTACCCCTGTCGGTGCTCAGGGGACCATATGGGATGCTGGGAATCGAACCCGGGTTGGCTGCATGCAAGGCAAACGCCCTACCTGCTATGCTATTGCTCCAACCCCGTGAATTTCAATTCTTAGCTTCCACAAAACTTCAGCAGACAACCCTGCTCTCCATGTAGTTGCCATAAGACAAAAAGAAATGTGTGGGGAAAGGCTTGATAAATAGATAAATAGATAACTTTACCATCTTTTTATTGGGTCACACATTTTAGTGCTTCTTTTACAGACTTTTAGACAGTCAATGTTCCACCTCCATACCCTACGCCAGAGTCAGCATCTCTTCACCCATTACCTAAGCCTCTCTCCCATGCCCCGACTTGCCTCATTAGAAAACTGTTTTAAGTTTCCTGGCTATCACTTGGATCAGATACCAATAATAATGTTGTCTTATGGTTCTGTTGTACATATTGACCTCCTCACTTCATCACCAAATTGTGCAAGAACCTTGACCCTTACTGCTCACATCGATTTCCCTTACAGGGCCAGCCATTTAAAAAGTTTCTCTTGGGCCAGAATGATAGTCCACCTTTTCCACTGCTGCAAGAGGATGATCCCAGAGGCCAGCTAAACTACTTTGGGCACCAGCAGCTCGCAGAAATGTCTCTAGACTGTGAACTGAGCCAATGCCCCATGCTGCACCAGGAGGGGAAGGGTTTTTCTCTCTCAGCTTTTCTATTTTATGAGCACCACAAAAGGGAAGTAAAAGCTCGCCGTGATGCAATTTCTGGCATAAATTTCCCTGGACTTAGTTACTAAAATACAGAAATCCAGAACCAGATCCAAAATCCAAAATTAAGACCTCATATCTCTTAATTGTCAGCAATGAAAACATTATCAAATGGTTCCTTTTCAACGGGTCTGACTTTGGGGAGGAAACGCCAAACAATAATAGCGAGTTTTTTGTTAAAATATTGAAGGTAATCAAAGTAAAGTGAAATCTATCAGCTACACAGGCGGGGGGTGGGGGGATGAAGGTATACTGGGGCTCCTGGTGGTGGAATATCTGCACTGGTGAAGGGTTGGGTGTTGAGCATTGTATAACTTAAGACTGAGGCTTAAGACTGAAAGCTCTGTAACTTTCCACATGGTGATTCAATTTAAAAAAAAAAAGAAGAATGATAGTCCAGCGGGTAGGGCATTTGGCTTGCACGCTGATGACCCGGGTTCAATTCCCAGCATTCCATGTAGTTCCCCCAAACACTGCCAGGAGTAATTCCTGAGTGCAGAGCTAGGAGTAATCCCTGAGCATCACTAGGTGTGACCCAAAAAGAAAAAAAAAAAAGATTAAGTTTAAAAAAATAAAAAAATTAACAGTTTCTCTTGTTTCTCATCTTCAGTCCAAATATTTAATACAATTTACAATAAATTGGTTTGTCAAAAGGACACTGAAAAGTATGCCCCATGTTGGATCATTTTATATTTTGCCTGTTCTAATCTTGCCTGTGTTGGGTCCCCTCCTACACACCAAGCGTGTCCCATTCCTGGATCTTTACATATGTGAGTTCATTGCATAGAAAAGACATGTTCCCCTACTCATAGGCTGCTCCTCTACAACCTTCAAATTTCTGCTTAATGTTATCTCCAATGAGACATCACCTTCCAGATGCAATCTAAACCAACATGTGTATGGTTGTTATAAGGCCTCGTTTTGTTCCTTCATGATGCCTGTATAGTAAGCAATATGCAGTGCTTTTCTATGTACTAGGTTATGTTTCTGATCATTTTAAGTTACCATTTTATTTCATTTCTCCTTTAACTACAAAATGCTTACTTTGAGGCATGGAAATATTTTTAATTGAATTGCTGTGAGATGCGCAGTTACAAAGTTGTTCATGATTGAGTTTCAGTCAAGTAATGTTCCAACACCCAGCCCTTCATGAGTATATATTTCCCACCACCAATGTCCCCAGTTTCATTTTACCACCCTTCTCAGAAATATTTTAATAGCATGTCCATCGTTTTATAGCAAAACCCTTTCAGAACCGGGATTTGAATACATGAAGTCTAATTCTAGAGCTGTGTTTTACAACTAGCACTGCATTGCTTCTTAGTTGGTAGTAATTCTTGCATGCATCTATTTCCTTATCAATGGTCTGTGTCCCATTCTCAAAAAGAAGCACCTTGAAGTGAGAGACATATTGACTCCATCCCTTGAGATAGTATCTAGTATAGTATCTAGCTAATATCTAGTAGAGTTCATGGCTCTGAGAGAAAGAAGGAAGGAAAGGGAAAGACAACTAAACCAAGGCTGAATGATCTGATACACAATAAAAAACAGATTGTACTTTCAGTGGTGCTCACACAAGAGGAAGCGTATCTGAGCTGTAGCTACGTGCTCCCATTGTCCAGCAAACCCAACCTCTAGCTCCTGGTATTAGAGCCCAACAGCTATCCTGGTCAATTAGCGAGTGCAAGAGAGCAGAGAAATGCTTCAAAGATTGCTTCTGCCAAGAAAACTTAGTCAATGACCTGTACAAAGTAATACTAGACCTGTCTGGCAAATCCCAGCTATGCGGTGGAGATAATGAAAGTAGAACATTCAGCAACACCCTTGCGTGGCCAGTCAGCATCAGATATGGCTCGATTTCAGGGTGACCAACGGATAATTAGAAAGCCAGCTCCAATGAGGTTTGTGGCTTCCTGTGGCATCCACAATCTCTTCTTTGTTTAATTGAATAGGGTTTCAGGGAGTTGAATCAGAGAAAAGTGTGGGGATGGCAGATGAGCGGCTCCCTAACCACAGCACTTTCTGTGCTATCTGGAAAAGTATGCTTGGGGGGGGTGGGAGGGAGGTGGTGGAGGAGGCACAGATCCTGCTCCTGTTTGCAGAGCAGACATTGGTTTCTGCTTTGGGCACATGCTTCCAGGAGCATGAATTATACTGCTCTGCCTCTGATTTGTAACTACACCTGTACACTCTTAGAAATGCTAATAGACAAATATAAATTTAGGTACAAAGGAAAATCTAATAAGAAGAGCATTTGAATGAGTAAGAAATGTCTAATTTTTTGCAGTCATTAGGAGTGGAGGAACATGCTTATAGTAATTAGGTAAGATTGATTTCGAGGCCGAACACCACCCACAATTTGTGTAGTCTGCGGGTCAGGCGGGCAGCTGCAGAAACCGCTCGGCTAATTATGAGAATTCACTGTGCGTTAATAGAATCTCTCTCCACAAACAGCAGCTGTGTGTTTGCTCACGCAAATTATTAATTCTGGCCTCGCCTCAGCTGCAAGTTTCTGCCGCGCAGAAAGGATCCTCGGATAGAAGTGTCAGTTATCACCCAAGCGGTACCAAGGAAGGAAGGAGAAATATGAAACGAAGGCAAATATCTCCTAATCACAGGTGTATAAGGATTTTTGCATCTACCTCCCTTTTCTGTCTTTCACTCCCAAACAATTGAATGCCAATTTTGGAACTCATTAATCTGTAGGCAACCTAGAGAGATCTAATTTATACCTGTCAGGACCAGTGGACAGCAGCTAATAGGAAAGTAATTGCAATAGAAGTCAGCTCTCCCACTTGATAGTATGCAAGATTTTAATGACAGTCCTTCTCTCCTGGAATACCAGACTGGCCAACAGACACTTTCTCTCTTTTGCAGAGTCACACTGTGAACAAAAGAGATGTCTCCTTGGGTTTTATTATATGCTGCAAATAAAGTGATAAAGACGGAGTCAGTGGAACACAGATGCACACCTATTTATTTTCCAGAAGAAGTGAAAGCAATCCTCCTACAAGACAAACTGCGAGCCAGTATTCTCACCTATTTGCTTTTTTTTAAAAAAAAAAAAAAAGTACCTCACAGGAATCTAATACCTACATAAAGTAGTATCTCTTGTTTCAAATGGAATTGAATATTTGTATTTGATAATAACCTAGTTCAAAATGCCAGGGCACTTTAAGAGACAGGATTTCCCATATTGCATTGGATGGTCAGAAGCAAAGGGCGGGGCTGACTATATGAATAGGGGAAGGATGTAGTAGCACATACCTTGCTTTTCCTACTTCTGGGATTATTCTAAGTGCAAATTCTCCTTGTATAAATTTGGGACATAAAAGATAGCTTAAGGTTATAGAATATGTTTAGCAAAACCACCTTCCAAACATGACTTCCTGTTCCATCAATCCATTGTCCTAGTTAGATGATCTTCTGGGTTTGGTTTTGTTTTTTGTTTTGCTTCTTTTACTTGAAGACAGGCCACAAGAGTTCCGTGGATTCTGGAACACGAAACCTAGATTCCAATTCATTGCTTCACAAGTATTCTCTGTAGGGCTTTAGTCAAATCCATTAACCCCTCTAACATATAGTCCTTTCCCAGATAAAAGTTCAGGTGGTTGTGACAGAATTAAATACAAGCTGGTACACTGAAGCACTTTGGAAGGAGACATCCCAAACCTTAGTTGTTCCTTATTTGGTGAAAAGTGAAAGTGCCTGTGCATGGAGCCTTCATTGAAATGCAAATGTGTGGAGGAAAGAAAGAGAGAAAAGGACTTAGAGTTGTGCAGCAACCTTCTTCCCAAACCAAACTCAGCCCATCTTCTCAGGTTTTCTGATTTGAGCTTAAAATCCATCATAAGCATTGTAGAAAATACAAAGTAAATAAAACATAATCCCTGCCTTCAAGTGGCTTATAGAAACAAAGTCTATTCTGATACTGTTTATTTATTCAATAAACGTCCCGTGAAAGTCTGGCGCTGTGGCAGACCCCGTGGCATGTGGTAATGTCCTGCCGGCTCACGGCTATAAGGGTCTGAGTCTGCAATAATGGGTCCCTGCGGCCATTAGGTACACACTGGCCATGCTTTAAAAAAAAAAAAAAAAGTCACTCTACTCTGAGTCTGAATTTCTCATTTGTAAAGTGAAAGAACATCTTTTTAGACATTTTAATTAGGGGCTGGAGCAATCGCACAGCAGGTAGGGCGTTTGCCTTGCACGCGGCCGACCCGGGTTCGTTTCCCAGCATCCCATATGGTCCCCTGAGCACCGCCAGGAGTAATTCCTGAGTGCAGAGCCAGGAGCAACCTCTGTGCATCACCGGGTGTGACCCCCCCAAAAAAAGCAAAAAACAAAAAAACATTTTAATTAAAGCACGGTGATATTCCTAGTGGGGTTTTAGACATACTACGGAATAGCACCAATCCCCGCACCAGTCTCTTGTTCCCTCCCAGACTCTCTCCCAATGATCCACCCTGGCCCCATGCCCTGCCTGCCACCCTGACGGGTACAGTTTTATTTATGAAGGCGTCCATAACGCGATTGTTTCAGGCACGTAGGCACTCAATATCGCATGGCCAATCCTCCCACCAGTGTGACCCTCCTTCCATCCAGGGTCCTAGTTTCCCACCCAGGCTCCCAAGCCTGTGCCCTTAGTAGCTACAATTTTATTTCATATTGTTGATACAGCAAAGTGGCGAGTAGAATTAGCAGTAAACAGATGAATAAAAGTCGATTTGTGCCCATTGTTCTATTTCACAATGGTGTTCTAGAGTCCTTGAGGACGCCCTGAACTGGTTTAGCCTTTAGTGTTCCTGTTTTTGCTCATAGGGCTTGGTGACTGCTGCACAATTTTCCCATCAAATTTGCTGTACTCCTACTGGGGCCCCTAATTCTGTAAAATATGGAGGAGTCATGTCCAGGCGCTATGGACCTGAGCCACTTAGATGGACAAGCAGGTTGGCTCTGGTGACTGCCAGGCTTTCTGGGAAAGGAGGGGAATCTGCTGCCCCCATTCTGAGAAGGCCTTGGAGTTTTGGGTACAAACAGGCACATTTGTGGGGAGCATACCCCATGGTGCTCCAGGGGTTACTCCTGGCTCTGCACTCAGGAATTACTCCTGGTGGTGATTGGAAGACCATATGGGATGCCAGGGATCAACCCGGGTTGGCCGCATGCAAGGCAAATGACTCTACCCGCCGAAATATCGCTCAGGCCCTAGACAGGCACATTTTTAAGTTTTGTCATTGGAGTCTGGATCTCTTGTTTTCACTGTTATTGACTCAGTGGTTATTTAGCTATATATTTAGCTATACCACTCCTTTACACCACCGATGCACTGGAATCTCCTTGACCCCAACTTCCGTTGCTTCTCATTTATCTCTTCTTACTCTCTTTGATTAATCAAAGAACATTTAATTTTTTTCTCAAGAATTTTTTCCTAATCTTGAAGTTCCATTATTCTGTGATTTTACTTAAAAAAAAATTCAAAATGACTATTATACTTAATCCTTGACTTCAGTGAATAAAGATATAGAGAGCAGAATCAACAAAGTTTCCAAGGAAAAAATCATTAAAATATATTACAATGAATAGTTAATAAAATAACCTATTTTTTACAGTTCCCTGGTAGGGAATTAGAAATTACCTAGGAAATTTGCTCTATACTCATAACCAAAATAGATGAATCAGGTTGAACATTGATTTGAACAAATCTCTTACATATTCTGAGTCTTATTAGTCTAGTTTTTTAAGAAAACAAAGTCTAATTACTGCTGTCTAACTCAAAAGTTTGAGGGAAAATCAAATACATGTTACTTTAAAATACTTCATAAAAATAATTTATTTAATTGCTATAATCTTGAGATTATCTGTTTTTTCTGCTTGAACTAAGAAAATTTACAGTTTTAATAGGAATAGACTCTGTTCTATACAATTGTTGAATATTTCTAATGTTCGTATAGACTAGTAATGGGAACATAATAATTTTATTCACTTACTATGATGTGATTTGTCCAATCTTACTCTACATACTTCTACTGCCTCATCTGAAAAATAGTCATTACTCAAAAAAGTATAAAATGGTTATCAATAAATAAGAAACAAGTAAGACTCCTCGTCCAACCAGGATAATATGTGGTGTTATAGGATCTACTATTATAAAATGATTCATATTAAAACTCTATCTGTAGGCTAAAAAGTTGGCCTTCTTTGATTTTTCATTATTCCTAACTTCTAGAATTTCATATAGAAATGCACACTAAAATATGCTGAATGAAGAAAAAAGTCATACATTCCCTCTCTTTTAAAGTACCTCCATAGCAGAAAACATATTTTGATACAATAAGATTTAAACAAGAAAAACATTTATCAGTTCTCTGATAGTTATGGGAGACTGCTTGTCTTCAAAACCTCCTACTACCATCTTAAGCCACAGAGACTGGCATCAAAAAAAAACAAGAACAATCTGTGCTGGCATGGGTGTGAGAAGAAAGAGACTCTCATTCACTGTTGACCGTTCCAGCCTTTCTGGACATTTCTGAGAAGTCTAGGAATTGAGTTTCAATTTGACCCAGCAGGCCCCCACCCCAAAATGGAGAAAGGTCATTTGGACCCCTATATTCCTTACAATACTATGCATAATAGACAAAATCTGGAAACAACTCAAATGTCCAAGAGTAAATGACTAGATAAAGAAACTGGTACGTTTGCACAATGGAATATTACTGGGCTATGAGAAAATGAAATTTGCTGCTACACAGTGGAAGCTGGAAAGCATCATACTGCATGAAGTTAGTCTGAGGGAGAGAGAGACTGACACTGAATCACCTCTCTCAGATGTGGGGTCTAAGGAAGCATGAGGGAATACCAGAGGAGAGGAGGAGCTGGCCTGAATGGAGGTAAAGTGTTTTGCGTGAAACCCTATCAGCAGTAATGCTGTGCATCATATTGCAAAAACATCTATTTTTTTAAAAAGCACATCTTGTAGGGCGAAAAGACATCTGCATGGGGAAAAGGCCACATTGGTGAAGGGAAGTGGACACTAGTGAAGGGATTGTTGTCGAAACATTGTATTCCTGAAACCCAGTCATGAATAACTTCATAAAAAGTTCATGGTATTTATTTAAATGATAATAATTATAATAGTAACACTGTCAACTGCCAATTACCTAGCAGAGGTTTTCAAACTTTAGTTTAATTCTATATGGTAATCAAACAGAACTCAAACAGAAGTCACCTCAACGATGTCTGATTCTGTCTGATGGGACTGGTATTAGAACATGGACTTTTTTTTCCTGTTTGGGTCACACCTGGCGATGCACAGAAGCTACTCCTGGCTCTGCACTCAAGAATTACTCCTGGCGGTGCTCAGGGGACCATATGGGATGCTGGAAATCGAACCCGGGCCGGCCGCGTGCAAGGCAAACGCCCTACCCGCTGTGCGGTCACTGCAGCCCAGAACATGGACTTTTAACATGTCCCCAAATGATGATGTTCTCAGCTGTTGGACCAAGAACTGAACTTGGCAACTCACTGGTAGCCCAGGAGTATTAGAAGGTGGATATCTACTCAAATTTCCCTTCCAAATTTCTGATTGAATATAATGGTTTCAAAATGATCACAAAAGGACTATGGTTAAAAGGCAATTTAAATTTTTAACTTTGCATTTCTTTAACTAGAAATTTATAATGAAGGATGAGGTAGATAATCCAAATATTCACTACTCAGACCTATCACATTAATCATTAAAATATTGTAAGTTTGTTTTCAAAAGTTCAGAACTATTAACATTTGTTACAACTTTACTACTGTATGTTTATTGAATTTTGTTAAGCAACTGAAATCATCATTGATAAGTTGGATTCTCATTTTCTGTATAGATGACATGTGAGTTTACAGTGAAGTTTTCCATGGCTTAAAGTTTTTTTTTCTTTTTTTTTTAATTTATTTTATTGAATCACCAAGTGGAAAGTTACAAAGTTCTCAGGCTTATATCTCAGTTACACAATGCTCAAACACCCATCCCTTCACCAGTGCCCATATTCCACCACCAATAAAAACAGAAACAAAAGCAAAAACAAAACAAACAAAAACAAACAAACAAACAAAAAACAGTATACATCCCACCCCTCACCCCACAACCCACCCCGTACGTGAGTGATAATTTCACTTCCTTTTCTCTTTACCTTGATTACATTCCAGATTTCAACACATAACTAACTATTGTTGTTACAGTTTCAAAACAGACTCACTATTTTTATTGGAATTTATCCCCTAAGAATACAGCTCTATTAACAGGGAAATATTTGATAATAAGTTTTCCACTGATGAGAATGAAGAGATAAAATGTTGCGTGGCCGCAATAGCGGCCGTGCGGTTTACAATTTCTGTATTATAGAAATTAAGTCTGCGAAGATTTAAGTTTGAAAATGAATCATTTCCCTTCCTGGAACAGCATGTAGCCAAAGTTAGTTCACAGTCTCCATACATGGGTGCAAGCACTTGCTGGAACCCCAATTCCTAAAGCTGTCTCTGGTTCCCTCTCGTTCCACATCCACCGGCTCTGCAGAGGCATGGGTACCCGGGCCGAAAACCCGGCCGGCCGGAGCCGAGCCACCGGCCCCGACTGGGGCTGGCCCTGTATCCCGAGGCTGTTTCAAGTTCAAAGCACACATTTTTTTTTTTTCCGCGCCACAAGTTCATACCTTCTCAACAGACCCACAAATGTCGGACACCACACCTTCTCCCGGAGGGGAGAGAGACCAAGAAGGAAGGTTATTTCCTCCGTTAGCCGGCGTGGGGCAAAAGCTTAGTTCACAGTCTCCATACATGGGTGCAAGCACTTGCTGGAACCCCAATTCCTAAAGCTGTCTCTGGTTCCCGCTCATTCCACATCCACCGGCTCTGCAGAGGCATGGGCACCTGGGCCGAAAACCCGGCTGGCCGGAGCCGAGCCACCGGCCCCAGCTGGGGCTCATGGCTTAAAGTTTTAAATGGCCAAAATACACATACATTTGACATGTGAAATGTTTTCCAGAGACCCTAAAGACAAGTTTTTATACCACTCTATGATAAACTAAACTGCCATTTTCTCAAGGAGAGAATAAAACTTAATATTATCATTTGTTGATTCTTTCCTCAACACAAGATTTTTAATACATATCTGTTTCCATTCATGTATTTTCACATTCCTTTTCTCTTTAATCTTTTGGTGGTCATGTTTTATTCATTCCATATATGAAACAAAAATTAGAGAAGGGAAACTTTAAATTCAAGTTTGGTTTGAATATGGTGCAGAAGAATTTTTGCTATTTTCAAAGTCAGTCTTCTTTCTGATGAAATAACATGTTTGCGCAGAAAAGAAGCAGGATAAGGTCGAAGGAGGAGCATCTACCAGTAACTGATGAGTTGGAACATCTGCTGCTCTGCGCATCCCTTGGGTGGTGGAGGGTTATGTGATTATTATTTCCCAGGTGCAACAGCTTCATTATTCAGGTATATCGGGAAGTGCTAAGAAAAGTTCAGCTGAGGCAGAAGTGAAACTCAAGCAATAGCTGGAAGGTTCATCGAACGACACAGAGTGTATCTATGCTAGAGGCTGACCGACGGCTACAGGAGTGTTATGAAATTTGTCTAGGAACTTTTCCTCTTTATAAGCAGACACCTCTGGTTTTTATTAGCTTTGATACACAAGATTGTCTTGCTTTCAAGTTTGTGACTTTGACTTAGTTAAGCAGGTATGCTTCCACAGCATACGTTTTCAACTAATCCATGATTGAATCTTGATTTCAGTATCCATATCCTCAGTGCTTCTAAACAATCAATATTTTTAATGGCAACAAAAAGGGGAGCTGAATAGACAGTACTTTTAGTAATTTAATTAAGAATATGTGTGAGAGCAGAATTGTCTTCTTCAGAATTCTCTGGAAGTAAGGTTTCTCTTTCCTACAAACTTTATAGCACTAATTCATGTCCAATTTATTAGGATATAAATCATCAAAGCATTTCTGAATGATTCATTACATTACTATTTTGGCATTTAGCACCCATTGTACCAAGCATCCAATGCACTACAAACAGTGCATTTACCTATTTGTGATCTCCAAATATGCTTAAAAATGGGCATACTTCTTTTCATTTATGACCAAAGTTAAATATAAAGCAGGTGACTCTGTTTGCCTGTACATTGGCTTCATTACTGTGCTACAGTTAATATAGTAGACTATGCTTAAAAAGACACCGTTTTTATCCTGGGAAGGTACCAAAGGTTCATGTCGATGGCACAGAATATAGGGATAGACGTAAAAGATAAATACAGAAAGTGAAGGCATGGGCTAATGGAAACAGTACTTCTTCCTGCATCCTTGATTAACACAGCAAATGAGAAACAGCGGGGTTTACATAATTTTAGTTTTAATCCATGTTCTCTAATTTACTTTCAGCTAGGTGTGGAAGAAAATGAGTTTAAGGTAGTTTGGACTAATGGGCTAATACGAAGATTTCTTGTTAATGTTAAAGTTACATACTCTTAAAAGACACATGGCATATGGTCCCCTGAGCACTGCCAGGGGTGATTCCTGAGTGCAGAGCCAGGAGTAACCCCTATGCATCTCCAGGTGTGACTAAAAAAAAAAACACGCAAAAAAAAAAAAGACACATGGTTTTGAGTAAGAAGCAATAGTGAGGTGAAGTAGGTAGGAAAGGACCACAATCGAGTGAAACAGGAAGAACTGGTGCTATGACATTTTTTAATGCGCTTTTTTGAAAAAAGTCACTATTTTGTTGTTAATCTATTATTGGTCCAATTACTGTAAAACTCCAGGGGGCATAGTTTAACATCTCTATGTGGATAAAATGACACACATCATCAAAATTCCTATGCCATCCTACAATCAAAATGATCCCATCTACCTATCCTTGTACAACCCCTTCCTTGACCTCTGCTAACCACTATAGCTTTCATGAAGTCGAGATCAAAATTAGTTTTTGTTTCGCCAGTTTGTTTATTTACATATCCCATATACCTAAAACCCTCTGGTAGTTTATTGTCTTTTACTTCTTATTTCACTTAGCATAATCACCAAAAATTCCATCTGCCTTACCCCAAAAGACACAACTACATTAAGTTTCATTGGCAGAGTGGTATTGAACTGAATGTATATACTACAGCTTCTTTGCCCAGTGATCCATTAATGAACATTTAGGTTGTATCTCAACCTTGGATTTTTATTAAGAGAATTAATTCTCACAACTGATGAGAAGTATTATGGATAAAATAGTATTTCCACTTTGTTTCAATTTTTTTAAGTCAGCACCATGGAATTTTCCATTAAGGCTGTGCTAATTTACATTCCCATTTGGTGTGGAATTTCTTATTTGTGTGGTTCTTGAATGCTCTTGGAATCAGTAATTATTGATGTGATAAATGCACTAAATTATGAGAAATCTGAGTTGGGCTCCAAAAGATAAACACAAAAAGTGTTTATCTTTTGGAGGAAGTTTTGATAGGAAATTCAGGCAATTATGTCTATAATTAATAAAAGCTTATTAAGGATCCAACAAATCACTTCTTAATTCATTTTGCCATTCATTATATCAGTTATTGGAAATCAGTTCTACATCATTTTCTTTTCATGGAATTAATAGTCAAGGTAGATCCAGAGAGATGGTGGGACTCTGAGACTTACAACTGTCTAGAAAAATAGATGTTTGTTTCATAAAATAAAAATCCATAAAAAAGAGAATACAGTAATTCTTAAACAATAGATTAAAATTTAGGTAGTCATCCCTGACGTGCATTTGGAATTGGGAATATATGCTGTATGAGTGAAAGAAAAGAGCCTAATTTTAACAAGGGAGTGAATTAGTAGACAGCTATGTTTGAATTAGTGTGGATTCAAGAAAAATCAGATGGGGAAGTATCAATAGACTTGAGTGAGATTTAGATATGGGATCTGAATAAAAGAATTAAGGATGACAAGTTTATATCTCAACAACAAGGACAAATAGCGTCATTTGGAAACATTAGGTGGGGAATCATTTCACAAAGAAAGTTGTAAATTTGATTTTAAGTATAATTTTATCTGAGGTTCCTGTAGCTAGTCAGATATGCAGTAGATAACTGAAAATTCAGGACTATAGAAAGATTGAGGACTTAGGTGTGTGTAGAGCACTAATATAGATGTGATTTAATGTAGCTTAATCTTCAAATATCTCACACTCATGCATTTCTATTGCTAATTTATACCTTTTTCCCTCTAGTAGATTTTGAGACTGTTAAAGGCATGAAATTATTTTCCTACATCTCTATATTCCCAAGGGCTGAAAAAGCATCTGAAGTTTAGTATATAAATGATAAATAAATAAATATGCTATAATTCTTCCCCTGAACCCTATGAGCAAAGCAGGGGGTTATAGTTATTGGTCTGGTCATATTGGTCATTTACACTAATGTCAATTCTGTTTAATCAAGATCCACACCATAACAGTTGTATGATATGTCATATAATCCCAGGAGATGAGGATTATTGTTCCTACTTTACCACTTAAAAATCTAATATTTGAGCTGTTTAGGAATTTTTATGATAAATAAGCTAATAATGGCTATAAATGAGCTTCACAAGCTCTCACCGGCTCTCCAACTCCTAAATAATCTTTCACTACCATTTCTCCTAGCTTTCAAATTAGGAGGCAAAAAAGCTTAGATGATTGTTAAAAAAATTTTCCCATTGTAACCTGACCTGTCTTGTCAATACAATCAACCACAAGTGCACATATACACATGCCATAATTTTATTGATTCTTCTTGTTTCTCACTTCTAGGTAGTTGTCAATCTGAGTACTACCTTACAAAGCACCAGAAATTTCTGTACTACTTCATTTTACAAAAATAACTCACTCCCCTATGTAAATTGATTACAATATGCATGCAGTACATGAAGATTTCAGAGTGAAAAAGACTACCACCACAAGATTATTTCGGGCTGAGTTTAAGTTCCTACTTGGTTTTCCACACTTCCCTTCCTTGCTAAATAACTTGTTAGCTCCTCTGTTGTTTTTTTCCCTCTATCTCTCAAACATTGAATACCCAAAACAGATTCTGTATCTTGCTCTAAAGAATATTCCTAGAGTTTCCTTTCCGCCCTATTTCTCAATTGGCTCTTTGAAAAAATTGTGCTGCTTATTACCAGGTGACTCCATAAAAACATAAAAGTTTTTCTATTATCGTGGCAATCATCATAGTTTCCTAGCTAACCAATTATTTAAATCACCTTTGGCCTTTATTTCTGAATCTTTATTTAGATTTTATTTTCATGTCAGATATGTTCTAGAACCTTCCTCAAGTCTCACCTACACATTTTCTTTTTTCTTTTCATGATTTAACTTCTATTAAGAATGTTACTTTTTTGATTTCTGGTTTCGTTTTCTCTTACTTTTTATTTCCACTGCTACATAAAGGCATTATTCGTACCTTCCAATCAACTAAAATCCAAATATCAGATTTATTTTGAAAGCTACTTTTCTCTGCTTTGTTTCTTTTTATCTCATGCTTCTAAACCATGATTTCTCAACAATGAAACTATAACATCTTGAGCAGAGTCATGTGAAAGCTTTCATGTGTTTCACAGAGGTTTAGCTGCATCACCTTGGCCTTTCCCAGGTAGATACCAAGAACATCCTCCAACATGCTCATTAGTTGCAAAACCCAAAACATCTTCATATATTGTCAAATATTCCTTGGATGAGGACCGGGTGGTAGGGAGGGGCCTGTGCAATGCTGCCAGCTGACAACTGGCTCTGCTGCTGATAAGAGGTAACTTATTTGAGTTCCCTTGACAAGCACTTAGGGTCATAAACACTTGGGCTGAGTTCTGATTCCTTCATTTACCAGCCCATCACCTTTAGCATGGAGTTTCTGTGGACTTTTGGTATCCTTATCTGCAGAACAGAGTGCTGAAAATTATCAGAACCATCTCAAGAAATTATCTGAAGATCCAACGGAATAATATATATAAAATCTGGCACATTGTATGGCACCAGAATCAAAGTTCTTCATCTATTTTTATTTTCTCCTTTTGGATATTGGCAATGGTTGGGGAGCAGGGCAGTCTTTAAAATTTAGATGGAAATTAAGGAGAAACCATAGAACTACTAAAGTGAAAGAAAAAGTACCCTTGAAATGAAATCAAGGAACGTTCTTGTATTTTCACAAACATTGGTAGTTCAAATATTTTCTTGCATGTGTATTTGAAATTTTAATAAAATCTGAGACCATTCAAAAATAAATAAAAATTAGATCAGCTTAGGCAATAAAGACTTCAATTTACAGACAAAAGTTGCCCCAGTTGGCAGGTTGATTAGATTGTCCACCCACACCTTTCTTGCTTAATTTCCTAAATTAGAAAGAAAATATGCAAAAAGCTTTTCCCCCCCATAGGAAAATTTCAAACCCAGAAGCTTTGTACTGAGCTTTCTAATCCCTCTTGTCCAATGCAATTAGTTTGTCAAGAACTAGAAGGAATTCTGTTTATGATGTTCAAAGTTGAAATGTCATTCCTTAGGTACTGATATTATTTTTATATGGGACAAATAGGTTGACACTAATTATTACATGCTATTATAAGATTCTGTATGTCTAAAACATTTTGTACACAAACACTTTAACACCAAATTAACATAAATGCAAAGAAAAATGTATATAGCGTGATGAACCTATATGTAACTTCTCTCAAAATAATGAGATTAAAATGCAATATCCTCTGCAAATTTGCTTCTCTCAGGGGCACTCTTAATTACAAAGAAAAAGACAGGTGCCACTTAGCATGAAAAGAAATCCAATGTCTTGCATGTCATTTACCCCTTGCACACATTATATTGCAATGCAGTTACACTTTAGCTAAGTGACCCCCTTAAATAATCTCATTTACACCTACACACATTTTTTTAACTTGATCTGGTTTTTTTATACCAACATGTGTTGTTTATACATGTAAGTTGCTGAGCTTTTCATACAATAGGGATAATTTCAAGACCATAATGATACCCCCTGATAGAAACTATTTAATATATTTTTTTGAGAAAAGAAGTAAAGCAACTCTTCTGTGTAATTGAAGTGAGGTAATCTACAGCATCAGTTGTATATTCATTTCTCTCCAATGTATGCAATTATCCACTCAGTCTGTACCCATTAATATTATTTTTCTTCCTAAGCTGGAAGTATTTAAAGCCATTAGAAAATAATCCAAAGAATTCTATTTGCTGAATAAATTTTAATTTGCATGGCACCAGGAATTTTTTTATTAATGGGAAATAAATTATTGCAATCTTTGGGAAGGAGACAAGTTAATAGCTTTGTGAAAAGCAATGGAGAGAAAATGATCTTGAAAAGGTCAGATCTCCTGTCACAGTGTCTTTATGCACAATTAAAACAAGTCAAGAAAGTGGCTATATAATCAGGACCATGAATATGCATTATATCCTAATGAGAGTGTGAAGATGGAGCAGGCTTACTGCTAAAGTCATGGTGGGGTGGTGACATAAAAATGGTAATTTGTGATGTAGTATTTAACTGTGTTTCTCTTTCTTATGGAAAACTTAACCCTTTGCTAGCTAGTTCTTTCCATTCTACCTTGACATATTTAGGCTGTTCTTACTTTCCATGGAACAACAAAGGCAATTAAAAAGACAAGTCTGTTCATTCTACGAGAAAAAAAAAATCACTGAACATTATCTACTGTCATGTTCAAGTTCATTGAAGAACTGAATTTTTTATTCTTTCCACCGATTATTTGGAGTTCGCAGAGAGCAGTTTATATGTCACTATGTGCCTGAGCATGTGTGTACAAACACTACAATGAACAAAATCTCTTGGCCAGTCAGTCACCTGTACTTTCATCATCCTCTTCCCACTGCTTCCATCTTGTGCCCCTGAAGG
Organism: Sorex araneus; assembly: GCF_027595985.1. Classification (NCBI taxonomy): domain Eukaryota; kingdom Metazoa; phylum Chordata; class Mammalia; order Eulipotyphla; family Soricidae; genus Sorex; species Sorex araneus. The sequence continues at coordinate 58,946,460 of NC_073303.1, forward strand.
TATTGTGTGAATATCTAACAAATGTCAACCCAAAAAGAAAAAAAAAATGACAGCAGGTTTTCTTAGGACTTGAAAAATCCTGAGCAGTTTTTATCTCGAATGCCCTATTACGGGGCATATTGTTTGTAAGAGTGCTCTTTCTGTAGGAAAAGCCTTTCGAAATGACATTAACAGAAAAAAAAGCGGCTGCATCAAGAAGTTAACTTAAGTTCTTAAGTGGCCAATTACCTCTGGGTAATGGCTGCTTCAGTGGGTCATATCCTTGCTGCTCTGTGTGCTACTGAGTCCATTCTGGCTATTCTACATTTTAATTGAAAAGCAGTATGAACATTCTGATTCAGTGGTCATTTAATAAAAGATAATGATCACTGAACAATGATTCTGATTAGCTAATGGCAATTTAAAGGTTTATGGAACCTTTCACAATTCTGCCTGCTTTTCCTGCAATATTAATAGAAGACCTTGAGCTAAGATTTCTGTGCTTATCTTGGAAAGAGAAAATAAATTTTGGAGAAAAACTGGACTTTCTCTTCATGCATTTTTACAGCGATGATAAACAGATAACGCCCTGCGTCTGGGCACTCAGAGCCAGCATGGGTGGGGTGGGTCCTTTGTCTCTTTCATTCATAGGAAATGAACACCAGTCATCTTATTAGTCTCGTTCATTTTCAAATAATTGTTACAGTGTTTCTGTCTAATATCTCAGTTTATACTCTCTAGTCATTTAAATGCAGGACCTTACCTCTAGGCTGTGTAAGGCAAATCCCAGGGGTTACCTTTCTCACAAATAGTGCAGAATTTTACATTTGTGCTGTGAATTAAGAGCAAATCAATAAAGCCCCCAAATACCTCTTTCTATTTGATAAATTTCAACACCGAGAGTTTCATTTATTTAAATGTTTGTGCATTAAGAGTAATACTATATTTGGCTGGAGATATGTCTCACTGTAGAAAGGATGTATAAGACCCTGTGTTCAATTAGAAGGAGGAGGGTTAGAGGGGAATGCTACAAAGAATTTAAGATTATTAAAAGGAAAATTTCATCCCCTTATTATTTTCCCAAGGTTCAGCTTTGAACTTATTCTAAATTATGTAATACTGTGTACTGTATAGTTTATTTGTGTAGGACTTAAGTACTTGTTGAATAAAATATTTCCTGCCTTTTCCAAAACGCTGTTCTTGTTTAGAATTAATCCTTAAGTACACATGGGTAACTATAAGGTTGATGAGCAAGCTATTAGGAAACTTGACCCTCAAAAGAGTACCTATACCAGAACAATATTGAAACTGCATTTATCCTTAAAATGCATGGGCTATACCTAGGGTGGGGTGGGGTTGAGGGGATTATTAAACATACTCTACAATATTCATTAGGTAGAATAGAAAAAGAAGCTTAGTAACACTTGACTAAATATAAAACTTATCTAAACTTAGCTCCATGACCTTCCCTGAAATGTAAAATACATTTAGTAACTCAAAGGCCACTCATCTTGAGAGCTCAGGGATTTGGTCAGCTTAGTTTTTTTTGTTTAGTTCTGTTTGTGTGTGAGCTTTATTCATCAGAGAGACTGTCTACCCCTTGGTCAGCATCTATTAGCATTTAATACAGGCACAACTCTAAAAATCAGCTTACTTGGAACTTCTTTTATTTTGAAAAGTGGGTGTACACCTATATGGATTTTGAGTGATTTAACACCAAACTTGATTTTATTTCTTATACTCAGCTTAATTGTAGTACTATTTCTTAGCAGCCAGAGGTTCAATTAATTCTGGAGCTTAAACGATCACTTCATCAATAAAGAGACAGAAATAGGCGCTTCACAGGGTAGTAGCCAAAAAGAAAAGATATAAATTCCTTAACAGGGTATCTAATTCATTGGCAGAAAATTGATAGACCGGCCTTCTTCAGAAACATCCCGTGTGGGGCAGATTCAAGGAACACAGCAGGGCAGACGGCGCCACTGCTTACGACGTGTTCTTATTTATGGAGCGAGGATCAGTTATGTGTCTGATGCTGGGGCTCCAATCTCACAGGCTGGTGTTCTCCAAGACAAAACAAGAATGGGCAGGGACTGGAGCGAGAGCACAGCAGGTAGGGTGTTTGCCTTGCACGCGCCCAACCCGGGTTCGATTCCCAGCATCCCATATGGTCCCCTGAGCACCGCCAGGAGTAATTCCTGAGTGCAGAGCCAGGAGTAACGCCTGAGCATTGCCGTGTGTGACCCAAAAAGAAAAAAGAAAAAAACAACAAGAATAGGCATTGACTAGCAGCCTTCTTCCATCCTCATGCTAACTCATTAGACCAAAAGACTTCATCATTGAATCATTAAAGGAACCAGACAGAGTAGTATTTGGACAGACGCTGTAACTCCCTGTTCATCCCTCCCATGCACCTCCATGTCCTTCTGTTTCCTCTTCTCCCCAAAAAATGTAAAAAGGAGGAGAATATTCCATCCCCATGACTAAACCGTGATCCTCATCACATATAAGGCTGGTTGACATAGGCTCCTCTCTAACCTTATCCTGGAAAAAAATGCCAAAGACCATGGAAGAAAAGTAAACAAACAGCCAAAGAAAAATGGTAAGAAAAAATGGCACATTTAAAGCTACCAGAAGTATCTATTGTCATTTATTAATAGAGGAATAACTAAAAGATATTAGGTATAATACATCATAGAAGGGAATGTTTGTAAATGTTTTCATCACACACACACAAAAAATAACAATTGTACTGCTAAGGTAAAATAAGCATATTTTTATAACTATGTAATAGTTAAATGAGAATATGGAATGATTCTCAAAGTATCAGTTTTAAGTAGCTCAGATGGAGTTGGAAATATTGTACAGTGGGTAGAGCACTTGCCCGGGACACAGCTACCTGGATTTGATCCTCTTACTTGTAGATGGGCTCTTGAGCCCTGCCAGAAGTGATCTCTGAGTACTGCAAGGTGTGACCCAAAAAAACAAAAATTGAAAAATAAAATGAAAAGTCTCAGGTGCTATGAAAACAGCATCTCATTTTAAAGAAATGAGTTCATCACACATTCATTTAGTAGATGAATATTGAGGTTCTAAGTAGGAAGAAATGATTTACAGATTAATAAATAAGCCAGTGGCTAATAGTTTGGTACCAATTTTATTAAACATATTTGGAAAACAGCTGCTTTTTCCAAACTGTCTTTTTTCATATTACACTGTATAAAATATTTACAGCAAACCTCAGAGCATGAATTTATATAGGTTTGCCTCCTGCATGAGAGATGAAAACTTTGAGGCATGAAATTCTATAAAACCGGCCAAATCACATAGGCAATTAATCTTCAGGCTATACCTAAATGTAGCTTCTGTGTCCTTAGGCAACTGTAATTGACTGGAGAAATAACATCTAGGAATAAAATAAAAACCAGTATCTATCACCTCACACCTGTAAGAATGACCTACCAAAAAGGAAGAAGTAGTAAGTGCTGACAGGGATTTAGAGAAAACGGAATCCTCATTCACTATAGTAGGAAAGGAAATTGGTCTAGCTTTTTGCAAAAAATAACATTAAAACTACTAGATGACCCAGAAAATCCACTCTTAGGTACCTATCCAAAGAACACAAAAATTTACTCATCCAAAAAGATACATGTGCAGAAAAAGAAAAAGACATATGTGTACCAAGGTTCATTGCAGTACATATACAATAGGCAGTACCTAGAAACAACTGAATTCAAAAAAAAAAAACCAAATAAGTAAATAAAGAACTATGAGAACAGAAATCTTGCCTTTTGTTACAAGATTTGGAATTTTGAATCTTAATGCCAATGAATGGAATTAAAGGAAAGTCATGCAAAACAAGTAGAAAGACAAATACCATAAGAGCTCACTGAAAGAAACAGAGCTAGGTAATAGACCATGTTCTATAAAAAGAAACTCTTGAGTTTGTCTATCATAGTTTGGGTCTCATGTTTACACCTCTACTGGCTCTGTGATCAGAAATATATTTACATCTCACCTCTTCACCCCCATCATGCCTCAGGTCCTTGCATCCTGCCCCTGGTACCTCCTACATGACTCTTCTTACTTCTACCCTCAAGTTACTGCCCTCTCTCTCCTTCTCATTTCTACAATCTAGGGTCCAGGGTAACGTACTTGTCAAGGAGGCAAGCTGGGGATAGAGACTGTAGGGACATTGATGAAGAAAAGTTCGCACTGGTAGGATTGATCTTGAAACATTATAGACCTGAAAATTATCACCAACAAGTTTGTAAATCATAATTTACAAATCTTAATTTACAAATTTATTATTTAAAAAACTAGCATTAGACCTGTGTACTGTATTTAACATAGTTAATGTAGCACTGTAGCACTGCCGTCCCATTGTTCATTAATTTGTTCAAACGGGCACCAGTAACATCTCCATTGTGAGACTTGTTACTGTTTTTGGCATATCGAATACACAGGCTCTGCCTTGTGGGATGATATTCTCGGTAGCTTGCTGGGCTCTCTGAGAGGGATGGAGGAATCGAACTCAGGTCGGCCGCGTGCAAGGCAGACACCCTACCTGCTAGGCTATCACTCCAGTCCATTTAATGTGCTTAGTGCATTTAATTAATTTAATGTGTTTAATCATTTAATAAATTATTAGTTACACATTTGCTTTTATGAGAATACCTGTAGTTATTATATTAAGATGCAGCATTTCTTCCACAAAATCATTACATTTTTCAAATAAATAAACAAACTTTTAGACTTTCAGCATAAAATTATGCCACACAGTGGTGAGGAAAAGGTAGAGAAGGGAAAGTGGGCTGAAATGTCCAGTGGACTATGGCAGAGGAATATTGACACTTTGGTGATAGATGAGGTAGAGTTAACTTGCATACCTAAAATAAATAAAGATTTGTACTCTCTTGGATTAGTGGACTGATTAAGATTCTGACTTAGTATGATCCAAGTATCTGAATTGAAGTTTCAAGAAGGTCCTCAAGTGATTTCAAAGACTGCAGGGAGAACTCCCTTACAGAAGCTCTGCCTCGAGCTTCCCTTCTCCCCCTTCCTCCTCCCTGCAGGGGCATTAACTACAGGTAGCCAGAGTCTCAGCCTCTGGTGCTAACATTCACACAAAGGCTTAACAAGCACTAATTCTAGGTAAAAGGATGTTGGTGATATTGGTCAAGATTTCAATCTAACCCATCCAAAGTCTAAATAATATAATGAGGCTCTCTCCAGGGAGATTTTGTTGCATTTCTGAATTTCAAGCCTCAGAGCAGTTCAGTTTTGATTTTTTAACCCTTACAATTCTAAGTATCCCACCCGCATGGCAGAGCCTGGAAAGCTACCCGTGGTGTATTCAATATGCCAAAAATAGTAACAAGTCTCACAATGGAGATGTTACTGGTGCCCGCTCGAGCAAATTGATGAACAACGGGACGACAGTGCTACAGTGCTACAATTCTAAATTTTTTAGAGAAAGAGGAAAAGAGAAGGAATAATATTTTACATAATGAGGGGGCGTTGTAGGTTAGACTTCAACACTCTTAGGACACTGGCTTTCTCCAGAAAAAAAAATGAAACATCATTATAACTTTAAAGATCTAATGATGCCCAGATTTCATACTCAAATGACAGTTCCATTAATTACCTTAGCATATAGGAAATAATATCTTTTCCTTGTAAATTTTTTTTATGTTTTTACTGTGAATTTAATTTTTGCTTATTTAAATAACAAGTTTTATTGGGATATACTTAATATGCCATTAGGGCATTTGTTTAAAGTATTCGATTCATAATAGTTAAAAACTATTCATGTTCAGAGTATATATACATCGACCTGGAGTACAGATTCTGGTGATGGTATGTTTTTAAATATTAAGTTCTTTTGTGTTTTTAAAAAATATTCAAATTATTTGCTTGTAAATGGATGGATGTGGAGAGTATCATGCTGAGTAAATGAGTCTGAAGGAGAGGGACATATACAGAACGACTGCATTCATTTGGAGAACATTATATATAATCAGGTATGTTATATATAAAATATGGGATATTATATATATGTATGTATATATATAATGAGACTAATATCCAATACCAGGGAAAACAGAGGTTAGGAGGACTGGTAACAGTTGGAAGCTTGCCACAAGAGTGTCTGGTGGTGGGGGGGGGGCGGGTAAGGGGCTGGAGCAATAGCACAGCGGGGAGGGTGTTTGCCTTGCACGCGGCCAACCTGGGTTCAATTCCCAGTATCCCATACAGTCCCCTGAGCACCGCCAGGAGTTAATTCCTGAGTGCAGAGCCAGGAGTAACCCCTGTGCATTGCCGGGTGTGACCAAAAACAAACAAACAAAAAAAAAGAGTGTCTGGTGGGGTGGAGGGTGGTGAAGGGCAGTTAGGATAGAGAAGGGACCAATATCACAATAATAGATGGAAATGATCATTTTGGACAGGAACAGAATGTTGAAAGTAGGGAAAAGGATGTACCTGATAATCTTTTAGTATCTGTATTAAAAACCATAGCCCAAAAGCAGAGAGAGAGAGAGAGAAGGCTGGTGGGGTTGGTGAAGAGAGGGAAACAGGTGCTGGGAAATGATCTATCTCACAGTGATTCGAGAATAAAATCTTAAGACAGACAGAGAGAGAAAGAGAGAGAGGTGCCTGCCATAGAGGCAGTGGGGGTGGGGTGGAGGGAAACTGGGGACATTGGTACTGGTAGTAGAAATGCACTACTACATTCTAGTAGAACATGGTATGTTTGAAACCCAATTATAAACAACTTTGAAACTGTGTATCTCACTGTGCTTCACTTAAAAGAATTTTTAAAAAATATTTAAATTGACTCGCCATCCATTCACTCAAGAAACGTGTATTGTGTGCTACTGTTCACAAAATGTTGTTCCAGGAAAAGGATTTCAAAATTAGAAGTTACAATTTCTTCTAAAAATTCTGAAATCTAGATTACCCAAAAGAGACCTTTTTTTTTTTTTATGCCTCAAGGAATCTAGGGAAGAGAGAATCCCAAGGATGTAAGTGTCAAAGAATTCATTGCCATTAAGCAGAGAGACCACAGGGCATGGAGGTGACATAGGTAGTCCTGGATATTGTAGGTCAAGGGAACCTGAGAGATCATGGAAAGATTCAACACCTGAGAGAAGAGACCACGGCACTGGAGTTCTTGTACACTGTGCAACTGAATTTAAATCCTTTGTCTATGGGAGCCAAGAAACGTATAGCAAATTTTAAGCATGGCTTAGAGTGTATTTTTGGACTAGAAGTATCATCATGATAGTGAGTCTCTGATGAAAAGAAGGAATGGGAGTGAGTGAAAAGAAGGAATCATCTACTATAATATTGACAAATGGCGATCACAGAAGATTTAGTACCTCCTTAAAGAGTTTTTTACAAGGCCAAGGAGAGCTATCTGGTGGGTCATCTTCATCAATTTGCATTTTAGCAAAGAATCTTTCTTTATCTGGCATTATGTATGGGTTGACTATAGCAAGACAAGAGCTGGGAATGGACAAAGAGGCCTGAAGTGGAAGCAACAGGGTGAGGGAGACTGATATCTGAGCTATTTTCAAGGTGAAACACAGAGAACTTGGCTTTCAGTGGAAGCCAGTGTATTTGAAATTTCCAAGTGTAGGATGATTTATAACATCTCTAGATTTCAAAATGCCAAATGGTCTCAGAATTTGAGAGGGAAAAGAAGGGTTGCAATAGAATGTCAAATCGCGATGTCAGTACAAATTGGAAAAAAAAATAATAACCATAGTCCTGAGAGAACTTAACTTGCAGAGCCTTGCCCTTGTAAAGCCCTTTACAAGTTCCTAAAAGCCAACCTAGAAAAGGTTTAATCATAGGCATATTTTCAATAAAGACTCCCACAACTATATTCAGGATCCACAATGCTGGTTCTGTCCCTCGTGAGAGGCCAATGACCCTCTCTGGTTAAAGACGAACCCAGGAAGAGAGATGGGTATAGAGGATACACATAGAGAGTGAAACAAGAGTAGCAAAAAAGCCATTGCATTGATGGTTGTTTGAAACAAATATCCTAATAGAGTTTTGCTATTTATTTCATACAACAATGTCTATTTCACTGGCATTTTTATCCATGTGAGTTTGAAAGCATATAGTGTTGCTGATTTTTACATTTTATTTCGACAAATTCTTTTGGGGATGTTACAATGTCACTGAATTGTAGCTGGATCTTAAAGATTCTGTTGCGATTGAAAATTTGATGACTAGCATGATAACAAGGTAGTTAAACCCATGATTCCCTGTAATACAGTCATCCTAAATCATCTGTAGTTTCATGGAAACAATAGTCTATTTTTCCTTTTGTACACTTCACAAAAACCTACTTATTTTTCACGTTTCTCCCCACAACCTTCTGTCCCAGAGAAGTGGCACTTTTCTCTTTCATGCCCTGTACCTATTGCCAGCATATTACTTACAATACTTTGCTGCTCTTAAATTTTATGTCCTTCAATTATATAGAATGGGGGTCATTAAACGGTAGCCCAGGGGCAAAATCCAGTTCACCATCTGTTTCTGTAAATACAGTTTTTTTTGGAAGACAGTCACAGCAATTCATTTATGTATTTTCTATGGCTGATTTTTGGGCCTTATAGCATGAGTTGGAACAGAGACGTTATGGTCAACAAGCCTGAAATGTATGTTTATATTTGTTTCATTGCAGAAAACTCCAGCTTTAGAGAATTCTCCCAAAGTATTTATATTATGTCTTCTTTTTGCTGTATTTGCAATACTCAATGCATGCTAGAATAAAAGAGTAATAATCCATAAATATTCAATGAATGAATGGCACAATATAATCACCATCACATTTATTCCTTTCCTTAAACTGCACAGTTATACAAGAGCTATAAATATCCAATTTTCCAGATTGCTTTATAGAATCAGATGCATTTCCTGAAAATAAAAATTAAGGTATTGAAAGCGTATTTATGGGGCTAGAGCGATAGCACAGAGGGTAGGGTGTTTGCCTTGCACTCGGGCCAACCCCAGTTCGATTCCCAGCATCCCATATGGTCCCCCAAGCATCACCAGGAGTAATTCCTGAGTTCATGAACCAGGAGTAATTCCTGTGCATCGCCGGTGTGACCCAAAAGAAAAGAAATGGGGGAGGGGTATTTATTTTGGTTATTGATTCTCAAAACAAAACAGAAATTGAATTATTGAGTTTTTGGTGTTGGAACCTAATCCTAGTGACCTAAAGAGAAATGTCCTCCTCAACTATGTCTTTAGCAAGAGGTTAATTTCACTCGGAGATCTGGGCAAAGGTTGCATTTGAAGAGATATTTGCATGTAAACTACTCTCTGTCAAGGTGTTTGTCTCACTGTCCCAGAAAGATGTAATTCTCACTTATTCAATAAAGAACAGTGAATTTAAATCTGCATATCCTTGCCTTCTTGGGAAACCCCCGTAATACCTTTCCCTTCTTCCCACAACCTTTGTTTAATCGAAGGTTTTTAAGCCCATGTCTCAACTCACGTGGGTGACTTACTCAGCTTTGCTGGGTCACGCCCGTGTATACAGGAGGTAGATAAGTTATTAGCAAAGTCCTTTTTACTTTCTCTCTTATCAATCTGCCTGATTCTTGTTTATTTTTCCAGCCTCTGAAGAACCCAGAGGGGTTAGGAATGATTTCCTCTGTGCCACAGACAGTATGATGATCTCCAGAAAGCAAGGAAAGGAATGTAAACAGAACCAAGATGAAATCAGTACATGAGACATCTTCATTCTCTGTCATGTCCCCTCTCTCTCCTTTCCCACACACAGCCAAAGACACACACAAAGCAAACACTTTGCAACTTAATTTTTACTTTGTCATCAACAAAAGAATAGAAAAAGAGGAAGAATTTGAAGAGAAATTCACGTAATAGCACCACTGGCAAAAGAATCTCATTCAGTAAAATTCTATGACCAAAAGAATAAGTAAAGAGGAATTTGAAAAAGTGGATCTTATAATGTAACTATTGTCAAAAGACCTTTCTAAATCATAACCTGGTGGATTACATGATTAAATTTATAGTTGTTGCTTCTTTCCCAAAAATCCAGAAATGTTGACATTGATGAGGTCTTTTATTTATCAACAAATTATTCCATTTGGTATTCTGACTTCTAAAGGAAAACAATTACAAGCTCAAGAAGTTTGTCAGTGCTTGTTCCCTGTTTGGTCATTTGAAACACAATAAAATGAATTAAAATATAAACATCAAGGGCCAGAAGGATAGTACTGTGTGTAATGTATTTGCTTTGTGTGTGGTGAAATCTGATCTCCAACACATATGTGATCCCCTGAGTACCACAAGGAGTGATCCCTGAGCACAGAGCCAGGAATAAACCCTGAGCACCACTCACACCTCAAATATAATAAAAGCATAGACTGCATTTTTGCTTCTTCAACTTCACAGTTCAAATGCTTATAAGTGTTGACATAACTAGATAACATCATTAAAATAAGTTTAAAATTAATGTGTCTGCTTCTTTGATGATTACAAATATTTATATTTTAGAAAAAGTAATCCCATTCCTTTCAAGATTATAAAATACAAATGTGAAATTGAATTTATGAATCAAACCTCAACGCAACTTCTGAGGAAATGGATCTGCTTTCTAGGTTTAGCTGTATGATAAGGCCTGTTACTTGGCAAAATTAAAAGTTACAGTCAATATTATCAGGTAAATGATCCAATGAAGGGAGGTTCAAGATTTAGAGTTTCAGGTTTTAAAAAAGAGTAGAGTCAAATAGTTTTTAGAAAAAACTTCTGCCTTCGTTTAATTTCTTTTCCCTTTCTTTAAAGTTTTTTTCCATAGTCCCCAATCGTTGCTGTCTTGTGGCTATTGTTGATTATTTTGCAAAGATGACCACAAAATTTCTCCTTATACATGTGTCTCTTTGCAAATGTCACTTTGCTTCTTCCCTTCCCACCAAGAGGTGGAATCTACTTTTCTGCCTTTGGAGACTGGGCTGGCTCTGTGACTATTTTCTGTTCGAGGAGTTTGGTGTAAGTAATGCTGTGTGACTTTCCTGCTTCTGTCTGCAAAGACCTTGCAGCTTCTCCCTAGCTGCTCCTGAACATGAAACCACACGACACGCTGAGAGAGCTTCAGCCATTCAGCCGGATTCCCCAGCTGACTGAAAGCTAATGAGGGAGCTAGGTGAGAACAGCAAAGGATTGCCTACTCAACATAATTAATAACGTGTGGAGGTTTTAAGTCACTCTAGTTTGAGCTACTTTGTTATGCTGTCGCAGATAACTCATCCAGAGGTCAAGATTATTACAGAGAATACAATGAAAGACTTACCACAAAGACTAACCATGTGACCAGAGCAGTGCTATAGCATTCATTTTCCCTGATCTATAGTCAGATTCATTTTACGTGCCAAATAGTCTTTTATTGATGCCATATCATGTTTTCTAGATATTAAATATGTACATACATAAATATATCTATAAAGGTTAAATCAGTCATGCAAGGAACTTTGCCCAGAGAACCAACATTATAATGCAATTTTAATGCCAATGAGATAGGGAGAATATTGTAAGTAGTGCCAATCCGATCATTTAGAAATCATTCCTCCTTAAAATGGAGGATACTCCATGTGTTTGAAATATTTTCCCATCATTTTAATTTTTCTTAGAAAGCGTGGGAATAAATAATATCATGTATTATTCTTTTAAATTTGAGTTCCCATTAATTTGAAATCTCAGAGGGAATGGTTTTAGAACAGAAGTGAGGGATAGTCCTGAAAGTAGGAGGAAAATATGGGTCAGGGTTAGAAGAGAAGAAAAATGGAGGTTGAGTTTCTGGAGCCAATTCCCTACCTTTATCTAAGTTCTAATAATGTTTCCTCCATTACTGAATTTAATTTTAATCCTATTTTACTTGTTTTTTTTCTTCCAGGACCTGATTCTGTTTCTTAGGATCTGACCAATTCTTATCCAAAGAATTATGTCTTAATCAAAACTTCTCCCCTAATCAGCCCACCTGGGAAAGTGCAGCTAAGAAGGTTCAGAATAGAAAGCCTGAGGACAGAATATTTACTTTTTTATGTCCTGTTCTAAAGTACAAGAGTCACTGAAACATCCATGTAGAAATGATGGAGATTGCATCTATTTTTCTTCTATTTCATCATTGTGAAAGAAATACTCAAATTCTATCGCGATCGTTTTATCCTACCGTTAAGTTCACTGTGTGAGGGCTTATTGACTGTCTAAAGATAAGATGAGTTTAGTTTCATGTCAGGGTTTCCCACTTCTGCAGACCTTTAGCTCAAGCCTACTTAGAGTCTAGGATTTGCTTCCTAACCACCGGCCAGCCCCCTGTACCGATGCTTGATGGAACCACTTTTCCACACTTACCTCTTTAAGTGATGCCCGATCATCACTCAGTCTTACACATGGACGAGGACACTCGATTATTAGCAGATAAGCCTGAGCCAGTCCTCCAGGCCCTGGGAAACTAATCTGCAACATCTTTGCTCCTGCCCGCCCAAGAATATCTCAGTGTATCTTATCTTCACAGTCCCTGAGACCTCTAATCACCCCCTCCTTTTTTTTTAATCTTTTGAACCTCCCAAGCAGCGGTCAGGGGAACTGTGTCACTCCCTCTGATGGTGTGCAGCCTGGGACTCATAGCACAGAATCAGCAATGCCATGCTACCTGGGTTCAGCAGTACTGGGGCCAGCCCGCGGGGTCCACGTCCCTACGACCATTGTCCTGTTCGAGAGAGGCAGGGCACCCCATATGGGCGTCAAACTGGGGCCCGATGCTTCAATACTTTAAACTGTTCCACCTCCCACCCCACCCCCTTTGTGAGCATTGGTTACAAATAAATCACTATTCTAAGAGGTTTTGTTTGTTTGTTTGTTTGTTTGTTTGCTTTTCTGGGTCACACCTGGAGACGCACAGGGGCTACTTCTGGCTCTGCACTCAGGAATTACTCCTGGCGATGCTCAGAGGAACCATATGGAATGCTGGGACTCGAACCCCAGTAGACCGGGTGCAAGGCAAACGCCCTGCCCACTGTGCTATTGCTCCAGCCCCCTAAGGTTTTTAAAAATATTCACTTATTAACTAGGTGAGGCACAGACTGCAGAAGAGGTTCTTGGATGTTTAGGCAGTGGTAAAGGAGGGATAACTTTGTTCTTCAAAACCATGACGGTGGGGGAGGGGGAGAAGGGACAGATGAGAATCCACAGGAGCCAGGCCAGGGGAGTCACAAAGGTGGTGTTGACGAATAACAGAGCCAAATATCCAAACCACACAGTCAACATCTCTGAAACTGAGAGGCCCGGACTTTAACAGCTAACCTCGGGTGCCTGGCAAGAGGGCGGGCTAGAGAGGAGGGGGTGGGGGAGCACGGAAGAGGACCTGGGAACATTGGTGGACAGAAGTTGACCCTGGTGGAATTGGTACTGTAATGTCATATGTCTAAAACTCAATTATGAACAATTTTGGAAATCGTGGTGATTTAGTAAAGTGTTAAAAATTTAATTAAAAACAACATGAGTGAATACCACTGTAACTGTTTATTCTAAATGGCAGTAGTAAAATCTATAACTTTTAAATAGTTATTTATTAAATATTCATCTTAATTATCATCGCCAGTATCACTGTGCCACCCTTAAGTCCTACAAAAATATGTTCAGAAGCTATTCCTTATAAAAATGAAACTTTTCAGACCAGTTTTTCTCCATTTTGAGGCTTTAACTAAAGCCCCAAATCCTTCTTGCAAAAGTCTTATTTGATCCCACCCACAAGCTTTGAGAGAATCACAATTACGCATTAACATACTTGAAGTCTTGAGAAATCTTATTTATTATTATTATTATTTTGGGGGGGAGCTCCCCAACAGTGCTTGGGGACTTTCGAGGGTTTCACCTTGTGATGCCCAAGGAAATGTGATGCCTGAACTTGAGCCAGGGTTGGCCACCTGGAGAAATCGGAGTTTTTAACTTAATTTCTTTAACTTGCTTGGTCACCTGGAGAAATCCTATTTTTAAACTGAATTTCTTTTAACTTATATCTATTTATATTTAAAATATCTCTTAAATATTTTCCACCACTTGCCCTGTAACTCCCATGAAATTTTGCATAATGCCTTGAAAATGATACATTAAAAAAGCAACAAATCTGATAGCAACATCTCACCAAGGGCCGGTGAGAACATTTCCATGACGCGGCAAGAAGAATAGCTAGGTTCTGGGGCCACCCGCATTTATTTTGTACGTTGAAGAAAACAACCTATTATTTACATTTTCGATTTCTTTTTTTCAGGGCTTCAACGAAACGGTTTACAATATTATGGAATTTCAGGGATTCGCTTCAGAACTCTACATGTGTCTAACTGTCAGCGCACGGATGTTCCAGCACTACCCATGCCCCCAAAGAGCTGTTTTCTTGTACCCCTCCCTTGAATTTTTTTAAAAAATCTTCCACACTTTTCTAGACCTTCGCTCATTGGACACAAGACGTCGCTTTATCCTATAGAGCCCCCTTAATCTTAGTCATCATGTATAATTTATTAAAAGCTCATCTTAAGGGCCGCAGGAAGAGGTCTTTGAGAGATGCGCCCTTTGTCCTGTGCAGAGGTGGGCGGCTGCGCTGGGCTCCGTGGCTTCCCTTCCCAATTAGAGGGCTCTGTTTGCTGTCTGCTGTTTGGGTTCCCAGTGATCTGTTTTCCCTTTGTGCTGCAGGAAGGGCGCACGCCTTAAATCTCCTTTTGGCAGGAAATCTAACTTCCTGATATGGATCTACACTGGAAAATGAATCTCTCTTTCGGCACAGGCCTGGATAGCAGGACGCGTCTTTCTTCTGAACGCCGCCCTGCAGCAGCTAGGGAGCACCAGCTGGCGCTCTCCCCGTGGGTTTCTGGAAAACAGACCATGGGCATCCCGCTCTCCATGGGCCTAGGCTGATTTCTTCTTTTTTTTTTGTCAATTGTTTTATTTTTAATTTTATTTATTTATTTTTTACTTATTGAGTCACTGTGAGAACAGTTACAAAAGCTTTCAGGTTTTAGTCTCGGTCAAACACCCAGCCCTTCACCAGTACACATCTTCCACCACCAAGAACCCCAGTATACCCCCCCATCCCACCCCTCCCCCTGCCTGTGTGGCAGATGATTTCCACTTTACTCTCTTTCTACTTTGATTACATCCAAATAATAATGGGCTGACGTCTTGAGGAGAAGAACCAAGCCTACCTCCAGCCGTGGGTGCAGGGCTGTAATTCTGTAATGCAGACACTCGTGGGCGGATGTAATTCTATAACACGGCAGAGGAGTACCACGACAGTCCCTGGACAGGGAGAGCTCCCGCCTCTTTAACCTTCCTCTTGACTTGGGGGGCATTCAGTGTGATGCCATTTGGGCCCACTTAGCACCAGGAATGATCTTACCTGGATTAGAGGTCTTGACTGAGAGAGATTTCTTAAAGCAATGTGAAGTCATAGAAGAAGGAATCTTTATCTTCTTTATTATTTGACAACCCCAAGTAGGAATCTTTATTACATTCTTTATTACTAAGAGTACCCCAAATATAGAAAATCAAAGATGTTCTATAGCAATTCTGTCCAAAGATTTTCTACAGAAATAAAACTTCCCTGTAATCTGCATTTCTCAACAGGGTAATAGTCGCGTTTAACAACTGGGCACTTTAAACATGGCAAGTGTTGGGGAATACATGATTTTTAAATTTCATTAAAACATTTTTTAATTTATTGTGAATTCATACAGACACACATAACTAGTGCTTATTGCATTAGCGAGTGAAAGGGGTTTATGGTGCAATTAGCTAATGGAAGTATCAAAGTTCATTGCTTTTGTTTCCCAAAAAGTATAAAACTAGGCAAATAATATCCAATTGTATCTAAAATTTTTAATCTATGTTTTTGTTCATGGGGCTGTTGATGTAAAAGTTTCAGTGACAGACTTAGAAGCTCCAGGTAATCAAACGTACACAGACAATGTTGCAAGAACCAGGCCTGGACCTCTGTGGAGTGGAGCATAAATCAACAGACAAAACTGGAAAAAAAAAAGCAATTTCATCTGGGATGAATTACTCACAAATAAAAAAAAAAGTCAATAAGCAAAAGAAGAATTAATGCACTAAAATAATAAATGTAAATACTAACAAACAAAAATGCTTGAATGATTTGGGGTTTCTTTAACTGACCACAAAAAAAATAACCCAACTTTAAAGCTAGTGAAGAAATCTACATCTTGAACTTGTTTTGTGGTGATCACCTCTCCCAGTTCATATGCGCTGCCAAGTAGAGTTCAGTACCCTGCTGTTTAGTGAATGATTCTAGGCCCTGTGGTGGGTGCAAAAGTCAATGCATGCAATGAAAATTGTATCTTCTCAATGACTCCTGAAACTCAACTTTTGTCTGGGTTGATGCACATTTAACTTTTAGTCATTTGTTTTCTTGTAACTTTAGCATACTACAAAACAAAATTGAAATGTCAATAAAAAAATATATTGCCGAATACATTGGAACATTAAAAAGGCCACAGGGGAGAATTTGACAACTAGTGATAAAGTTAAATTTAAAGTGACATAAGTACATATAATTGACTGAAGTAAGTATAATTTACTTGTCAATAAAACAGCCCTTAAAAGATCACAAAATCGGGTTATAAACCATTACATGAAGGTTGAGTTATAATATTCTTTCTAAACATCTAGCAGAGTAAATTGAACTGAATGAAGCAAAGAAATACAGAGATACAGGGGGAAAATATGAAAGAAAATAAAAGGCAATGCAGGAGGAATAAAGTGAAAATATTAGAGAGTACTAGCCATTCATAAGGGATGTGAAATATCTATAATATGATTTGGGTTTTAAATGCAATGTAAAAATATAAAATAGCTCTGATATCATAATGTTTTTATTTTGGAAGATATGTGAATTGATTTTCATATGATATGAAAAATACGGGTGTCAAAAAAACTCACAAGACTCCTAGTTTTATCTCCTTAGCCAGTTATGAAATAATCTTTTTAAAAGTCTAACATTAAATGTATACCCCCAAAACCTATCTTCCTATCTTTATTCATTTTTGCTCAAATTACACTTTATAATTTGAAGTTCTCTAATGTGAAAGATTTTTCTAATGCTTTATTAGCAATGTTACACAATTTTACTTTATCTTACTAAATAGTTTTAGAAAATCCATTAATATGCCTATGTTAAGATGTTTCATCGCTTAATTTCTTCATTAAACTACTTTCTCTCTCAAGAAGAAGGTCATTGAGGTCGGAAAGATAGTACAGAAGTTCAGATATACCTTCCATGCCTCCACCCTCAATTTAATCCCTGCATTGTACCAACCCAATTTCATTCCTGCATTGCCCCCATGCCTGGCTGTCTTCACCAGGGGCCCTCGGAGGGATGGGTTCAGTTTCCCTCCTCACCCCGAGCAAAGCCCTGGTAGCTAAAGACCTCTATAACCCAGCTACAGCCATGCTCAAGGCCCCTCTCCACAGGTTTGGATGAGCCTCACACATGAAGGAACCGGCAGAGGAACCCAGGTATGGCAGGTCCCGGGGCTGAGATCTCCAAGCCTGCTCAGATCAGGACTTGGCCTCCTCCACCAAGATCCCCCATTATCCAGTAGCTAGATAGTCACACCCAGAAAGTATACCCAGTGGGCGATGTAATCCCATCAACGGCCAACATCCAGAGACTGTAAAACCAAGCTCCCGGAAGCATGACAAGCTACCAAGAGTTTCCTGCCCACGTGGGAAAGCCTGGCAGCCTCCCTGTGGCGTATTCATATGCCAAAACCTGTAACAATGATGAGTCTTATTCCCCTGACCCTGAAATAGCCTCCAATGCAGCACAGTTGGGAAGGACAAGGAAAGAGAGGCTTCTAAAATCTCAGGCTAGGAAGAATGAAGATGTTACTGAGACAACTAGGGAAAATTGACGATCAATGGGATGATGATGATGATGATGATGATCTACCCATGAGCCTTACCAGGATAGAGCACAGAGCTGGGAGTAATCCCCTAGCACAAACTGTAAGGGCCCAAAAAACTCTGTTCCTTCAACATCCCCTGCCCACCCATCTCCGCCCCCCCCACACACACACACAACGCAAAAGCCACACACATAAGCCAGAGAGATAGTAAAGCGTACAGGACATTTGCCTTGCATGTGGACCAGTTTTCGATCCTGAGCAATCCATATAGTTTCCTGAGGCCCCCAGGAGTGATCACCAAGCACAGAGCCATGAGTAATCTCTGAGCAAGTTTCCAGGTGTGGCCCCCAAACAAACAAAAAGCCACATTCAAAAAAAGTCATATTATATATTTTTTATAATTTTATTTGAATTATATCAAATTTTGTCAAATAAAATTTGAGCTATCAATGACAGGGAGCAGAGCCTGGCAAGCTCCCTGTGGCGTATTCAATATGCCAAAACCTAACAATAACAGGTCTCATTCCCCTGATCCTAAAAGAGCCTCCAATTGTTGGGAAAGACAAGTAAAGAGAGGCTGCTAAAATCTCAGGGCTGGGATGAATGGAGATGTTACTGGCGCCCACTCAAGTAAGTTGATGAACAACAGGATGACAGTGATACAGTGATATAATTTACCATGGAAACTTTTTTCTGAAATTCTCCCTTTCCAACCATTAACTCTCAAATACTTAAGATACAAGACACAAAGTTATTTTTGCATCATTTGAGTTTGACCTCTTCTGCTTACTCAAAATAGTAGAGGACTTCACTTCCAGCTATTTAGCTAGGGAACAATCAAGGTTTTGTCTGACCTGTTGTTTGTTTAGCTCTTCCTTCAGTTGGCCTCTGCTATTACTGGGTTGCCTAAAATTCTCCTGCTAAATTCTGTGTGTTGGTTGCTTCGGTCAGTTTCCATGTATTATAATAATTCTGTAATTTCACAGTGACTAAATGAAGAAGAAATTTTTTTTTAATGTTTCTATGTATTGTCCACCCAGCCCACACCCAGTGATAAAATGACATCTTCCTGATTCTTACTCACAAAAGAAGTTACTCCAGTGTCAGTTACCCTGTCTTAAATCTGGTGCAGAACCTAAAGTGAGACTATTCTGACTTTACAGCTGCAACTTTTAAGTAACTTTCTGAGATACAGAGATCATAACGGACACCAACATCCTTGTGCTGCTAATGGTACAGGTAGTTGCATTGCATATACAGATTGGAGTCGTTTTGGAGTAATTTAAAATTCCATTTTATTATTTGTGTTTTCAAAACTGTAAATGTGAGCCAGGGAGAGTATAGCAGGGAAGACACATGTCTTACACGCCTCTGAGCCTCACACAGCATATGATGCCCCAGGTCCTACCAGGAATGATCCCTGAGCATACAGTCAGAAATTAACTCTGAGCAAACACAGGTTTGTCCCAATATCCAAATAATAACAATTATAACTATATGTGTAGTTACTATCTGTCAGAATAAATAATTGGCTATGAGTTTCCTTAGGTTTAATTTTTTTGTGGGAGTCCTTTATATCCTGGAAGCAATAAGTATTCAACTACTTTCAAATGCCGAAAACTGTGATGGGTTCTTCAGGCTTTTCTCAAGGCAGATCCAAGGAGATCATTTTGTTTCTGGCAATCTTGGCCCATTTTGATGTTACTACTTGACCATGACACAGTACAGAGCCCCATCAGTTAAAAGTATGCATCATGGTTAAGCATCCTCATGCTCACACAGAGGTTAAGACACCTTGATTTGATCTCTTGAACCACTTGACTCTTATGCACTGGCAGATGTAGCCCTAGTGGCCCCGGACATGACAAGAATGACCCTAGCGTTGGCCACCCATGGGGCACCAGTATAGGTTCTATCCCTGAGCCATCTCTCCCCTTAAGCCAAGTAATACCATGAGTGCCCTCAAACATCCTGA